>NC_080104.1:10086902-10423569 GCF_950005125.1 Chionomys nivalis
TGGGAGGCAGACCTCTGTGAGTTCAAGGCCAGCCTGGTCTACACAGTGAGTTCCAGAAAAAGAAAAGGAGAGGAAGGAAGGAAGGAAGGAAGGAAGGAAGGAAGGAAGGAAGGAAGGAAGGAAGGAAGGGAGGGAAAGAAAGAAAAAGAAGGAAGGAGGGAAGGAAGGAAGGAAGACAGAAAGAAAGAAAGAAAGAAAGAAAGAAAGAAAGAAAGAAAGAAAGAAAGAAAGAAAAGAAATAGAAAAATGGTGGACAAAAATTCTTAAATGAGCTGGAATGTGGCTCATCGAGAAGTACAGTGCTTGCCTGATGAGTTAGTCAAGGTCCCATAACAGGACGGAACTGACAGAATGAATGCATATGTCAAAGAGGATTGACTAGGTTGGCTTGCAGGATATGGTTCAGGCAGTCCAATCGTGACTGTCTCACATTGGAAAGGCAAGAATCCAGTGGTCAAGTGCCCAGCTCACAAGACTGGATGTCTCTGAGGTCCCAATCTAGCACCAAAGCCCTGGAGGATCCTGGGGAGCTGCTGGTCTTCAGACTATGTTGGAATCCTAAAAAAGTATGAAGGATGCTGCAGCCACAGAATGGGTGGAGTTGCCAGCAAGACTAAGGGCAAGCAGGCAAAAAGCAAAGCTTCCTTCCTCCACACCTTTTTATTTATGTGCCACCAGAAGGTGACAACCCATGGTTAAGGGTGTTCCTGCTTCAAATAATCTGACCAACAAAATCCTCAAGGCAGGGGAGATGGACTCAGAGATTAAGAGCACTTTTTGTTTTTACAGAGGACCCCAGTTCATATCCATAACCTTCTTCTGACCTCTGTAGGCACCAGACACATAAGTGGTACACATACATACATGGAAAACAGACATTTATTCTCATACACATGAGAATAAAATAATCTAAAAAAGTTAAAGATCATAATAATGCCATCATTTTGCACAATTAAAATGCATTCATTGAGACAGAAAGTTTCAATTTCAATGTTATTGGTTATTGAGAAAAATGTAAAAATCAAAGCCATGTTGCAAAACTACCACACAGAGCCGAGAGGTTGATGATGGTGTGAAGCCCTGCTGCCCTACTAAGGGCATTAGCGCTAAAACTGAGCAGATGGCTAACCTATGACCCAGAAACTCTACAGATTGGCAAATGTTCATGCCATGTCATATATAATAGCAAAAATCTAGAAAAGGCCAACAGGGGGCTGGAGAGATGGCTCAGTGGTTAAGAGCATTGCCTGCTCTTCCAAAGGTCCTGAGTTCAATTCCCAGCAACCACATGGTGGCTCACAACCATCTGTAATGAGGTCTGGTACCCTCTTCAGGCATATATGCAGACAGAATATTATATACATAATAAATAAATAATTTAAAAAGAAAAGAAAAGAAAAGAAAAGAAAAAGCCAACGGCAGAACACAATGATCAATGAAGTTTGTTGTACATTGAGATACCAAAAAGGAAAGAGTTACAATTGACCCAGAAAGAGATGGCTCAGCTCCTAAAGATGATCATCAATTAAGTCTGATGACCAGAATCAATCTCCAGAAGCCAGGCAAAAAGCCAGATGTGGTAGTGCACATCTGGAATCCTAGGATTCCTGTGACAAGATGGGGGATGGACAGGAGAATTACTCGGAAGCCTGTAGTACATAGCATGGTGGCGGAAGCAAGAGAGACCCTACCTCAGTAAGGTGATAAGACAGACACAACTTCTGAAAATTTTCCTTCTGATTTACACACACACACACACACAATGGCTGGTGCACATGTGTACACACCATACACACACGTGTGCACACACACAATTAATCAATACTTAAAGAAGCACTACTTTGTATAACAATATCAAAGAATTTCCCAATTATGTATCAAACTAGCTTGCCAACTGTATATGTATGGGGAGTTCAAAAGCAGACAAGACAAACTGGCTATGTTAGAAGCTAGTATTGTCTAGGGTTCCCTTGCTGAGGCAGCAGATAGTGACCAAAGCAACATGCAACGTTCCAAGATGCTACTCAAGATTCTTTTGCTTGAGCCAAGTGTTATGGAGCAAACCTAGATCCCAACGCTCAGAAGGTAGAAAGAGAAGAGTCAGGAGTTCAAGGCCAGCCTTGGCTACACAGAGAGTTTGAAACCCACCGGGCCACATGGGACCCTGTCTCAAACAAACAAAACAAAGCAACAACCAAAACACAAAGCCCAAGAAATAGTTCTTCATCAGAACATTGTTTACACAGGTGCAGTGGGAGTCAACTAGTCACAATGTACACCGAGAGTTGTACATGTGCGTGCATGGGTCATCTAGGCACAATGTACACCAAGAGTTGTATATGTGTGTGCATGGGTCACCTAGTCACAATGTACACGGAGAGTTATGCATGTGTGTGCATGAGTCACCTAGTCACAATGAACACCGAGAGTTGTACATGTTGTGTGCATGGGTCACCTAGCCACAATGAACACCGAGAGTTATTCATGTGTGTGCATGGGTCACCTAGTCACAATGTACACGGAGAGTTATACATGTGTGTGCATGGGTCACCTAACCACAATGAACACCGAGAGTTATTCATGTGTGTGCAGGGTATGTTAAGCAGACTGTATCTTACAGGCTTAAAACAAGAGTATTTAAGAATTCAAGACTGGGGCTGCAGAGATGGCTCAGTGTTGAGAAAACTGGCTACAGGTCAGGAGTGATGGCTCATATCTTTAATCCCAGCATTGCAGAAGAAGCAGGTGTCTGTGAGTTTGAGGCCAGCCAAGCATACACAGTGTGTTCCAGGTTATCCAAGGATCCATACGGAGACCTTGTTTGTTCTTGTTGCAAGACCTGGCTGCTCTTGCAAAAGACCTAGGCTCAGTTCCCAGCACCCACATAGTTGCTCACAACTGTCTCTTACTCCAGGTCTAGGGGATCTAAAGCCCTCTCCTGACCCTCACAGGCACCGGGTATGAGTGTGATGCACAAACCACATACAGGTAAGACACTGTGTTAAAGTTCAAGAAGACATAGGAATAAAGAAAAAGAGAAGTTATGCTTTGGATAGTGTGATGGTCATTCTTGGTTGTCAACTTGGCTATTTAAGAAATTCTGACTCAAAAAAAAAAAACCCACAAAAACGAAAACCTCCAAAGTTGTTATTATTATTTAGATTTATTTATTTTTATTTTGTGTGCATTAGTTCTTGCATATATATAAATAAATTGCCTAGGTTGACCTTGAGCTTGAGTTTCTCCCAGATAAACATTCCAAATTCCACAGTTAGACATGTGCCCTATGCTGGCATCAAGATGCTCATAGACCCCGATGGGGCAGCACTGAAGAGCCTGTCTGTTCTAGTTAGGGTTGTCATTGCTGTGATGAAATGTTATGACCAAAAGTAATTTGGGGCAGGGCAGTGGTAGCACACACCTTTAATCCAGCACTCAGGAGGCAGAGGCAGGTGGATCTCTAAGTTTCAGTTTATTTTTTTTAATATTTATTTATTTATTATGTATACAATATTCTTTCTGTGTGTATGCCTGAAGGCCAGAAGAGGGCACCACACCTCATTACAGATGGTTGTGAGCCACCATGTGGTTACTGGGAATTGAACTCAAGACCTTTGGAAGAGCAGGCAATGCTCTTAACCTCTGAGCCATCTCTCCAGCCCCCTGGATCTCTAAGTTTAAAGCCAGCCTGGTCTACATGGTGAGTTTCAGGAGAGCCAGGGTCACAGAGAGAAATCCTGTCTGGAAAAACAACAAACAAACAAACAAACAAAACAAAAAAATAAATAAAAAAGTAAGTTGGGGGAAAAGAGTTTATTATATATTATAAACTGTGTGTGTGTGTGGTACCTGTGGAAGCCAGAAGATATCAGACCCCTTGAATCTGGAGTTATAGATGACTGAACTGCCACATGGGTACTGGAAACTAAACCTCAATTCCCTGTAAGAGCAGCATATGCTTTTAACCACTAACACACACACACACAAATTGTTGTTAAATGGATATGGGACCAGGAGAGGGCTAGATCTCTATCTCAGTTGGTAGAATGCTTCTATAGCTTTAATGAAACCCTGAGTTTGATCCCCAGCACCTCATGAGCTGGGTTTGGTGGCATATAAGGTGTGGAGGCTCAGAAGTAACCCCTTCTGGTTTCCTAGGAGTCTGAGGTCACCCTGGATTACACAAGCCCCTTTCACTCATGACTGAATGGATGAAGAAGGAGGGAGGACAGATGGAGGGCAGGAACTCTGAATAAACTTGAGCAAAGGGTCTGCAGAGATGGTTCAGTGCTTAAGAGCACTGGCTGAGCCGGGCAGTAGTGGCACAGGCCTCACAACACTCAGGGACAGAGACAGGCAGAGTTCTGTGAGTTCAAGGCCAGCCTGGTCCACAACACAAGTTCCAGTTCTACGACAGCCAGAAATCCTGTCTCGGGGGGAAAAAAAAAGAGCATTGGCTGCTCTTCCAGAGGACCTGGGTTCGACTCCCAGCATGCACACGATACCTCACAACTGTCTGTAACTCCTGTGTCAAAAGATCCAACTCTCTCTTCTGGTCCCCGATGAGCGTGATTCATGAACATGCATGCAGGTGAAACATGCATACAAACAAAATTGAAGTAAACTTGAGCAGTAGAAGCAAGAGACCCAGAGCAGGTGGGTGATAAGGGAGAGAATGAGAGCTGCAGTGGTCTGGTCCCTTTCTCCTGGCGTCAGCCCTTCTCCTCCGGGGCAGAGCCCTCTCCTGGGCTCCCCACCTCAGAGCTCCCCAGTCTCCCCCTCTATGCAGAATCCTCGATCAGCACACAAGATGTGATAAGAAAGTGTTTTTTTGTGGGTAGAGACCTCATCTGCTAAACACAGTCACAGGAAGATGGTAGCCTTCAAACTTCAAGAATGGCCAGCTAGCCGGGCGGTGGTGGCGCACGCCTTTAATCCCAGCACTCGGGAGGCAGAGACAGGCGGATCTCTGTGAGTTCGAGACCAGCCTGGTCTACAAGAGCTAGTTCCAGGACAGGCTCCAAAACCACAGAGAAACCCTGTCTCAAAAAACCAAAAAAAAAAAAAAAAAAAAAAAAAAAAAAAAAAAAAGAATGGCCAGCTAGCCCCAAGGACTAATGGTGAGACACCAAGGGACACATATTTCCACTGGGTTTCCTCACAGAGGTGCTCAATTACCACTCATGACAACTGTCACAACCAGAAACCAGTCCTACATGTCAAGCCAGCACCTGCTGACATCTACCATGCTGTCCTCCTTGCTCATCACTGTGACCCTATAATGTGACATCACTCATCACTGTGACCCTACGATGTGACATCATCACCACTTCTATACAGACAGCAAAGCGGAGGCACTGAAAGGCTGTCACTTGTCCAGGGACTCTAAACATCAAAACAGAGCAAGAATTTGAAAGGGGTTGGTGGCTCCCAAGCCCTTGTGATACCACCCAGAATCCTGCCTTTCTGTGACCCGTGGGACCACGCTTCCTGAGAGGGCTTTGCAGGGTGGCTCTGGAGGTCAGCAGCTCCAGGAGCTCAGAGATCTGAGTCCAAGGTGAACTTCCTTGAGTCAATAGCATCTCTGAAGGCAGAGGTTGCAGGAAGGGCCACCGACAGCATGCATGTGTATGTGTGTGTCTGTGCTCACGCTAGTGTGCAAGTAGGTGTGTGGGTGTGGGGCTGGGGCCAGGGGAGACAGTCTACCTATTAGCAGAAAGCAATCAATCTGAAGGCTCCTCACATGCCCGGCACACAGCAAATATTTGTCGAATTAAATTGGAATCCCAAAGACAGCGCTCTACAAATGCAAGGTATCGCTATTACTGTCACCTCCAAGTCACAAGCCCTAGAAAAAAAGACTCAGGGACAGTGTTGTGAGGTAGCATTCGCCAGCTTCCTCCAGGTCACCTCAGGGTGGTACTGACTCCTTTGGGTGGTCGTGCTCTGGGAGATATCCTTGAGCTGGCTGAAGCAGGTCTTCCACTCGGGAAGATGGTAACAAGATGCTAATCATAGCAGTAACTGAAAGGCATGGAGTCCTCCCCACTGGCTAGCTGTGTGCTAAGTGCTGTTTCCACAGTCAATGAGGACGCCACCATGTGTCCAGAGGGGAAGGACAGGGTCCCCAGGGACTGGCCATGAGAACATATACTTCATGTTAAGAATAACTAGGAAACCAGCTCTCCATCTGTCTGTCTGTCTGTCTCTCTCTCTCTCTCTCTCTCCCTCCCTCCCTCTCTCTCTGTAGGTAAAGAGGGATGTTTATGTATATGTGAACATGTGCACATGTGTACGCATTCCGAGGCCAGAAGCTCATGTACTCCTCTGCCACTCTCCACCTTACCTTTGGAAACAGGGTTTCTCACTACACCTAGAGCAATTTGTCCAGGCTGGATGAATAGCATGGGTCCTCTTGTCTCCACCTCCCCAGTGCTGGGATCACAGGTGCATGCCACCAAGCCTTTAAAAAAAGGAGAGGAAAGCTGGGAGGTGGTGGCGCACGCCTTTAATCCCAGCACTTGGGAGGCAGAGGCAGACGGATCTCTGGGAGTTCGAGGCCAGCCTGGTCTACAAGAGCTAGTTCCGGCCCACTGAGACAGTGGGGCCGATCTATTGGGAGCTCACCAAGGCCAGCTGGTCTGTGACTGAAAAAGCATGGGATAAAACCGGACTCTCTGAACATGGCGGACAATGAGAACTGACGAGAGGCCAAGGACAATGGCACCGGGTTTTGATCCTACTTCATGTTCTGGCTTTGGGGGAGCCTAGACAGTTTGGATGTTCACCTTCCTAGACCTGGATGGCGGGGGGGGGGGGGGAGGACCTTGGACTTTCCACAGGGCAGGGAACCCTGACTGCTCCTGGGACTGGAGAGGGAGGAGAAGAGGAGTGGGGGGGAGGGGGAGAGGGGCGGGAGGAGGGGGGAGGGAAATGGGAGGTGGGGAGGAGGCAGAAAATTTTTTTTTTCAAAAAAAGAACTAGTTCCGGGACAGGCACCAAAGCTACAGAGAAACCCTGTCTCGAAAAACCAAAAAATTAAAAAACAAACAAACAACAACAACAACAACAAAAAAACAGAAAAAAAAAGGAGAGGAAGGGAGGGAGGGAGGAGCTAAAGAAATAACTCAGGAGTTAAGGGCACTCGCTGCTCTTACCAAAGACCACAGTTCAACTCCTAATACCCACGTGACAGCTCACAGTTGTCTGTAACTCCAGTTCTAGGGGATCTGACACCCTCATACAGACACACATGCAGGCCAACACCCAATGCACTAAAGTTAAAAAAAAAAAGTCAGACAGTGGTAGCACACGCCTTTAATCTCAGCACTCTGGAGACAGAGGCAAGTGGATCTCTGTGAGTTTGAGGCCAACCTGGTCTACAAAATGAGTTCCAGGACAGATAGACAGGGCTACACAGAAAAACCCTATCTCAAAACAAAACAAGGAGAGAGGGAGAGAGGGAGGGAGGGAGGGAGGGAGGGAGAGAGAGAGGGAGGAAGGGAGGGAAGGAGAGAGAGAGGGAGGAGGGAGGGAGGGAGGGAGGGAGGGAGGGAGGGAGAGAGAGAGAGGGAGAGAGAGAGGGAGGGAGGGAGGGAGGGAGGGAGGGAGGGAGGGAGGAAAAATGGAAGGAAGGGTGTGTGTGTGTGTGTGTGCGCGCACTCTCACAAGACACACGCAGCCCCACATTGGCAAAGCATACATGTAGTGGTCAGAGGACAACTCTCCAGAGTCCATCTCTCCTTCCACAGTGGGTCCCAGGAATGGAACACAGTCATCAAGTGTGCGTCCCTTTTACACTCTATGCCATATTAATGGTGCACATCTGGCTACTGACAGGTGCAGGCAGATCCCGGGGCCTCAGCTCCATCCAGGCTGGTGGGATCTTCAGCCCTAGGACAGGAAAAATTCCTGTCTCAAAAAAACAGAGAATGGCCCCTGAGAAGAAACTCCTGGCTTGACCTTGCCCTTCCTACCCCAGACACACACACACATTCAAGAGAGCCCCCTAGCCCTGTGCTTCATGGGAGCAGTCTCTTTCCTGCCCTGTGAACTTGTGATGTTTGAGAGCTCCTGACCCTAAGGCTGGTCCCTACTCTCTCCTCTGCCCCTGTAGCCTGTACAGTCCTCCTGAGGCCCTGTCAGTCAGTCATTCCCCCTGACTGCCACACCGATGACATGGAGCCTCCTCCCCGGAGGTCCAGAGCCTTAAAACTTAATAGTCTCTCAAACGCTGTAACACTAAAGGGGGCTTTTATGAACTCAACAGGGCTAATATTATGAGGGGGCAGCCACCGCCTAAAGTGGGCTGCTCACAGTCAGGGGCCCCTCAAACACACTTCAGAGGCCTCGGAGGGCGTCTCCACCCCCAGCTCCTCTGGGTCTGATGAGGTTACGACTGAGCAGTTTGTTGCAGACATGGGCCTGGTGGGAAGCGGAGACCCTTGTACCCTGGCTCAGGGGAAGCAGAGGAGCAGGGGGAGGGGCTCCAACGGGGAAAATCTGGGTGACTAATGAGCCGGCAATCGAAAGTTCTGTCATGTCAATGAGGAGCAGATGGGGGAGGAGGGGAATTTCTGCGGCCTGGCTTCTAGGTTTGGCTCTAAGGAAGACCGGAGGGAGGGAGCAGGCGCCAGGTGGCGAGCTGAAGGCAAGGCTGCTGGAGCTTTGGGACACCATCTTTTCTGTTTTGAAGTCCAAATTTTTCTACTGTTGCCTTTCTTTTTCTCTCTCACTCTTCCCCACCCCATACTCTTCTTTTGAGACAGGGTGTCACTGCTTAGCCCTGGCTGGCCTGGAACTCGCTATTGTAGACCAGGCTGGCCTCAGACTCAGAGATCTGCCTGCCTCTGCCTCCAGATGCTAGGATGGAAGGTGAGCACCCTCATGCCTAGCATCTCCCATCACGCCTAGCATCCTCCATCATGTCTAGCATCTCCCTTCTGTCCCTGTTCCCTTCCCTCAAACCTTTTCTCCTTTCTCAAGGGTAGCTATCCTAGACCAGAAACAGACTCCTGCCTGGGTTCAGTCTGTGTAGGAAGAACCCCAAATAAAATACAAACAACAGGAAATAAAGGACCATGACTGATTTGCCTACACACACACACACATAAACACACTTATCCCAGACACACATATATATTATTTTACACACTTATCCAAGACACTTACACTTACTATATACACACTTATCCCAGACACATGCATACATACACTTACTGCACACACACACACACTTATCCCAGACACATGCATACATACACTTACTGCACACACACACACACACTTATCCCAGACACATGCATACATACACTTACTGCATACACACACAGGTACCACACATAGACACATAAACAAGACTACTTGCCGTCGCACTTTTCCAGACACACTGATTTGCAAACACAGGCGCACACTCACACCTTCCCCAGACACATGCACACCCGGGTGCACGAACACACACACACATATTTTCTTCATTACCTCCTCAAACACTGTCTTTTCTTTCTGTCTTGAGTTCAATGTTGTTTTTTTGTCTCTTCGTGACCCTCCCCCTCCACTTCCCCTCAATTTATTCCAGCTGTGAAAACCTTTTCCACATCTCCTCTGTCACCCCAGCAGATAGGTGAGTGGCAGGCAGAGGAGTCCATTCGGCAGCCACCGTTGGTAATGGGTGCCAGATGTGGAGCTGGCCCCTCGCCCAGCCCAGCTCTGAGCTGGGGCTCCCGCGCCTGGCTCCTGCAGCTGGGCAAGGGAAGCTCTGGGCTGGGCCAGGATCAGCAGACCCGACTCAGGGGACGCCGGCCGGGAGAAGGGGGAAGCTGGGTGCCAGGCACACGGGTGGGAGCCCCTGCGGCTGGGTTGATCCAGTATGCTAAGAATGTGGCCTGCCTCTAGCTTCCTGTCAGCCATTTTATTTCCTGGGGGAAAAGGGTTTGCCACTGGTGTTATTCATAAATACATGCATTTGGTAAAATACAAAAAGCCAATTATAACATTCTGAAATCCTCCGCATCTTTCTGCCGCGGGTGATCATGAGCCAGATGACACTAATGTTTGGTTGGAAGCCACTTGCTCAGGATGAGTTCCTTCTCTCAGGAAGCCAGCCTGGCAACCATATTGGGTAGCGAAAACAACTGTCGCCATCCAACTGATGGAGCGAAAGAGACCAAGACCTGCCCATCCAGAGAGTGGTGGTCTCAGGAGCTGAGCCCACGCACTGTGAATTCATGGACCACACTTCGCTAGCAGAGGGCTAAAGTCTCCCATGTTAGCTGTATGGGGAGGGGCGCTCATATGCAAGAGATCTCTGAGACGTTCTTCCACTTGCTTGGGAAATATATATATATGTGTGTGTGTGTGTGTGTCTGTGTCTGTGTCTGTGTGTGTGTCTGTGTACGAGATGGGGGCAGGACATTCACACGGAGGTCAAGAGAACATCTTTGTGGAGTCAGTTCTCTCCTTCCATCTTTACTCGAGTTCTGAGAATTGGACTCAGGTCACCAGGCTTGTACAGTCAGTACCTTTATCCCCTGAGCCATCTCACTGGACCCCCTCCACCTTATTTTTTGTTTGTTTATTTGTTTGGTTTTTTTTTTAGACAGGATCTTTCCCTAGGATCTAGCTGGTGCCCTTTTGGTTTATCTACACTAACTGGCCAGCGGGGCCCAGCAATCCTGCTGAGCCTCCCTGGTCCTGAGGTTACAAGTGTGCACTACCACACTTAGCTCTTTTTTGTTTGTTTGTTTGTTTTTGTTTGTTTGTTTGTTTTTCGAGACAGGGTTTCTCTGTGGCTTTGGAGCCTGTCCTGGAACTAGCTCTGTAGACCAGGCTGGTCTCGAACTCACAGAAGAGATATTTATTTACTTATTTACTTATTTACTTATTTATTTATTTATTTATCATGTATACAATATTCTGTCTGCGTGTATGCCTGAAGGTCAGAAGAGGGCACCAGACCTCATTACAGGTGGTTGTGAGCCACCATGCGGTTGCTGGGAATTGAATTCAAGACCTTTGGAAGAGCAGGCAATGCTCTTAACCGCTGAGCCATCTCTCCAGCCCCATTCTTAGCTCTTTATTCTGGTTCTGTAGATAGATCACACTCTAGTCCTGGTGATTATGTGGCAAGAACCTCACAGACTAGGGCTGGAGAGATGGCTCAGAGGTTAAGAACACTGGCTGTTCTTCCAGAGGTCCTGAGTTCAATTTCCAGCAACCACATGGTGGCTCACAACTATCTGTACTGACATCTGGCGCCCTCCTCTGGCGTGCAGGCATACATGGAGGCAGAATGTTGTATAAATAATAAATAAAATAAATCTTTAAAAAAAAAAAAAAGAACCTCACAGACTGAGCCATCTCTCAGTCACCGAAGACATTAAATTGTTAGAAGGCATCGTACACTGGTAATACCAGTATTGGGAAGCTGAGGCAGGAGGATTGACTAGTTTAAAGCTAGTCTTTAATCAAGTTCAAGGCTACAAATCAAGTTCAAGGCCAGCCTGGGCTACTTAAGACACAGGCTAAATCTTAGAAGGGACCTGATCCAGAACTCCTACTTTTCTTTCTTTCTTAGCCAGTAAACTGATTGTGCAAGAAAATGAGAACGAGGGGGCTGGAGAGATGGCTCAGAGGTTAAGAGCATTGCCTGCTCTTCCAAAGGTCCTGAGTTCAATTTCCAGCAACCACATGGTGGCTCACAACCATCTGTAATGGGGTCTGGTGCCCTCTTCTGGCCTGCAGGCATACACACAGACAGAATATTGTATACATAATAAATAAATAAAAAAAAAAAGAAAGAAAGAAAAAGAAAATGAGAACGAGAGTTTGGATGCCCAGCACCCACGTAAACAGCTGGGCACTTTGGAGGAAGTGGAGACAGGTGGATCCTGGGAGGGAACCGGCCTCCCAGTCTAGCCTAAGCTCTGGATTCAGTGACAGACCCTGCGTTGAAAAGTAAGGTGGAAATTGACAGGGACAGATAGACACCTGTCTATCACCAGGGCATGAGACTCTGGCCTCCCCACCAATGTGCACACAGGTAATGTGAGACATGGAGGGGCAGTCGGAAGGGCAGACCTGTTCAGTGTCCATTGCCCTCTTCAGTGCAGAGCCCGCACTTAGCAGGGACAGTCTCTGGTCCCAGCATCCACTCTCCCTCAGCCTGACTGTGGCCTGCTTTGCCCCAGCTGGGACCAGGACATTCCCTGGTGGGTGACCAGCTGTGCTAGAGAGGGTTTGCAGCAAAGGCCTGTGGTCCTCATCTCTAAGCCACAAAGACCTCTGTGAAACCAAATCCTCCCTCCCCCACCACTCGCCCACTAGGACACCTGACTCCCTTCTGGAGCTCACTCAGGGCAAAGGCAGCTTCCTGTCTGGGTCTTGGTAACCCCCTTGAAATCCAGGCCTCTGCCTCCCCATCCCTTCCAAATGCTTATTAAGCTGTTTGCAAATCCAGGGCTGAACCAGGGTGTGAGTTTAATAAAGTGAGAGACAGAGGTCATCCATCATGGGCGGGTGGGCTGGGGCTGCCGGGTACACACTCTCCTGGTACTTCTGGTCAACCAGAGGCGGGTATATCCACACATTTCCTGTCCAAGGTGCTCCCACTGAGTGCTCTCTCCTCAGCTCATGTCCCTGTTAGCTAAAGTCTGTTCAAAGAGAATAGCTGGGAATCATTGACGTCAACAACAGGCAGGGCCTTGGCCCCAGGAAGATGCTTAGTGGGAATGGAGGACCCTAACCTCAGCCATCAAGATAAATCACATTTAAATTAATAGCTTGTTGTGATGGTATTTTCGTGGGGATGGAAGGTGAAGGAGGTGGGGCAAGATCTCATGGATCCTGGGCTAGCCTCAAATTCACTAGTAGCTGAGGATGGCTTTTGAATCTTCCTGCCTCCACTTCTCTTGTCATTACAGTCAAAATCACAATGAGAGCCAATTCCCATGGCTCACCATTTTACATGTACACGGGGCCAGCCTTACGGATTGCCCTGGGGGCCAGAGTGCCTCATGGGGCTCACTGGACCTGGTAACCAGCCACCTCCCACTTCTAGACTGTCCCTCAGCATGCTCCTTCTACAGTCTTCTTACTTCGCTCTGGAAGGAAGTGCAACCTTCCAGGTACTCAAGCTAAAACGCTAGAACCATGCTTAACCTCCTCTCCCACAAGGAAACCATGGCGATTCTGTGCTTCTTCTTCTTCTTCTTCTTCTTCTTCTTCTTCTTCTTCTTCTTCTTCTTCTTCTTCTTCTTCTTCTTCTTCTTCTTCCTCCTTCTTCTTCTTCTTCTTCTTCTTCTTCTTCTTCTTCTTCTTCTCCTCCTCCTCCTCCTCCTCCTCCTCCTCCTCCTTCTTCTGTTTTTTGTTTTGTTTTTCAAGACAGGTTTCTTTGTATAACAGCTGTCCTGGAACTCATGCTGTAGACCAGGCTGGCCTTGAACTCACAGAGATCCACCTGCCTTTGCCTCCTAAGTGCTGGGATTAAGGGCTTGCAGCAGATTAGCCCCCCCATTGGTACCCCTGGCCCCAGCTTCATGCCCTGTCCTCTGGAGCCAGAATCTCCATCATTTTATTTTTTGCTGGATAGTTGTGCATACCTCTATAAGGTCCAGGCCAGCCTGGTCTATGTGATGACAGAAGTCACCAGCCCGAGTTACATAGTGAGACCTATCTCAAAAAAAAAAAGAAATGTTTATTATTATTGACAGGGGGTGGGTGGCCATGCTTGCTGGGGTGCACGTGTGGACATGGAGGCCATCAATTCTGTCACTCCACTTTATGTAGGTTCCAAGGATGGAACTCAGGTCATCAGACTTGGGACACAGCACCTTTTCCAGCTGAGCCACCTCATTGCCCCCTTTCCCCTTTAAGATAACTTCATGATGGCCTGGAACTCGCTATGTAGACCAGACTGGCCTCAAACCTGTGGGGTTCCCTGCCTCTGCTTCCGGGGATCTCTCTCTTATTTTTTCAGCTTCTTGTTGTTGTTACTTGAGATTCCTGGTTTGAGATTTTTTTTTCCCTTGTAGTCCAGGCTGGCCTTGAACTCCTAAGCCCCCTGCCTCTACCTCCCACAAGCTAGAAAGGTAAGATGTGAACCACGCCCACTTCCTCTCTTCACTTCTTAGCTTGTACCAGTGCCTATGCCGCTGGTGAGAACCTGCTCCTCTGTACCAACCTTGGCACTGAGGTGCCCCAATTTCTCCCGGATGAGGCTGGAAGCTCCAAGGTAAAAAGGGGATTCATAGACAGACCTCACTAAGGGAGCCCATTCATGTGATGTGGGCTTGCCAGGCACACAACAGGCCTCATTTTCTAACTCCCAGACTAGTGAGCACCACATTGGTAGCCCGAAGTTCCCGGCGGAGGGGATATGGAGAGCATGGAGACTGGCGAAGGAGGGTTTCCTCCTAGGGAGTCAGCTTTGGGTCATGTACCAGCCCACCCCTGCATCCCCTGCTCTCCACCAGCACGCGTGCGTGCGCGCACACACACACACACATACACACCACACAGCCTCTGAAGGGGCCTGAAAATGAGCTCCACCCCAAAAGGCTGAGCACCCCTTCTCAAGGGTGGAAATTGTGAAGCTGGGAGGGCATGACTTATAGACAATGCAAGAGGGGCTGGTGAGTGAGCCCCAACTGTCTCTTTCAGCCACAGCCCTGATGGATGTTGAACAGTCTAAGAATGGAAGGGTTCTCTGAAATCAATTAGATCTAAAAACACTTCGGAACAGGGCCTCAAACTAAAACAGGTCTCTAATGCATGATGGTCCCTAGCTTCTTGCCCTAATATGAGTTATGAAACTACCCTCAAGGGAGATGCTGTGGCTAGTCCCACTTTCCAGATGGAAAAGCACAGTAAAGTGTATTAGGCCCCTTACCTGCAGTCCTGTGCGAGTGAAGTTGGGATTCACACCTAAAGCCCTGCTCTCTCCCCTTATGTAGCGTCACTGACGTGTTTGGGCATAGGGACAAGCGTGGAGACCTCACTTCTCCACATCCAGCCATAGACTGTGAGGAGTCTTCCACAATTGTTACTTGCTGCATTTTTTAATTATCTATTTTTATTTTATGTGCATTGGTGTTTTGCCTGCCTGTGTGTCTGTGTGAAGGTGTCGGCTCCCCTAGAATTAGCATTACAGAGAGTTGTGAGCCACCATGTGGATGCTAAGAATTGAACCCTGGTCCTCGGCAACAGTCAGTGCTTTTAACAGCTGAGTCACCTCTCCAGCCCCCACTGCTTGTTGCATTTGACCCCAACCTGGCCTCAAGCACTGCCAAGGACGTGTGTAGCCAAAGATGACCTTGAACTTCTGTGTACTAATTACTTCTCTACTGCAGCAACTAAGATAACATAAAGAAGGAAGAGTTTGTTTGGCTTATGATTCCAGAGTAAGAGTCCAGCATGGTGAGGAAGCTGGGCAGCAAGCAGCAGGCACAGTGGCTGGAACAGGATGCTGAGAGCTCATATTTTGAACAGCAAGCACAGAGTAGAGAGAACTACCTAACAACGGCAGAGGCTGAGATTGCTCCCAGTGACATGCTTCCTCCAGCAAGGTCACACCTCCTGAACCTTCACAAAGGGTGTCATCGACTGGGAACTAAGTGGTCAGATGCATGAGTCTATGGGGACATCCCCACTCAAATTCTGTCTCCACCTCACAAGGGCTGGGGCTAGAAACCAAGCCCAGTTTTATGCAGTGCTGAGAATCAAGACCAACCTTTCTACCAGCTGAGTACCTCCCCACCCTGCCGGGTCCTTATGTGTACATCTCTAAAGGACCTCTCGCAGTGCCCAGGCCCCTGCCTGCCACAACACACCTGCTTATGCCCAATGGACATTCTCCCAGAGGAGGCCACTTCGCCAAGTAGCACGCAACTCCCCGAGGCATTTCTCTTCTGACTCACTCTAGGACAGTGTCCCAATCTGGCCTGACCTGACCTTCCCACCCCTCCCCAACCCCCCCCCCCCCACTACTCAGTCCTCAAAGCTCACTGTCACCTGTTCCAGAGTCCCAGAGCCTGATTCTATGAGGGTGGAGGCCAGAGTCAGCAGAGGCAGAGCCTGGGAGGTCAAGGGCAGGCCCGGGAGCTTTTCTGCAACATCCCTTCAATCCTTCTTTTGTCTCTGGCTCCTTGTGGTGTCTCTCCAGCTGCCTTCTGTTCCCTTGGTTCCTTTGCTCTTGCCTGTGTGTAGATCTCCTGGCTATCTCGTCCTTAAATCTCTGTCCCCCTCACTTCCGATGGTGTCCGCTTTTGTCTCTCTCTGGTCTATCTGTTTAATGGCAGGACTGTATATGCACTTTTCTTCCTCTCTACTTTGTGGTTGTCTGTGTCTCCCTGCATGTTGCTTCTCTGACCTGGTGAGTGTGTGTGTGTGTGTAGCTGTATGTGTGCATATAGGCGTGTGTGTTGCATGTGGCGTGCATTTAGGTGTGTGTTGCATGTGTGAGTTATGTAGGTGTGTGTTACGTGTGTGCGTGATGTGTTTGAATGCATGTGTGAATGTGTGTGAGCATGAATTATATGTGTACATATTTGTGTGTGTTCTGTGCGTGTGTATGCATGGTGTGTATGAATAGGGGGTAGACATGCATGTGTGCATGTGTGTCTGTGTCTCAGTCTCAGGGTCCACCCTGAAGCTCTTTCTGCCTGTCTACCCATGACTTCGTGTGTCTGTCTGTCTTCAGGGTTCTCTCGAGGTCTCTTCCTGGCAGCATTCACTCAGTTCATCATGGCTGCTCTCTGGAGACACCCACTTACCCCTCCCAAAGTTCACTGCCTTGTCAAACGGAGCTAATCTCCTGCGGGAGGAAAAAGCTTCATTCACACTGCGGGGGAGGGGGAGTAGGGCAGAGGAGGAGGGGGAGGGTTCAGGGGCTGCAGTCTGAAAACACCCTGGCCTATAATACCGCTTTTGTTCTAGGCTGGTGGGAGGGGGTGGTGGGGGAGGGAAGAAGGGGGATATTAAAGGAGCAGGTGAAAGGCTTGTCTTCGGCAGCCATGATAAGCGCTTACCCCTTCTAATCTGACTACGGCCTATTATCTTCCCGCCACAGTCATTACTATTAATATTAAACACCCCCAACCCAGCTTAAAAACAACTTGAAAGCTCTGACTCCCGCCGCCCTTCCCAGACACCTCCACAGTACTTGACCACCAAACCGGGCTCCCAGACCCATGGCCCTTGACTTCCCCCTGACCCTCAGTACCCAAAGCCTCCTTTCCACCACCCCCAGCCACACTCTTCTGCTTTGATAATCAACTAGTTCTCTCTCTAGTGAACCCCCATTTTGGCTTTATTTTTGGGGACTTCTCTATACCCCAGGCCTCTTTTCTCCCCAGGAGAAAATGGAAAGTGGAAGGTTTGTTCCCCTGATTGACAGCTATCAAACACAGCTGATTTATACAAGTAAGTTTTCTAATCCTACGAGCCCCAGTTTCTCATCTCTAAAATGGGAGGAAGATGTAGTCTCTACAACTAAGGATTGTGTGAGTGAGTGGATGAATTTTTACTTATCCTATCCCTGATGTCATTTTTAAATTAAATCATTATATTGATCTAGTTTAAAGTTTTTTGTTCATGTGTATGTGAGAGGCAGAGAGAGCACGCACTCGTGTGTCTTGCTACATGTGTAACTGAGGAGACAATTTAATGGAGTCATCCATCTCTATGTGAGCTCCAGGGCTCAGGACCTCTACCCACTGAGCCACCCTGCTAGCCCTTATTTGCATAGGATCTCACTCTTTAGCCCTGGCTGTGCTGGAACTTGAAACAGAGATCCCCCTGCCTCTGCCTCCTGAGGACTGAGATTAAAGACATGTACCACCACACCTGGCTTTGTTTTAGTTTTGAGATACGGTCTTACTAGGTAGCCTAGTCTGGCTTCAAAGTTATGATTCCCCTGCCTGAGACCTCCTCGAATTGACATTACAATCCCAGGCCAGCATACCCAGATAAATCCTCAATATTTTACACCTACAGCTTACATTCTTCCTAAATTAATTAGTGCTACATGCAAGTGCTTGTGTGAGTCTATGTGCACCATGCAAGTGCTCGTGTGAGTCTATTGCACCATGCATGTGCTCGTGTGAGTCTATTGCACCACGCATGTGCTCGTGTGAGTCTATTGCACCACGCATGTGCTCGTGTGAGCCCATGTGCACCATGCATGTGCTCGTGTGAGTCTGTGTGCACCATGCATGTGCTCGTGTGAGTCTGTGTGCACCATGCATGTGCTCATGTGAGTCTATGTGCACCATGCATGTGCTCGTATGAGTCTGTGTGCACCATGCATGTGCTCGTGTGAGTCTGTGTGCACCATGCATGTGCTCGTGTGAGTCTATGTGCACCATGTATGTGCTTGTGTGAGTCTACTGCACCATGCATGGACTCATATGAGTCTATTGCACCATGCATGTGCTCGTGTGAGTCTATGTGCACCATGCATGTGCTTGTGTGAGTCTACTGCACCATGCATGTGCTCGTGTGAGTCTGTGTGCACCATGCATGTGCTCGTGTGAGTCTGTGTGCACCATGCATGTGCTCGTGTGAGTCTATGTGCTCGTGTGAGTCTATGTGCACTATGCATGTGTTTGTATGAGTCTGTGTACACCATGCATGTGCTCGTGTGAGTCTGTGTACACCATGCATGTGCTCGTGTGAGTCTGTGTGCACCATGCATGTGCTCGTGTGAGTCTGTGTGCACCATGCATGTGCTCATGTGAGTCTGTGTGCACCATGCATGTGCTCGTGTGAGTCTGTGTGCACTATGCATGTGTTTGTATGAGTCTGTATACACCATGCATGTGCTCGTGTGAGTCTGTGTGCACCATGCATGTGCTCGTGTGAGTCTGTGTGCACCATGCATGTGCTCGTGTGAGTCTGTGTGCACCATGCATGTGCTCATGTGAGTCTATGTGCACCATGCATGTGCTCGTGTGAGTCTGTGTGCACCATGCATGTGCTCGTGTGAGTCTGTGTGCACCATGCATGTGCTCGTGTGAATCTGTGTGCACCATGTATGTGCTTGTGTGAGTCTACTGCACCATGCATGGACTCTTATGAGTCTATTGCACCATGCATGTGCTCGTGTGAGTCTATGTGCACCATGTGTGTGCTCGTGTGAGTCTATGTGCACCATGCATGTGCTTGTGTGAGTCTACTGCACCATGCATGGACTCATATGAGTCTATTGCACCATGCATGTGCTCGTGTGAGTCTATGTGCACTATGCATGTGTTTGTATGAGTCTTTGTGCACTATGCATGTGCTCGTGTGAGTCTGTGTACACCATGCATGTGCTCGTGTGAGTCTGGTGCACCAAGTGCATGCAGGGTCACTCAGCAAAGAATAGGCTGCTGGATCCCCTGGCACTAGAACTGGTTGTGAGTCACCATGACAAATTATGCTGGAGAGGTTGTGGGGTAAAAGAAACACTCTTCCATTGCTGATGGGAGTGCAAAATGGTACAGCCCCTTGGATGCCAGTATGGCAATTTCTCATAAAATTGGGAAACAATCTATCTCAAGATCCAACAAAACAATTTTTGGGTATATACCCAAAGGATGCTTAATCGTACCACAAGGACATGTACTCAACTATGTTCTTAACAACATTAGTTGTCATAGCCAGAACTGGAAACAACCTAAATGCCCCCTTTACCAAAAAATGGATAAGGAAAATGTGGTACATTTACACAATGGAGTACTACACAGTAGAAAAAAATAATTACATCTTGAAATTTGCAGGCAAATGGATGGATCTAGAAAACATCATATTGAGTGAGTTAACCCAGACCCAGAAAGACAAATATCATATGTACTCACTCATAAATGGCTTTTAGACATAAAGCAAAGAAAACCAGCCTACAATTCACATCCCAGAGAACCTAGACAACAATTAGAACCCTAAGAGAGACATACATGGATCTATCTACATGGGAAGTAGAAAAAGACAATATCAGGGCTGGACAGATGGCTCAGCAGTTAAGAACATTGCCTGTTCTTCCAAAGGTCCTGAGTTTAATTCCCAGCAACCACATGGTGGCTCACAACCATTTTGTAATGAGGTCTGGTGCCCTCTTCTGGCCCGCAGGTACACATGCAGACAGAATACTTATACATAATAAATAAATAAATAAATAAATAAATAAATAAATAAATAAATAAATATTAAAAAATCTAAAAAAGAAAAAGACAAGATCTCCTGAGTAAATTGGGAGCATGGGGACCATGGGAGAGGGTACAAGGGGAGGCAAGAGGAAAGGAGGGGAACAAACAAAAATATATAGCTCAATAAAAACAATAGAAAAAATATAATACCAGGCAGTGGTGGCTAACATCTTTAATTGCAGCACTTGGGAAGCAGAGGCAGGCGGATCTCTGACTTTGAACTCCAGGTCAGCCAGGGCTACATAAAGAAATCCTGTCTTGAAAACAAAACAGGCCATGCGGTGGTGGTGCATGTCTTTAATCCCAGCACTCAGAAGGCAGAGGTAGGCAGATCTCTGTGAGTTTTGGTCTAGAAGAGCTAGTTCCAGGACACAAAGCTACAGAGAAACCCTGTCTCGAAAAACAGAAAGAAGAAAGAAAGAAAGAAAGAAAGAAAGAAAGAAAGAAAGAAAGAAAGAAAGAAAGAAAGAAAGAAAGAAAATAAAAACCAAGCAATCAAACAAAAAGCAACAATAACAGAACTCTACATATTTTAAAATGCCATTTAATTTAAAGAGGAAGTTTATTTCATTTATTTACTTTTCATGGCTTTTTTGTTTGTTTGTTTTGAGACATAGTTTCTCTATGTAACACCCCTGGCTGTCCTGGAACTCCCTCTGTAGACCAAGCTGGCCTCAAATTCAGAGATCTGCCTGCCTCTGCTTCCAAAATGCTGGGATTAAAAGTGTGCACCACCACTACTTGGCATAAAAAGGAAGTTTTTAAAAGTAAAAATTAAATCTCAAAATGAATATAAAATAAAATGTCGTTTAAAAAAATCCCTCCCCAAATCTCACACAAACTTAAAGGGTGGGGCTAGGCATGGTGATATACTTTTTTGTTTGTTCATTTTTGCCAAGACAGGGTTTCTCTCTGTAGCCTTGGTTGTCCTGAAATTCACTCTGTAGACCAGGTTGGCCTCGAACCTGGAGATCTGCCTGCCTCTGCCTCCCAAGTGCTGGGATTAACGGTATGCGCCACTGCAGACTCAGCAAGACTCAGCAAATGGTGGCGTACTCCTAAAAGCTCAATTCCTAGTCAACAAAAATCAGGGGTTTGAGGTCATCCTCAGCCACTTAGCAAATTTGAAGTCTGAAATAGCTCAATGGTTAAAGAAGCTTGCTGCTAGTACAAGGTTTTGTTCCCAGCACCCACACAGCTACTCCCAAACTCTGTGGCCCTCTTCTGACCTCTGCACAGGCGCTCAAGCGTGATGAGTTGCAGTGTGTTTAGGATTGCACCGTCTCTTCCCTTGCCTCTCTGCTCCTGTGTGTGGTGTTTGTTGATGCCGCCTGAGGCCCTGTCCAGTTTGATGCCTGAACCTTCTTTCTTCACAGAATGACTGCCTGCCATTCTAGCCATACACTCAGTAGGTCTGCCAATCATGATTCCGCGGACCCTAATACCTTAGGGTGGGCCCATGAATCAGACCCAGCCGATCAGCACTAGCCATCTGCTTTGCCCGGGAAGTGAACACCTGACCAAGCTGGGACATCAGGAGTTATCCTGTGTCAGAGTCTGTAGCCCTGCAGCTTTGGGCCTGGTAAGCTCTCTCTCCTCTGAACGGGACTTTGCTCCCATCTCTCCCTGCCCTCCAATGGATCAGAAAAGCTCTGACCTCCCTTCTTTGCAGCTGGAGAAGACTCAGCTTCAGGAGGAGAGAAGCAAACAGAGGCCAGTGAGATGGCTCGGCTGGTAAAGGTGCTTGCTGCCAAGCCTAAAGTCCTGGGTTCTATTCCCAGACCCTACTTAGTGGAAGAAGAGAAATGACTCACACGAGTTGTCTTCTGCTCCCATACTCATGCATGGCGTGCGTGCATGTGCGAGCGTGTGCACACACACACCTCCTTTCTGATCACTGGACGTCTGGCGCCATTACTACTCATACTCGCCTTCCTTCTCCATGAGGTGAATTTCCGTGATCACTCCATAAACACGGTCCCCGGCACACTCGGTCCTACTTCATATCAACTGGCCTAGCTACACTGGAGACAAGACAGAGATCAGGAGACCAAGAGGAGACTGAAGCTATCTTGGGATAGATGTCACCTGCTGCCATGGCCTCTTGAGGACCTCTATGACAAGCTTTGGGCTGGAAGGGACCCCAGGAAGATAGGAAGACCGAAGACCTGCCCTAACCAGCCCTGCACCATCTGTGACAGAAAACAGACTCAGCTTCCTGCATTGGAGAGAGAGAGAGAGAGAGAGAGAGAGAGAGAGAGAGAGAGAGAGAAAACATATGTGTTTTGAAGAGAGGCTTACACTGTGCCTCAGGCTAGCCTGGAATGTACTATGTAGCCCAGGCTGGCCTCCAAGTCTCAGCAATCTTCCTGCCACAGCCCCAAGCCCTAGGATAGAAATTACCTCACGTAGGTTTGAGCTATATTCTCAACCCTCTTTTTACTTTTTACTTTCAGACACGGTCTCATTAAACTGCTCAGGCTGGCCTTGAACTTTGGTTCCTACAATCTCTCGTTTCTGAATAAGTGTGATTGCAGGCTCATATGACTAGGTCATGCCCTGGCTTCCCCCACCCCCCGCTTTCTAAGAGACTGCAAAACTGTCCAGTTATGTATAAGTCGAAATGGCTTCACTCTGCCCTGCACTGGGGACGCTCAGGAAGAACTCACCCTGTATTTCTTCACTTGCTCAGAGACTCACCCAATCTTCCCTTCCCTGCCCTCTGCCCTACTTAGCACAGGCTCATGCATGCTGTACATTGTGCCCTGAGAGCCCAGGCTACAGCAGGCAGTGCCAGTCCTGCCAGTGTCGCTAGCTGTGTGACTTCAGGCAATATATTTACCTCCCCTGAACTTCAGTTTCTTTAAGAAATGGAAAAAAAGGTTTCAAGAATGAACAAACATAAAGGGCTTGAAACTGGGGTCAGAGAGACAGCTCAGTGGCTAAGAGTGGACATTTCACTTGGAGAAGACCTAAGTTTGGTTCCCAGCACCCACATCAGGCAGGTCATCCCCTGTAACTCCAGCTCCAGGGGATCCCACATACCTGGCCTCCGCATGCCTGCACCCACTCACACGCACATACTCACACATATAGATAAATAATAAAAATTGGAAGAATAAGCTGTTTGGAGTTATTCCCAGCTCATAGTAAGTACTGACTGAATGAAGATTAATTTTTTTGATAAACTGATGCTAGGGTGTGTGTGTGTGTGTGTGTGTGTGTGTGTGTTCAGGACCTCCTCCACACTAGGAGACCCCTATGGGCAGAAACACACCTTGCTCATTTAATTTTTAAGAGTATATGTGTGAGTGTCTGCATGTACATATGTTCACTGTATGCGAGCAGCATCCACAGAGGCTCGAAGAGGACGTCAGAGTCCCTGGCGCTGAGCGACAGGTGGCTGTAACCTGCCATCAGATACCCAGGAGTGAACCTGAGTCATCTGCAGGAGCAGCTGCTGCTCTTAAGTGCAGAGTCATCGCTCTGTCCCCACATCCTGCTCATTTTTAAAGACTGGAGTCTCAAAGTCCTAAGAAACAAAAATGGCAAAATAAACTCGGCGGTGGCGGCGATGATTTAAAACCAGCACTCCACTCAGGAGGCAGAGGCAGGAGGATCTCTGTGAGTTTGAGGCCAGTATGACCTACAGAGAGAATTCTGGGACAGCCAGGGCTACAAAGAGAAACCCTGGCCCAAAAAGAAAAAGGAAAAAAAAAAGAAAACGAAAAGAAAAATCAAAAAGAACTGAATGAAGGAATAAAAGGTGTCCTGTCCTGGGTCTCCCCCTCATCCCTCACAAGTAGACGTCAATTTTGTTCACCCCTGACCTGGGGTGAGAGACCTGTCAGGCAAAGAGGTCTCATAACTCAACAACACAAAAGCGAATTCAGCTGGCTCTGCTGTGTCCCTGCACTGCATACACCATGAGAAAGGGAAGGGTCACTCCGCATTCAGCCCACAGGGCAGAGGTGGACACTGAGGGGTAGCCATATACAGCTGGCTGGTGCGGGAGGGAGGCCAGGATCTTGTCACCTGTTTGGTCAGAGACTTGCCAAACACACACCAGAATCTGAATGTCCCCTCTTTTGTCCCCGGCACAGCGCCTCACTCTGCTGTGGTCTGTTTCAGAGCATACGGGTCCAAGTCCAGACAACTGTCACCCTCCCCACAGCCTTTGTTTATGACCGCACCTTCCATATGTCCCGATATTTGTACAGCCTTGCTGGAGGGGAGGCAGAGCAGAGGAAGCCCAGAATCCAGGACTGAAGGTGACTCCTGAGTACAATGGCCTATTGTGGCCCCGTGTCATGTCCCCTCCCCCTCCACCACGCCCAGCACACAGCATCCTGTTTACCTGCCCCCAGGAGTTGGCGGCTTCTCAGGTGCCACTCCAGCCGGCCCACGTGCAGGCACTGCCAAACCCTCTGCCCAGGAGCCCTAGGCTTGGTATCTGCGCAGCTCCTAGGGGCACCCCCAGCCTTTGTTTTAGCCCCAGAGACTCTCTGCTTCAACAAGACGCCCAACAGATTCTGTAGACATGCACTGGTAATAGTAACAACCTCCAGGCCTCTGGGCCTCTAGGAAGAGGTTCTGGAAGCTTCTGAAGTGCAGGTGGCTTTGTGAAGGAGGTGGTGGCCAAGCATCAGCTGGCTTGGGGCGGGGGAGGCTTTCTTTCCTTGTCCCCTTGCCTGAGCCTGGATGGGTAGCGTGAGAAGACAGAGCCCACTGCTCTCTAGGGACTGAAAACCCAAATAAGGCACTCCCTTGGTCCAGTTGGGATGCCTTTCTCTCGCTGCTTCAGAGGTCAGAGATCAAAGGTCAAAGGTCAGGGCATCAAGAAGACCCTTGGAGACAGACCCCCCTCTAAGAAGGCAGATGGAGAGGGCCAGTTCCTCAGGTCCAGGCTGCATTTGTGGACAAGCTGCTGTGTGGCTGTGTGGAAGTGTGGGGTGCTGTTTGTCCATAAGCTCTCCCTCACAAAGAGCTGTGGCAGAAGAGGACAAGGGTCCTTGCAGAGAAAAGCCAGGGAAGAGCAGGAAACTCCAAGGAGAGATGAAGGGTTCCGACAGGGATGGGAAGGGGGGAGGGGGAGGGAGAGGCAGATTGCCGGGCTGGAGGTCCAACCTGCTCATTTTCCACATCAGGAGTTCAAGGCCCAGAGGAGAAGCACACCTTGCCCAAGGACACACAGGAGGTCTAGGGTCAAAGAACCGAGGTATTGGGCCAGAAGACATTTCTTAGCTTTCTGTTGAGCTATAAAAGGGGGATTCAGGGGTCCAGCTTTGTTCATCTTCCAGAGATGCAGGAATCAGTTAGGATACCCATCATGCCTCACAAGACAGGTATTGGGGGTTTACCAGCCACATTTACAGGTTTCACTTCAAGGTAAGGTCTGATGGAATTTCTGTTTTACCTAGTCCCCCTATCCATCTCTTTTGTAAAGATTTATCTTTAATGAAGTGAATATACATATGGATATGTGCGTATGAGTACAGGTGCCCCCAGCGGCCAGAAGAGGGTGTCAGACCCCTTGGAGTTACAAGGGGTTGTATCCCAGGGAGCTGCCTGAGATGAGTGCTGGGAACTGAACTAGGGTCCTCTGGAAAGTCATCAAGAGCTGCTTACATACACAATGCAAGTGCACAGCACCCCCACCCACCCACCCACCCATTAAAAATAAAAACAAATCTCAGAGGCACAGACCATCATGCCCAGAAGGAACTGGAGTTCTGTTCTGGGTGTGTAATGAAGAGTCCCTTTAGGAGGGCAGGTTACGCTTGGGTGCTCAGCCAGAGGCTGGGGTGGGCAGCCGTGTTTGGCAGGCATCCTTTGACTTCTCTCTCAGCAGGTCCAGCCACTCTCTGCGCACACTAAAAGACTCCAAAGTTGAGAGTCTCCTTAGAGGCTGGGAGGTGGGCTGGGAGAGCAGGAAAGACCCAGGAGGCCTTGGGTCGGGGGAGAGCCTGCATCTGGCACAAGCCCCACTGGGCCAGGGTCCCAGGGAGTCACTATTTCCCGATGATACACTCGCATTCGCTAATGTATTCTCTCTCGGGCCATATTCTCTCGGCTGGCACTCTCGCAAGTCCCCGCTGTCTCTATACCCGGCTGCTGCGAGCCCAGGGCAGCCACCTCCAGACCTCGTGCCTCTCATTCACTTCCAGAGAAGAGAGACTCTCACTCCAGGCACACGACCCTCCCCGCCCTCTCCCAGCTGACCCAAGGGTCCAGCTGCCAAGCCAGCAGGCACTCCCAGGTAGGCGGCTGGCAACGCTTGGTTGAGGGGCTAGCTGACCAGGCTGGATGTAGACGGAGGCCTTGCACGGGAGGCCTTGCTATTACTCCACCGAGCCTGCGCAGGAGGGGCAGGGGTGTGGCCCACAAGGAAGTGGGTGTCAGGGTGTTGAGGAATAGGACAGAACAAGGGCACAGGCGAGGATTTCACTGACCTGAGTGGGCGGGAGTGAAGCGAATTCATAAAACGTTGTTCTTCGTTAATGGTCTCTTTCCCCTCCCCTTTGCGAAGGCCCTGCTGAGGGTGGGAGCTGACGCGGTCGGGGGCAGGGCAGGGCTGGGCCCTCCACAAGTGACACCGAATTCCCAGTCTGGACTGGGCGGGAGCTTGAAAGCAGCTAAATTAGCAAAACAGAAGTCAACCGTCGATTGCTTCTACGGAGGATTAAGTGTGATAAATGGAGGGTTTGTTCGCTCTCCAGGCCAGATGTTGTGTCTAAGTGAGGGGGTTTTATGCTTTTTTTTTTCATTCTTGGCCCAGATCCCATATATATTTTGGATAGTGCTGGGAGTATATAATATCACTGGAAAATGATGTGGTCTGGTAACCTTTTAAATAACATTTCCGCCCCCTCTGTTTTCTAATAGTTTGTTTTTCTTTCCATGTTTGCCTTTTATTGGGGGAAATTTTTTTTGGAAATTAATGAGGCTCAAGTGTGGAGACCAAAATGAGAGGGAGAGAGAGGGAGGGAAGGAGGGAGGGAGGGAGGGAGGGAGGGAGGGAGGGAGGGAGGGAAGGTGCGGACGATTCTGGGACGGTGTAACGTTCGAGGTGTGTGTGTGTGTGTGTGTGTGTGTGTGTGTGTGTGTGTGTGTGTGTGTGTGTAAGTGATCTTGGTCGTCGTCCCCCCCCCCCGCCCACACACACACCCCTTTTAAATGTTCCCTGCCCTCGGTTGGGGCTACGTGGTGGCACGCGCGGGCAGAACGCCCGGGATTCGTCCTGCCCGGGCCACGGGGCTGCGTGCCTCCTTCCTTCGGGAAGAACCTGCCATTCCCCTGGCTCAGCCGGGGCCCGGAGTGAGGGGGATGGGGGCGCCTCCTTCCTGAGTGAAACCTACGGAATCCGGCAGGAATTCGGGCCTCCCAGATTTAAGAAAACAAACAAAGGAAAGATTGTCAGAGAGGGGCCTCCAAGAGCCGCCCCGGCCGCCGTACCGCGCTCGGCGCTTGCCCCCTGGGCTGCCAGGGCCTTCAGCAGGGGCGGAACGCCTGGCTCCCGCTCCCACGGGTGGTCCCCAGTGGGCTTCCCTGCCCTGGGCCTCTACTAGCAGGTCATCCCCCAGTCTCAGAACCGGTGCAATACTCCCCTCCCCAACACCTAAGAAAGGAGCTGCCGTTGTGACTGCCGGGAGGCGGGGAGGGAGGGAACGGGAGGGGGAGGCGAGGTGGGCATCCCTCTGCCTCAGAGTAGAGTCTCATCAGCACAATGTCCAGGGTGAATTGGTGTCTCAGGCTCGTGTTTGGGGTGAAATACCCACTCTTCAGGTTCGTGTGGGGACAAGGGTCTTCCTTCACCCAGTCAGGCTAGGCCTAGGGCACTGGTCGACAGACTCAGTCCGACTTTGTCAGGCCCTGGAAGAATTAGAAAGTGAAAATGTGAGAAGAAGGGAACATGAGACAGAAGGGACACCTATCAAGGACCCGCTGACCACCGCCACGTTGCTCCCCATCTCTGGACCATGGGTCATTCTGCCGGTTTCTGTCTCTCCAACTCCTGTCTCCCTGTCGTCTGCCTCCACCTAGGTTTCTGGTCCTCCCTGTCTCTGTAGCTACATCTTTTTTTAGGATGTCTCTGACCCTTCCTGTGTCTGTCCCTGAGCTTGACTCTCTGAGCTCTGTGTGTGTGTGTGTGTGTGTGTGTCTGATTGTCTTCTATCTGCCTGCCTAAGTCTCTCTCCCTCTATACACCCTATACCCCCCTCCCATTTTACTCAGTCTCCCCACCCCGCCTAGGTAGCCCCGCGGGCCGGCATCGTGCCAAGGCGACCCAGGGTAGGATCTTGCTGGCGCTGACAGAGCCTCGCGCCCGCGGCCCAATTAGCGCGCGGCGCGGGCGACGCGGCATCTGGAATTGCGCTGCGCTCACGGCCAAGGCCGATTGTTTAGTCTGCGCGGCGGGGCGGGCGGCCCGCGCGGTGGCCCCACATCTGGAGCCGCGGCCAGACGGGCCTGCTGGCGGCTGGCCGGGGTGCGTGTGCATTTTTAACTCTGGGATTTGCTGACAAGTTAAGAAGTCAGAAAGTCAGTGGCGGCGGCGGGAACTGGAGTGCAGGGAAGGGAGCGGCTGGGGCAGCTGCCCAGCCCGGGTGACTTTTTCTTCCGGTTTGCGTCCCTCCCCGCCTTTATCTTCTCCTTCCTTTTCATTAATTAAGTGGCTGAATTATCCCTAAATCCCCACACTCCCCAGCTGGCAGGAGCTCCCTGGAGGCTACAGGGAAAGCCCTGTGCACTCTGGTCTCCCACACTCTGGAGAAGCACACAGAAAGACAGGGTGGCTCTGCAGTTGGGCGGCAAAGAGGACCAGAGGACAACTCTCAACTCGCTAACGGGGCTCTTGGCACAGCTTCGTGTCCCCCTTGGGGATGGTCCAAACTGAGGAGCCTTTCTGACGTTGCCAGTGAGCTTTCCAATCCTAGCAGACATTCTTTCGAGTTTCCATTCATTCGCATAGTAAATAGCGGTTACACATTGTGTCGGGCCTGGGGGCACAGCTGTAAGCATGATGGGCGTATGCTTGTCCAGCACAGTTGACATTTTAGTAAAGATGAAAGATGTGCAGAAAGATGCCCGGCCTGGTGGCACACGCCTCTAATCCCAGCCCTTGGGAAGCAGAGGCCGGTGGATCTCAGTGAGTTCGAGGCCAGCCTATGCTACAAAATGAATTCTAGGGCAGGCAGGACTATTACACAGAGAAATCCTGTCTCGGAAAACAAAATAAAAGTTCAGAGGGAGACTGAAGACCGTAAGTCAACAAACTCTTGGAACTGGGAGTGTAGCACGGTTGGTTGAGTGCTTGGCTAGTCTGCTGGAAACTCTGGGTTCGGTTCTTGCCTTTGGGAGGTGGAGACAAAAGGGATCAAGAGTTCAAGGCCACTGTTCTTTGGGAAGACTCAAGCCAGTCTGAAATACTGAGACTGGCTCTGTATAAAAAACAGAACAAAGATACAAAGTATTGAAAAACAAGGTGGATGATTGTAGCTTATTTCTTCTGTAATCAGCATGACAGATTGATCCTTTTGTTTGTATCCACTGGTCAGGCCCTCAATGTCCTAGTGAGGTATTCCCATGTTCACTGAATTCAGCTTTGACTACAAAGCCAGGGATTTTGTTTTCGTTTTTTGTTTGTTTTTCAAGACAGGGTTTCTCTATGTAACAGCCCTAAGCTGTCCTGAAACTAACTCTGCAGAAGACCAGGCTGGCCTCACAGAGATCCACCTGCCTCTGTCTCCCAATTGCTGGGATCAAAAGGTGTGCACTACCACCCCCTGGCCAAAACCAGTGATCTTTTTCATGTGTGTCTGGCATGCATGCATATATATATGAAGGCCAGAGGGCAAAGCCAATGTTTTCTTCTATTGCTTTCCATCTTTTTATTTTTTAAGATGTATTCGTTTATTTTCTGTATATGGGTGTTTTGTCTGCACCTTTGTCTGTGCACCATGTTCATTCCTGGTGCCAGTAGAGGTCAGAAGAGGGTGTCAGATCCCCTGAAACTGGAGTTACAGATGGTTGCAAGCCTCCCTTTGAGTGCTGGGAACTGAGCCTGAATCCTCAGTGGGGTTCTTCCCGTCCACCTTGATGTGGGTTCCTGGGATTGAATTCAGGTTACCTGGTGTTCCTGGTGAGAGTCCTTACCGCTGACCCATCTGACCTGACCATGTTTTTTCATATCTATGTGTGTGTTCACTCCATCATCTCTTTAATCTTCATCATTTTCTTCAAAGACTGTGTCTTATGTAGCCCAGGCTGTCCACAAACTCTCTATGTAGCTGAGGATGACATTGAACTCCTGATCTCCTGTCTCTACTCCCCAAGTGCTGGAGTGACAGGCACACACCACCATATTAAGTTTTGTTTTGTTTTGGCTTGGTTTTTCGAGACAGGATTTCTCTGTAGCTTTAGAGTCTGTCCTGGAACTAGCTCTTGTAGACCAGGCTGGCCTCGAACTCACTGAGATCTGCCTGCCTCTGCCTCCGGAGTGCTGGGATACTATGTTAAGTTTATTGGGCACTGGAGATTAACCCATGGCTTTCTGCATGCTAGGACGTCACTCTACCAACTGAGCTACATCCTCAGCCCTGTAAAGCATAACTTTCATTTTCATTTCCGCATCAGAAAACCTAGTTGCACAGCTTAATTTGGTTTTGTTTTGAGACAGTGTCCTTCTATGTAGCTCAGGCTGGCCTCGAACTCATAGTCCTTTGTCAACCTCACAAGCACTGAGACCCAGTTCTTAGCTCAGGTATTAAGGTTCCTGCCTTTTTCCTTGGCGGGCTTGATCTAGCTCCTTCTTTCCTTCTAGTCTATGTGTTTGTACTCCATGGAGGTAGACCTAAGGTCTGCTCTCCGCCCCAGGAAATAGTGACTACGCCTTGCCTTTGGGAACAGGGAGACTCCGCTCTGGGTGAGTCTCCTGGAACTAGCTCTTGTAGACCAGGCTGGCCTCGAACTCACAGAGATCCGCTTGCCTCTGCCTTCCGAGTGCTGGGATTAAAGGCATGCGCCACCACTGCCCGGTAAGTCTTTCAGAATGTGCTAGAAGTTCTGAAAATAGTTTATGTACATGCACATACATCTATTCCGTTCAACATGTATTTCCAAAGAGTTTAGAAACTTTTAGTATGTGTATTGTGTACGCATGTATGTGTGTGTCCTTGGATGCTCCAGATCATATCTGTGAATACAGAGAGAGGCCAGAGGAGGAATTCCTTGTCCTGCTCTGTCTCTTCTTGTTCTATGCTCTCGCTAAACCTTGGGCTAGACTGGCAGGCAATAAGCCCCATGGTCCACCTCTTCCACCCCCACACTTCTTGTACATGTACTGAGGATTTGAACTCAGGTCTTCCTGCTTACGGGTAAATATTAATTGGATGTGATCCAATTAATCACATCCCTAAGCCCCTAAGATTCCAAGAACTCTTTTCGTTGTTGGTTGTTGTTTCATTTCGTTGTTTTTCAAGACAAGGTTTCTCTGTGTCCTGGCTGTTCTAGAACTCACTCTGCAGCCCAGGCTGGCCTCAAACTCACAGAGATCCGCAAGCGGCAGGAAGGTTGTTGTGATGAAGTGTTGTGGGCTCTTCACAGCCTCTGCTGAGTGCCAGCTCAGTGCTGCCCACAAGCCAGAGACCATATGATCTGTGGACCAAAGAAGGTTTGGGTTAAGAACTGAGAAAGCCTGGATCCTCCCCAAGAATGGGGTGTGGGTTTGCGGGGGGGGCGGGGGTTGTTTTCTTTTTCTGTTTTTGTTTTTGAGATAGAGTCTCACCATGTAGCCCAGGCAGGCCTGCAACTGTAGCCTAGGCAGGCCTGCAACTTGCTACATAGCCCGAATTCGCCTTGAACTCACAGTCCTTGGCTCTGGTCACCTGGCTCCTAGGATTACAAGCAGGGGTTACCATGTCCAGATCCTAGTGCTGAGCTTTATTTAAATTTGCTGTGTGATCCCAGGCAACACACACAGCCACTCTGGGCCTCATCGTTACATGTTTTCATCTTCTCTGCTTAGGTCATAGTCTCACTGTGAGGGCTGCTCACCACAGGTGGCTGTGGCAGGGAGCAGGTTCTCCTGGTGTCTTAGGGTTTCTGTTGCTGTGATAAGACACCAACTTGGCAAAGAAAAGGTTTATTTAGCTTACATTTCCACATCATAGTCCATCATTGAAAGAAATAGGGGCAGGACTCAAGGCACCTGGAGGCAGGGAGCTGATGCAGAGGCCATGAAGGAGTACTGCACACTGGTTGCTCACCCTGTTTTTTCCTACTACAACCCAGGACCACCTGCCTAGGGGTGGCACTGTCCACTGTGGTCTAGCCCCTCCCACTTCAATCATTAATCATGGCAGACCCCACAGGCTTGACTACAGGCCAATCTTATGAAGGCAATTTCTCTTTCCAAATGACTCCAGCTGTGTCATAGTGACAGAGGCCAACTGGCACAGACTTGTTCAGAGCAGAATAAAGCCAGCATCATGTATGTGCAGTGGTGATATACGCCTGTAATCCAGCACTCAGGAGACTGAGTCAGGAACCTGTCACAAGCTCCAGGCTATCCAGACTATAGTATGAGATTCTATTTAAAAAATAAATAGGGTGGGGGGCTGGAAAGATGACTCAGCCGTAAAGGACACTGACTTCCAGAGGTCCTGAGTTCAATTCCCAGCAACCACATGGTGACTCACAACCATCTCTGGTGGGATTTGATGCCCTCTCCTGGGATAAAGTTGTGCATGCAAATGGAAAACTCATATACAGTTTGTCTCCTCCAACCATGATATGAGAGTTTGTGCCTGGTCTTACTGTAACTTGTTATGCTGTGTTCGGTTGATGTCCCTGGGAGGCCTGCTCTTTTCTGAAGGGAAATGGAGGGGGAATGGATCTGGGGTGGAGGGTGGGGGACTGGAAGAAATGGAGGCGGGGAAAACGTTGGTCAGGGTGCAGTATATGAGAGAATAAATTCTGGGTGTGGTGGCACATGTGAACACAGCATTAGGAAGGCTGAGGCCGGGGGATCTCTGTGAGTTTGAGATCATCCTGGTTCCAAACTAGCCAGCGCTACAAAGTGAGACCCTGTCAGAAAACAAAAACAAAATTTCCCCCAAGCCAGGTGGTGGTGGCGCACGCCTTTAATCCCAGCACTCGGGAGGCAGAGGCAGGCGGATCTCTGTGAGTTCGAGACCAGCCTGGTCTACAGAGCTAGTTCCAGGACAGGCTCCAAAACCACAGAGAAACCCTGTCTCGAAAAACCAAAAAAAAAAAAAAAAAAAAAAAAAAAAAAAAAAAAAAAAAAAAAAAAATTTCCCCCAAACCAAAAGAACAAATAAGACAACTGCAGAAAAGTGGACCAGATGTGGTGGTTAAACTTGGAGGCAGGAAGATCAAAAGGTATGTCCCCTGGCCCTGTCGGGACGCCTTGTGTCCCTTCATATCTCATAGCAACCTTAAAAATAAAGAGTTGCTGGGTGGTGGTGGTGCACGCCTTTAATCCCAGCACTCGGGAGGCAGAGGCAGGCGGATCTCTGTGAGTTCGAGACCAGCCTGGTCTACAAGAGCTAGTTCCAGACAAGCTCTGAAGCTACAGATAAACCCTGTCTCGAAAAACCAAGGAAATAAAAATAAAAAATAAGAAAATAAAGAGTCAAGACTAGGAATGGTGGCACGTGCCTTTAATCTTAGCACTTGGAAGAACGAGGCAGGAGGATCCCTGTGAGTTCGAGGCCAGCCAGGGCTACAATAGTGAAACCCGACCTCAAAAAACTTAACAAATAAGTAGGTTTTCTTTCTTTCCATCATTCTTCCTTTCCTCTCCTTTCTTTCGTAGTTTTGTTTAGTGTTTATGTGTGCACACACACTCACGCTACCACCAACAGGCAGAGCTGTTTATGCACTGGCGCTCACAGGCTGTGCTTCTTCGGTCATCCTGGGCTCCTTGCTGGGCCGGAGGTGGCAGTTTTTACTCTTTAAAAAAATCGTATGGAGCAGAAGAGATGGCTCAGCAGTTAAGAGCGCTTGCTGCTGCTCTTCCAGAGGACCTGGGTTCAGTTCTCAGCACCCACTTAGGCAGTTAACTCCAGGTCTAGGGGACCCAAAGCCCTCTTCTGGCTTCCAGGGGTACCTGCACACATGTGCACATGCCCTTGCACAGACATATAAATGATCATATATATATACATAATACATACATATACTTGAGGTTTTTTTAAGATTTATTTATTTATTAAGCATACAATGTACTGCTGGCAAGGAAGACACCAGATCTCATTACAGATGGTTGTGAGCCACCATGTGGTTGCTGGGAATTGAACTCAGGACCTCTGGAAGAGCAGCCAGTGCTCTTACTCTCTGGGCCATCTCTCCAGCCTCTACTTGTTTTATTATAATGTATGCAACCTCACATAATACTCAAACTCAAGGAGGAAGCCTTGGCAGCAAACGTCTTTACCCTATGAGCCATCTTCCTGGCCCAAACGTCCCTTCTTTTTACAGAGCAGGAATCTGATATAGACTCCCCTGCTCATCTCTGGGTGGTAAGGCCTGGCTGAGCTGTCTGCTGCCCAGTAGTTGTTTCCCAATGACCGAGTGGGCTCCAAGTGACTGGTATTATAGGAATGGCACCCAGGGAGGCCCATGAAGACCAGGCGGGAGACTTCCTGGAGAAGCTGAGGTTCAAGGATGTATCTGAGGAATGAGCAGAAAAGAAGAAAAGTTCTAGGCAGGGTGGAAAACTGAAAAAAGCAGGAAATGGCTCTACTGACCAGAAATGTTTATTTGGGGGCAAGTTGAGGCCGCACCGTGGAGGCTTGAATAGCAGTTCCCTGGGGCAGGTCTGGCATATTGTCCCCTATATCTGCACCCAGTGGACTATATCACAGAGAACTTGCCAGGACAGGGACAGAGGAAGCTGGGAACTGGCCAGCGGGGGATGGAGGAGTCTCACCTGGCATGCTTCCATTTCCTGGCTAAGCACCCTGGTCCTCAGTCCCTCCCCCTGCATCCAGCAGTAAATAGATGTATAAAGCAACCATCCCATTTAAAGTTCTGCACACTGGAGGGAGGAGGGCCTGCAGGCCAGCTGCGCCCTTGTTTGGCAATGTTTGTGCTTACAACAAACCTGATAGACAGAGATTTATCACCGTTTTCATTAGCTGAGGTTGGTTTGCTTTGCTGCAGGTTTCTACCAGGCTCCCTCCTGCGCCCCCACATCCCCACACACTGTGGAGTTACAGATTTATAGCAGGCAGGAAGGTGGGGGCTTCAGGGAGGGAGGGGCAGAGCAAGGTGCGGGCTTGGAGCAGCCTGGAGAGGAAAATCAGGCATCTAAAGGGGGTGTGGCTAGGAGTGCACTGGGAGGAAAGACAAGAGAAGGGAGTTAATTAGGCTGAGTATGTGGACGTGGGTCCTGGGCAGGGGTTGATGGGTACTTGAAATCCCCTTCCCCCGCCTCACACACACACACACACACAATCTTGACATCACCCTTTGGAGCATAGATATTGGTGAGTTACTGATTTTTGTTAAGATTTATTTTAGTTTTAATTATGTTGGGGTGGGGAGTGCAGACGTGGGCGCAGATGCCTGAAGAGCCAGATGTCAGACCCCTAGAGCTGGGGTTACACCTTGTGAGCACACACCGCCAGTCCCACCCGTGATGGTGCTGGGAATCTAATCACGTGTCTACGAGTGCAGTTCAAGCTCTTAACTGCTGAACCACCACCCTAGTTTCCCCTACTTTAGCTTTTTGAGACAGAGTCTCACTATGCAGCCCTGGCTGCCGTAGAACTTGCTCTGTAGACCAAGCTGACCTAAAATTCAGAGATCTGCCTGCCTCTGCCTCAAAAGTGCTGGCATTAAAGATGTGCAGTATCACTCTTGGTATTATTATTATTGTGCTAAGGACCCAATGAAGAATTTGGAGCATCCTCAGCAAACACTGTAATGCTAAATTACATCACCTCTTAGTTTTTTGTTTTGGTTTTGTTTTTTTGGGGGAGAGGGATTTTTGTTTTTTTGGGTTTTTTTTTTGTTTGTTTTTTTTTGAAAGATCATCTGTGATCTAAGCATGCAGGAGTCTGAAGCAGGTTTACTAGTCCCGGGACTCACCAGGTGGTGGCGGAGCACACCTTTAATCCCAGCACACGGAAGGTAGAGGCAGGCGGATCTCTGTGAGTTTAAGGCCAGCCTGGTCTACAAGAGCTAATTCCAGGACAGGCACCAAAGCTACAAAGAAACCCTGCCTTGAAAAACCAAAAAACCAAAAAACCAAAAACAAAAAAAAAACAAAACAAAAAAACCCACAAAAAACCCACACACACTCAAGCTAATAAGGCTGGTGTAATGGTTAGGTTTTCATCTGCTTGACATAGGCTGGGGTCATTAGGGAAGAAAGAACCTCAACTGAGAAAATGCCCCCATCAGATTAGCTTATAGGCAAGGCTGTAGGGCACTGTCTTGATTGACAGCTGATGTGGGAGGGCCCAAACCACTGTGGGTGGTGTTACCCTGAGTAGGTGGCCTTGGGATATATAAGAAAATAAGCTGAGGACTAGGTCACCCTACAGGCCGACCTAGGCTCTCTGCATATGCATTAGGACTGAGTGGTTCCTGCGGGATTCCTTACAGTGGGAGCAGGGGTGGTCGCTGACTCTCTTGCCTACTTATGGGACCCTTTTCCTCCTCCTGGGTTGATTCATCCAGCCTTAATGTGATGGTATGTGTCTGGTCTTATAGTAGTACACTGTGTTGTGTTTGGTCGATGTCCCTATGAGACCTTCTTTTTCTGAGGAGAGACGGAGGGAGGGTGGATCTGGGGGAGAAGAGAGGTAGAAGGTAGAGGGGGAAAAACTGCAGTTGAGATATAATATATGAGAGAGGAATAAAACATTAAATGAAAAAGAAAGAGAGAGAGAGAAAGGAAGGAAGGAAGAAAGGAAGGAAGGAAGCTGAGTAAGTCACAGGGAGCAAGCCAATAAGCAATGCAATGTTCCTCCATGGCATCTGCATCACTTCCTGTCTCCCGGTTCCTGCCTTGACTTGCCTTCATAATGGACTGTAAACCATAGTTGAAACAAATGATTTCCTTACCACGTTACCTTTGGTTGTGGTGTTTATCATAGCAATAGAAATCAAAGACCACTGGCAAGATGGCTCAGCCAATAAAAGTGCTTTCTATACAAGCTTAATGGTGTGAGTTCAATCCCTGGAATCCAAGTAGGTGGAAGGAGTGAACTGACTCTACAGATTTCTCCTCTGATCTTCATACGCGCGTGCATGCACACACACACAACAACAACAATAGCAACAACTGTAAGCAGAACCCACTCATTTATTTCCCAGCCGCCCAGACAAGAATAATCATACAGAAACTATATTAATTACTACACTGCTTGATCAACGGCTTAGGCTTATTCCTACCTAGCTCTTATATCTTAAATTAACCCATTTCTATTAAGCTGTGTATCGCCACAAGACTGTGGTTTACCAGAAAGGTTCAGGCAGCATCTGGCATCTTTTTCCTTTGGCAGCTACATGGCTTCTCCCTGACTCCACCTACTCTCTCTCTCTCACTCTCTCTAGCCATTTGGCCAAGAAACTGCTCTTGCCTGGATTGCTTAATGGTATGGTGTATGAACTGGACATGCAGGACCCACAGAAAAATGACTGCTGAAGTTGCCTAAAGAAGGTGAGACAGGGGCTGGAGAGATGGCTCAGTGGTTAAGAGCACTGACTGCTCTTCCTAGAGGACCAGGGTTAAATTCCCAGCACCCGCATGGCAACTCACAACTGTCTCTAACTCCAAGATCTGACACCCTCACACAGATATACATGCAGGCAAAATGCAAATTAAATAAAAGTAAATAGTTTAAAAAAAAATGGTGAGACAGTCCTTCAGGGTTCCTGCTAAATGAAAGAGTCTGCCAGATATTTCAGGACACAGAAGAAAGTGACTGACAAACTGCCAATACAGACTAAATAGTCTTTCAAATTTTCTGCTTCATGAAAAAGTCTGTTGGATACTGTGGACCTGTAGACTGAAGATGGATGCCCCAGCATTCCAGAAGAACTTTGGGTGACTGTCCAGGCAATTCTAGAGTTTTGGAAGTTGCTTACCGTGCAGTTCCTGTTTACTTAGGTAATATAATATCCTCCTGGGGTCTTTGATGAAGAATCCCTATCCATCTGAAATATATCTCTATACATCTAGAAAACCTAACTAACATGACTACAGTTTGACTATTACAGATGACTATTAACCCATAATTTTAAATTATATATTACATTTTTTTTTATTTATTATGTATACAATATTCTGTCTGTGTGTATATCTGCAGACCAGAAGAGGGCACCAGACCTCATTCCAGATGGTTGTGAGCCACCATGTGGTTGCTGGGAATTGAACTCAGGACCTTTGGAAGAGCAGGCAATGCTCTTAAGCGCTGAGCCATCTCTCCAGCCCTATATATTACATTTTTAAATGATCTGTATAAACATAGTACCTTAAACAAGAGTAGAAATACACATATAAAAATTGTCCTTAAATTTGTATCAATAAACCAAGATCCATACCAATGCAAAGTGTTCATCTCTATATCAAACAACAACAACAATAATAAATAATACCTTAAAACTTGAACATAATGCAACCCTAAGCACTGAGATTACAAGGTGTGTTCTGCCACGCTCTGATACTAAAAGTTGAATTTTCAAGGCATGACCATAATCTGGGCCAAAGGTTAGGAAGGGATAACAGCTGAATTTGGGTAACCCCCAGGACTGCTGTGGTCCAGCAGTGTTTAACATCAGTCTTTAGCTCTCCTTGTCTGCCTGGTATTGCTATGGTCTTTGCGTAGATCTCATTTCCACCCTCAAAACTAGGTTCTGGTGTGGTGGCTCACACATATTATCCCTTCAGTGTAAGGCAGGAGAACCTGGAGTTTGAGGCCGGCCTAGGAAATTATGGAAATTCTGTTTGTTTCCAAAAGCAAGGGAGAAGGGCGCTGCTCTGGAAGAGTGCTTAGCACGTGTGAAGCCCTGGATTTAATTCCAGCATCCAATAAACAGGGTATGGAAGTGCAAGCCAGTGGTCTCAGCACTCAGGGTGCAGAGGCAGAAAGATCCCCACAAATTCTAGGCTGCGTAGTTTGCTTGAGGCCAGCCTGAGCTGAATGAACTCTTGTACCAAAGGGTCAGCAAGGGGTCAGCGGGAGCGGTGACACAGAGGTCAAAAGCAACTGTTGATCCTCAGGAGGAGCTGAATTGGGTTCCCAGCAACTAAACTGGTTTATAGTCTCCTGTAACTCCAGCTGCGGGGGATGCCTGCTTCTGGCACTGCATACACATGGTGCACACACGCACGCACGCACGCACACACACACACACACACACAAAGAGAAAGAGAAGTTTAAAAAAGAAAGAGAAGAAAAGAAAATGAAACAACAGGAGAGAGCTGTCCCAAGGCCCTGGAGATGATGGGATGGATCCTAAAGAAACAGATCAGGGTGAGTTACCCAAGGCCACAGACAGCCCTGGAACAGCATGGTGCCGCAGTGGCCTTCCCCCACATCCATATCATGCTATGAACCATCCCTTAGCTGGACTTCTCTTGTCTATTAATTCTTATTTTATTTATTTATTTATTGTTTTTTAAGACAGAGTTTCCATGTGTGGCCCTGGCTGAACTGGAACTCAGCCTGTAGACCAGGTTGGCCCCAAACGCAAGACCCTCCTGCTTCTGTCCCCAGAGAGCTGGGGTTAAAGGCATGCACCACCATGCCTAGCTCTTGTTGTTTAAAAATTAAAAAATAAATAAATACCATGTGCAGGAGTGCACGTGGTTACACGATGGTCAGAGGACAAACGTGTGATATTTCCTCCTTCCACCTCAGCATGGGACCTGGAAATCAAACTCAGACGGTGATCTGTGCAACGACACCTTCACCTGCGGCTCCATCTCACTGGCCCAAGCTCTCCTGGTTCTGAGACAGAAGCATGGAGCCCACCCTAAGCTCTAACTTCTGGTCCTTCTGCCTAAGCCAGGTGTTCCGCAGGTGTTCCACGGGCTCCCACAGTGTTCCCTGTCTGCTCTATCCCTTAGCTTGACTTATATTTTCTTCCCAGGGGCCTTGGAGATGCTTGTATTTGTAGTCAAACTCCACAGTCTGAGTTCAGTCCCACAGACCCGGCCCATATAGGGAAGAAGAGAACCACATAAATAAACAAAATGCAAATATTCCTCCCATGGTGCCAGCTTATGAGCTAGCAATAGCCAGTGCTTTCTAGATGTCCTTGCATGCCAGGCCCTGTGTCCCCCAGCTATGGGAGAGGGAGGCCAATGGGGTTATACACATCATCTTGATTGACAGACACACCAGAAACTGAACAACAACAAACACTCCAGAGCTAAGCAAGGTTCCCAATCTATGCTGTCTTCAAACCCCTCCTTCTCCTGGGGTTAGGGTCAGATGCCACCCTGCCCCAGACCAGACTACATCTGTTAAGGACCTCTGAACATCCCAGCCTTTCCTGCAGCATACACACTGTACATTTGTTACTTCCAGGCTGGGATCTGATTGTCCTTCCAGTCCCTGTCTGATGGAAATTACCCAGGTCCAGGGGCCCAGAGTGGGGTGAACGAGGCAGAGAAGACATGATCCCAGCCTTCAGACGTTTTCCACTCGTCTCTGGATGGGGCAAAAGTACAAATGGGGGTTCATGTTCCACATGTCTAAATATTTAAAAGTGATAAATCAAGTTAACAAACTTAAATAAAATGAGCCGTGCTCTGCTAGGCTGGCGAGTATTCCTTCTGAAGATCTGAGAGTTCTACTCAGGGCTGAACGGGGAGAAACAGCCCCAGAGCCTCAAGCCTCTTCCTTCCGTTCTCACTTGTAGCTTTTGTTTTGTTTTGTTTTGTGGCTAAGTCTTGTGTAGCCCAGGCTGACCTCCAACTCATAATCTAGCCCAGGATGACCTTGGGTCCTGAGTGTTGGGATTACAAGCACTTGTCCCCTTTGCCTGGTTTCTGCAGTGCCATGGATAGGAACATACGTACAACCTAGGCAGTCACTCCACCATCTGAGCTACATTACCAACGTACAAATCCTCTTCCCAGAACAAGAGCATCGGCGTCCAACCGACCGCAGCTGTGGCTCAGCAGCAGTCCCCACTGATGAATGTGCTGGACACGTTAGCTGTAACCTTCTTCTTGGGACTCCAACAGCCATACCTTACCTGGCCATACAATAGCTTCCCAATTGCTCTCTTTGCTCCCACTCCTGTCCCTACCTCCAGGCATCAAAGCCCTTTTAAAAATGTGTTTGCAGGCTGGTGAGATGATTCAGTGGGTAAAACCATTTGCTGCCAAGGCTGAGGACCTGCGTTGGATCCCTGGTACCAGCATGGTAGAAGGAGAGAACCTACTCCCGCAAGTTGTCTTCTGACCTCCACACACACCACACTCACCCCATGAGTACCCCTCCAAACACAGAGACACGCACAAAAATAAGTGCATGTGATAATAATAATTTTTTTGAGCTTTTTTATTTTTATTCTTTTTTTAATTAAAATTTCCACCTGCTCCTCGATAATAATAATTTTTAAAGCGTTTGAGAGATGGCTCAGCGGTGAACGACACATGCTGTTTCTATAGAGAGGTAACCCATGTATGTGTGTAGCTCACTTGGTAGAGTAGTTGCCAAGCATGCACACAGACCTGGACTGATCCCCAGCACCAAATCCATTGGGTGAGATGGTGCAAACACACAGAGAAGCAGAGCGAACCCAAACTCAATACACTGTTGCATACCCATAATCCCATAGGGGTTTGAGGCCAGACTGGAATATAGAAACCCTGCCTGAAACAAAACAAAACAACTAATATCAATAACATGGAATTGAAAAGGCCCGCCGTGCCACCCCTGCTCAGCCTTTGCCAGGGCCTCCCATTTCACTCTGACTGCAGAAATCCCCTCCCTCCCCCAGCACCAGATGAAGAGGCTTCCAGGTGACAAGCATCACTGTGGCATGGCTGCCTTCTGACCCCGAACCTTGGTAGTTGGGAACAAGTCTACTCACCTGAAGGATTCTGGGTTTGCAGGAGAAGGGGTGTAAGGAAAAGTTAGGGAGTGTGTTTCCTGACAGGAAGGCTGGGGACAGACATAGATTATAGTGACTCTATCCACCTGAGGACCATCCAGCCCCCTGTTCGGTATCCTCCATAAGTCACCCCAGTGTTGGTCACCGAGGACGGTCTGAGGTGTGCAGCAATGTGCCCAGGGCCTCCCACCCTTCCCCGCCCACTCAGAGCTTGACTCTAGGTCAGCTAGCTCCTCAAGTGGCTTTAAGCAATTAGGCCGAGCACTAAGCACTTGCAGATCTAATTGTGTCAACAGCCCTCAAAGTGTTGGAGGCTGTGGAGAGCGAAGGCTCTCCACCAGATGCTCCAGACAAGTCCTTGGTGGGTGCCAGGGCCCAGATTCCTTGTCCTCAGTCACTCTGTGTGCTGTCCATCTTCTTGGTGCTGAGATGGAGCTTTGCTAGGGACCAAGGCAGCCTTCACCAGCAGGCTCCAAGGGCTCTGGGGCCCTCCCCTGTCTTTAAGTAACTGTCCTACTAAAGTCAGTGCACGATCGTTCCCACTGGCAGCGGACCCTCCTCCTGTGCGGCCTCATCTCCACACCCCGGAAAGCTGTCCAGCAGCCTTGGAAGTAATCTGCTGCCACAAGGGCTGGATGCTTGAGAGTTAGACGGGCCTCAGGCTCCCTGAGGTCTGCAGGCAAGTGAGGGGGGAAAAGCTTTGTCAGCTGAGCAGAGAGAGAAAGAACAACAGAAACAGGCCAGCCTGAGTGAGATCCAAGAGACGGCTCCATGGAGAAAGTGGCCGGAAATTGAACTTCTGGGTTCTGCAGTCCAAGCCCAGAAGATAGATACATTCTTTGAAGTTATGTGGTGGTATATGAACCAGGGGGTTGAGACAAGGTCCCACATTGCCCAGGCTGACCTTCAACTCACTATGACATTGCACTTCTGATCCTCTCATCTCTACCTCCCATTTGCAAGGATTAAAGGAGTGTACCACCATGCCCAGCTTATGGGATCTGTCAATCAAAACCAGGACTTCATGTACACTAGCCCAGCACTGATTCAACTGAGTCACATGCCCCATATGTTGTTTTGTTGTTATTGTTTTCTCATTGTGTGTGTGTGATGTGTGTGTATGTATCCATGCATTATTGTGCATGTGTGTGCATGTGTACGGAGGCTCAGCGTTGATGTGAGGAATCATGCCCTCATCAATCTTCATTCACTGAGACAGGGATTCCAAATCAAACCCAAAGCTCACCGGCATGGAGAGTCTTCCTAGACAGCTGCTCAGGGCGTCAAGTTTCAGCCTTGTGAGAACCAACATTTACTTAGGTTTCTGGGGTCCTCATGCTTGTGAACCACTGAACCATCTCTCCAGCCTCTGTTTCATTTTTTGAGATAGGGTCTCTCATAGCACCTGGGATTGCAGTCATGGGCTGCAGCACCTGGCTTTTATTTGAGTGCTGGGGATCCAATCACAGGTCCTCATGCTTGTTGACCTTCTCAGGGAAGTCTTGGCAGCTGCTCCTTTGTGCATTTTTTTAAAGGTGTATTTATTTATTATGTATAATGTTCTGTCTGCATGTATTCATGCAGGCCAGAAGAGGGCATCAGATCTCATTACAGGTGGTTGTGAGCCACCATGTGGTTACTGGGAATTGAACTCAGGACCTCTAGAAGAGCAGCCAAGTGCTCTTAACCTCTCTCCAGCCCCAATGCATTCTTTTATTTGCTCAATGATTTCCTTGCGTGTTCCTGGGGGAGAATCCATAGACACACACACAGGCGCTAACACACGCAGTTTTTAAAGACAGTAGTCCTGGCTCACTAAGCAGCAGCCCAGGCTAGACTTGAACTCATTAGTTAGCCCTGACTAACCTTGAACCCATGACCCTCCTGTTCCAGTCTCTTGAGTGCTGGGATTGTAGGTGTGCCCCCATTAAACCTGGTTAATACAGTGCTGAACTGAACCTGGAACTTCATGTACGAAAGGCAAACACTATCAACTAAGCCATATCCCCAGGGCTGTACTTCTCGGAGACGCTAATCTAGATAGTCGCTTGGATCCCTGACATCCTTGAGCCCCGTGTCTTCTAATAACTCACAGGGAACCCCTTCTCAGCTAAGGGTAGAGAGAAAATCCACCCCAAGGTCTGCTGTCCTGGTGAGGGCCGAGTTTCCTAGGGTGCTCAGCTCTGTCACCAAACTGAACAGGCTGACAGCACCTGCCTGAAGGTCTGTCATTAGGCTGCCCCCCAACAACTTTTTCATGTGGATGGGGACAAAATAGAGCTAGCAGCAGACCTAAATGCAAGTCAGACAGTCAGGGTATCTATTGTTACCAACAAAGTCAAGAGCACGGACAGTGTAGCCAAGTGGTCTGAAGATGTCTCAGCAGGGGTTGTAATAGAAGTTGGGGGGGGTGCGTGGATTCTTCCCCAGGAACACCCAAGGAAATCGTTGAACAAATAAAAGAATGTGGAAAGGGCAGCTACCAAGACTTCCCTGGGAAGGGTCAGCGAGCCTAAGTTTGAATTGGGTCCCCATGCCCAGCAGGGGCAGCGAGGGGCCCGGATAGCGTCTCCCCAGGGACACGCAAGGAAATTGTTGAGCGAACCAAAGAATGCACAGAGGGTCCAACTGCCAAGACTCTTCCCTGGAAAGGGTCGCTTTGGGCCGTCTGTCACTAGTCCTGTTTGCCTTGGTGTGAATCATGTGTCTTACAGCAAGGGTTTCTAGGAGGAAGGAACAGTTTTGGAAACCGGATGTTTCTCTATACAGGAGAGGTAGGAGACAGTCACTCAAACAACCCTCCCCTGACCTGGGCTGCCCCACCTCCCCACCTCCTGTCTTTCAGCCCTCAACCTACCCTCTCTTCCTTCCGGGGGCGGGGGGGGGGGCAGCTCAGGTGCTGAAAGGTACTTTCTGGAAGAGAAAGGTATTTGGCAGGGAGCAGGAGGGTGGGGGAGGGGAATGTTAGCTTGTGCTAGCTTGAGGGGTGTGGCCCAGGCGTGTCAACATGAGAGGGAGTGGCTTCCTGCCGCTGGTGCTAGCGGTGGAAATTCCTACCTGGCCCTCAGCTCCAACCCTACCTGCCACGGCAGCAACTTCACAAACAAACAAGGCCAAGGCGGAAGTCAGCACGACACCCACCTGCCCGGGCCTCTGTCCTTGAGAGGCTCCAGACAAACTCAGCGTCCTGGAGCCCAGGAGCACGCTCCACCCTGTCTGTGGAAGGCCGTCGTGAAGCAACCACGTCACTTGGCCTTTCTGGATTCCAGAGTCTTCTTCAACGGACAAAGGCGAAAAGGAGAGGTGTCAGAACTAAACACGCTGCCACTTACTGCTGTTCAAACCCTGCCTCGACGTCGCAATGGATCCTAGAGATGGCGTGGGTCCAGAGGTTCCTGCTTCTGTCTCAGCACCTTTCCCTGACACCACCACCCCACCCCACGGCTCTGGTAGCTACCGGTGACCTTGAATTTCTGATCCGATTCCCAAGTGTTGGGATTATAGGCTGGTACCTTCAAACCCAGTTGTATGCGTTGCTTCTCTGACCTGAGGCTTTGCGTAAGCCAGGCCAGTACTGAGCAGGCTAAGCCACCTCTGCCTAACCTTGAGCCTGAGATCCTCCTGTGCCTCTTCTCTCACCTCAGGCGCTCACAGGACTGCCTTGAGGTGTTGGAGGTGGTTACAAAATGAAGAGTAAAAAAATCACCAATTATGCACCTCTGTCACAGAAGCCCATTACAAATTCTTCTTTTTATTTATTTTCATTTTACGCATGTGTGTATGTATGTGTGTATGTGCACCGCCTGACCGCAGGTGCCAAAGAGGGCTTTGACTCCCCTGATCCTGGAGCCACAGATGGCTGTGAGCCCTTATGTGAGTGCTGGGAACTGAGCCGAGTTCCTCCGGAGGAGCAGCCGGTGCTCTTAGCTGCTGAGCCAGCCTTCCAGGCCCTGTCTTTCCCTTTCTCAGATGGAAGCTGGCCACGGTGGTGTACACCTTCAATCTCAGCACAAAGGAAGAAGTCCAGTGGGATCTCTATGGATTGGAGACCAGCCTGGTCTACATAGCCAGTTCCAGGAGAGCCAGGGCTATAGAGAGAGATGCTGTCTCAAAACAAACAAACCCATACACCTCAGGTTCTAAGAGGCCCCATTATTTTACCTTCCAAGATTTCAGCAGCACAAGGTGGTACATGTCTACAGTCCTGTCATTTAGGCTCTGTTGCCTCTGGCCTCCTCCTGTGCCTACACCCATATAAGCATATACCCTCACACACATACATACAACTAACACCCATATGCATATACCCCCCACATACATACATATAACTAACACCCATATGCATATATCCCCCACATATATACATATAACTAACACCCATATGTATATACCCACACACACATACATATAACTAATACCCATATGCATATACCCACACACACATACATATAACTAACACCCATATGCATGTACCCACACACACATACATATAACTAACACCCATATGCATATACCCACACACACATACATATAACTAACACCCATATGCATATACCCACACACACATACATATAACTAACACCCATATGCATATACCCACACACACATACATATAACTAACACCCATATGCATATACCCACACACACATACATATAACTAACACCCATATGCATATACCCACACACACATACATATAACTAACACTCACATGCATATACCCACACACACATACATATAACTAACACTCATATGCATATAACCACACACACATACATATAACTAACACTCATATGCATATAACCACACACACATCCATATAACTAACACTCATATGCATATACCCCCACACACATATACATAAAACTAACACTCATATGCATATATATATACCCACACACATATACATATAACTAAAAATAAAAAATCTTTAAAACAAAAAGCTTATCTCAACTATACATAAAATTTGGGGAGAGCCTTGGGTACATGAGGCCCTGAATCTGAAAGAAATAAAGCAAAACAAAAGCAAGCACCCTGGTGTGATCAATGAACTGGGAGACACCGTGGGACTGATTCTGGATCCCTGGGAGAGCAAGGGAAACAGAGTTACGTCCACAACAGCTCCCCACTTGGGAAGAGTCATTTTTGAATTTGACACCTATACTTCATGCCGAGTGAGCCCAAACCTCTGGGGTGTGGACCAGTGAGTGATCTTTCTGTGCCTTTGTTTCCCTAGCCACAAAGCTGAGTTCATTCCAAATGTACTCCTGGGATCTGTTGTGCTGTAGGAATTAAGTCAGCGCTTCTCAGCCTTCCTAACGCTGCAACCCCTTTAACACACACAGCTCATGCTGTGGTGACCCCAACTGTAAAATTATTTCCCTTCTTCGTGACTGTGATTTTGCTACTGTTATGAACGGTAATGTAAATATCTGTGTTTTCTGATGATCTTAATCGACCCCTGTGAAAGGGTCATTCAACCCTTAGGGGTCATGACCCACAAGTTGAAAACCTCTGAATTAAGTGAATGATTTTGTACAAGATCAGTAAGAATGCTGAAGGACATGTTAAAAGCCACATCATGGGTGCTTCCAGAATTCAGGTTGATCGAAGGTAGAGGACAAACAGCCAGGAACATGTGACTGCTGCCAGGCCCCATCCCCACCCCTCCTCCTATCCAAAGCACCTGGGAGAGGCCCACTCTGGCCTCTGTAGAGATGGAAGGCCAGCAGGAGGCTCACCTGCCTTCTGTACAAAGTCCAGGGGGACCCCACCCACCCTGACACCGTGCCCCACCCCCACAGCAGAGCGGTGGGCACTGCCACGCCCCAACCTGCCACAGCCTCTTGGAGTCTGTGATGAAAACCAAACCTTCACCCTCCTCCCCCCTCCCCTTTCCTGCTTTTATTATTTTCTTTTCCATAAAGATTAGTCTCTGCTGCTCCTCTATCAAGGCCCAGAGGATAAACATGCGGTCCTGAGGCTGAGAAACGCCAGGCCTGAGGCCCACAACCCCCACCCCGCAGCATAAACCCAGGGCTTTTAAGCAAGGAATGGTTTTCAGCAAATCTCCCCCTATCAGCAGAAACCTTTGAAAGAGTTTGTTTAAAGGCCAGGGAGATAAACAGCAAGGAGAAGTGTTTGTTTAAGAGGCATGCTCTGTGTGGCCACTCTGGGGCCAGGATTTACATCTGTGGGGAGGGCAACCACTTGGAGGCCAGGGTGGGGGCCTCCCAGGGGCACCCTTGGACTCCTGGGTGTGGACTCCTGCCCAGGTAAGTCACCTGAGTCCTGGAGAAAGGAGATGAGCCAGGCTGTACCTGTGGGCCCTCCTGGACTAGTGGAGTCTGAAAGGAACCCTTCTCAGGTCGCAGTCCTTAGAAGGGAAGGTGTCCAGAAAGACTTGCTGGTGGGGTGGGGGCAGAAATCCCACACGAAGGAGCCGAGATGTGGCTCAATCAGTACCATGTCTGGCACACAAGCAGGAGGACCTGAACTGAGATGCCTAGAATCTGACCTGGGGTGGGGGGAGTGTGGAGACAGGAAGATTGCAGAGGTTTACCAGCCTGCTGACCTCACCCAACTGATGAACTTCAGGTTCATTGAGAGACCCTGCCTCAAAAAGTAATGGTGGGCTACATGAACTGGCTTTGTGGGAGCTTAGCCTGTTTGGATGCTCACCTTCCTGGGCCTGGATGGAAGTGGGAGGACCTTGGTCTTCCTGTAGGGCAGGGAATTTGGACTGCTCTTCAGTATCGAGAGGGAGGGGGAATGGACTGGGGGGAGGAGAAGAGGAGTGGGGATGGGGGAGGGGAGTGGGGGGAAGGGGCAATATGTGGGAGGAGGGGGAGGGAAATGGGAAACGGGGAGCAGTTGGAAATTTTAATTAAAAAAGAATAAAAAAAAAAAAAAGTAATGGTGGGGAAGGCCAGCAAGATGGCTCCTGGGGAAAAGGCACTTGCCACCCAACCTGACTACCTGATTTCAATCACCAGCACCCACAGGGCAGAAGAAACGCTGGCAAAAAGTCCTCTGACATATATAAACAAGCTGTACGCACACAGAGATACACACACACATGCGCACAATAAATAAAGCATAATTAATAATATATCTGATGTTGATCTTGGGCTACCACATCTACACCAATATGTAGACATATCACATACATACAATACTACATGCACACATACAGAAATAAACTTAAAAAAAAATAAAGTTTCCCAGAAATCTATTCTGCCATACTCAAAGTTCAGAATAGAAATGGGTTCTGGACCCATGCCACACACCTTAACACCACAACCCAACATACACCAGAGTGAACTCACACAGAGCTGGAGTGAGTGTATATTGGTTAAGGAGACCCCAGCTGAGGGAGGAAATGGGTGCCGGGGGGACCTGGGACGGATGGTTTTGGCTCCCTAGAAGGTGAGTTTGGTGGGTGTATCCAGGAGGCAGATGCTTGGAGGAATGATGGGTGATCCGTAGAGCCCTGGAACAGAAAGAACCATGGCACTATCCACGTCCTTGGTGTCTTTGCTGAGGGGGTAAGGCAGGAGGGGAGGACCAGTCCAGGGAGACTGGCTTTTCCCTAGAATCCTTTCCCCCTTCCAGGCAGCAAGGATGCAAGCTCTGAAGATAGGGAAACAGGCAACTCCTGACCCAGTTCCAACATGATGGCGCCCTGCAAGTCTAGATCAGAAACTTAAGGCGAGGGCTGGAGAGATGGCTCAGTGGTTAAGAGCATTGCCTGCTCTTCCAAAGGTCCTGAGTTCAATTCCCAGCAACCACATGGTGGCTCACAACCATCTGTAATGAGGTCTGGCGCCCTCTTCTGGCCTTCAGGCATACAAGCAGACAGAATATTGTATAATAAATAAATAAAATATAAAAAAAAAAAAAAAAAAAAAAACAGAAACTTAAGGCGAGCCCTCCAGCGGCCTGGGAAGCGCTGCTTCCATCCTGTCTCTGCCTTTGCTAACCAGGTGACCTGGGTCAAGTTTTCTTCTCACTTCCTTACCTGGATGGGGAGATAGAAAAGGAAGGATAGTGGGTGTTTGTGCCTGTGACACATAGAGGCTCAGTGAACACTGGGTTTCCCAACTGAGCCCCTGGCACGTTTACCCTTCTTTTCTACACCGTTTTGGAATGATGGACCAGAAGATGACAGTCTGTCTACCAGGAACAGCTAAGTTGTCAGCAGGCATTGGAAGGACCCTGTCATTGAAGAAAGCCCACATCGGCTCTGTGGAATTCACAAGGAGGGAAGGAACTCCAGAACAATGGGCTCTCTATCACACCCAGGAGGAAAACCAAGAAGTCAAGGCTATTGATCAGCGAAAGAAACTTCTCAGGCACAGAGCGCAGGTAGGCAGAGGTAGGGCAGAGATCAAGAGGGAAGGCTGCCCTGGGAGGAGTTTGTATCCATCAGGTCTCTGAAGCTGTTGCTACTTTAAGATTGGGGATTTTCCACCACTCCGTATGGGGGGATGGGGGGTTCAAAGTCCATCAAGATTTTCTCCAGTCCTTGAGAAAAGTTGTCTGTTGTCAGTCCTTAGTGTCCTACCGTGAGAGGCCAGCACACGTCTGAAAGATAAGTCCGTGCTAAATTTGGACCAGCAGCACATTAGCCTACAAACACTAACCAGGACACAAAGGTGATGTTTACAGGACCTTGAGGTACAAGGAGAACATTCCAGCACCAGGGAAGGATCGAAGGACAGATGCGTTTGGGAGATTTAGGCATTTTATCAAATAATTCCTAGTGCTCTAAAGCTCAACCCGGGATCATAGGATTGCGGTCCACGGCCCAGACATTTACAGGACTGGATTGCCGCCTCAGCCCCTCCTCTCTGGCAGCTGGAGACCTTGGGGTTCCTTCTCTTTGCCCTGTCGACGCCTCGCCAAGGAGAGCCCTCGTGCCTGGCAGCCGGAAACCAGCACTTTTCTTTTCAAAGTGTCTGTGTCTCCTTTGCCTCCTCCTCTTTCCTCCCCCCCACCCCAAAAAAGGGAGGATGCCCCTGTGTTGAGTACACAGCCTGTAATTTTGCTGTCAAACCTCAGCTAGGAGGTCAGTGTTGTGACTGGCTGTGTAGGGATCTCTCCCTTAAGGGTAATTACACTAAATTCCCTCTGAAGGACAGCTCTCTCTGGATAGAGTACAAGAAAACCCCCACATCACATCCCTCTTCATGGAAATACTTCGGTCTCTGTGGCTGTCACTGGCGTTCTGTGGCTGGCACTGGCACTCTGGAGATACTATGAGGCACTCTGACTCCTCTGAGGAGAGGCTGCAGGGTGACAAGACCCAAGGCCAAGGGAAGCGTGACCAAATAGGGGGGTTTTCCAGAGAGCTCTGTCTGAGAAACTGGAGTTCTGGGTGGCTCAGAAGGAGAGCGGGTGTCTCTGCTTTAGCTGACACTAAATTCCCTGAACCAGGAAATCTAGAAGGTTCCATTTCCTGGCATCCAGACAAGAGGAGGAGACCCCTCTGTACCAACCCGTCCTTTTAACAGGTCGGCCTTGAGGACCTGCTGTGTGTTCTGCTTGTACCTCTCACCTCACAATGGACCAGCAGAACCGGGGCCAGACCTAGGATGCAGCAGTGGTGCCCTTTGAAAGAGCTTGAGAACTCTCAAACATAACAAAGCCCTCATACTCGAAAGGTGAAATAAAAACCCAGCACACCTGCCCGTCACCTGCAGCCCTTATCAGTGGACACTATTTTCCCTTTGGTCTTCTTCTACCCAGAGAACCCAAAGATGGCAGAAAAAAGATGGTTATGACCTTCCAGGTCTAGCATTGGAGCGTCCCCTTTCTATCCCAGGGAGACCCCAGAGAGAGCTAGGGAGTCACTTCAACCACAACAAACAGTTAAAAGGAAGAAAGCGGGTCTGGCGATATCAATGCACTTTGATAACAATAAACCCTGCTTTTAATTTATGCTAATGTGTAGGGCTGTGGTGACAGTAAGGACTAAATTACAGAGTGGCTTTCGAGCCGGTAATTATCCCTCCATTTTTCGCCGCTCTGGAAGATGGACACACAATTATGCTCTCTTGCTGTATATTAATACAGATTCTTGACATCTTCAGCAGACCCGGAGCTGTCATCCAGCTTTTTGTCTCCTTTAATTGAAAATTAATGGTTACTGGGTTGCCACGGAAACAGAGGCCACAGACGCCAATGGTGCTCACGTCTCACTAAGGGACTGGCGGCATCAGGAGTCCGGAATGACCTTGAAAGTTAAAAGAAAAAAAAACTTAAAAAAAGGAAAGGAGAGAGGAGGGGAGCGGAGGACAGGAAAGTGGGAGACTGTGGTCAAAGCTGAGAGGAGAGGAGGAATGAGGAGGTGAGAAAGGAGAGAAGGGGAATAAAACGTATTTAAAGAGAAAATTTCTCATGATTGGTAGCATGAATTCTGGACAGAAAGATATTAAATCAGTGGGTTTCTCCTCCCAGGTGTTTGTTTGCTTGTTTTTTTTTTTTATTATTTGTTTTTGTTTTTGACTCTGGGTCTCTTACATCCCAGGCTGAAGGAGGATCTTGAACTTCTGATCCTCCTGCCTCCACCCACCCAGGGATACTGCTTAAAGGTGTGTGTAATCAAGCCTGGTTTGTGCCATGCTGGGGATTGAACCTGGGGCTTTGCCCTTGCTGGGCAAGTACTCTACCAACTGGCTACATCCTTTGCCCAGTTATCTGCCTCCCTCCTCCAAAGGCCATTGGAATTCAGGGAGATAGATCTTAGTTTCCAAACCTGTGGCCAAATCCGTTGAACATCAGCCTCTGCCTAGAGCTTCGTGGGAGAAAAATGAAGTTTGGGTGTGTTGGGAGTCAGTGGAACAGAGCCATATGTAAGAGGTTCTGGGGGCCATAGGGTGGGAGCCAGGTGTTAGGACTGTTGGAAACAGGATCCAGAGTGTTGCTTGGGGAGCCGAGAAGCCAGAGCAGGTAGATAGAGGGGGTGGGGAAAAGGGTACCTTCCTAAGGCCCTGCCAAGGTATGTGGCTAAGAGAACACGCCAAGCGCAACAGAAGGGCTCTGTGGGCTAGCCTTCAGCTTGAAACACAAAAGAACCAGAGAGGTAGGAATAGTGAACCTGAGATGAAATGTTGTTTCCTTCCTTCCTTCCTTCGTTTCTCTTTTTGAGACAGAGTTTCTCTGTGTAGCCTTGACTGTGGAACTCACTCTATAGGCCAGAGTGGTCTCACTCATGCCCGCCTCTGCCTCCCAAGTACTGGGATTAAAGGCATGCACCACCACCAGCTGGAATGCTTTCTAATAAACCAAAAGACAGAGTGTTCCTCTTTTTTAAAGGTTTTGGGTTTTTTAGTTTGCTTTTCAAGTCGGTTTCACTGTGCAGCTCTGACTGTCCAGAAACTCACTTTGTAGACCAGGCTGGCCTCGAACTCACAAAGATCTGCCTGCCTTTGTCTCTCAAGTGCTGGGATTAAAGGCATGCGCTACCATCACACAGCTTTTTTGTTTTGTTTTCTTTTTCGAGACAAGGTTTCTCTGTAGCTTTTGGAGTCTGTCTTGAATTAGCTCTTGTAGACCAGGCTGGCCTAGAACTCACAGAGATCTGCCTGCCTCTGTCTCCTGAGTGCTGGGATTAAAGGCGTGTACCACCACTACGTGGCAGCTTTAAAATTTTTAAAATGCGTATTTGCGTCTGTTTGGATGAGTGTGTGTGTAGCGTGTACCGTATCTAGGGAGGCCAGGAGAGGATGCTGGGTCATCTGGAGGTGGAGTTATAGGCAGTCGTGAACCCCCACACACATGGGAACTGAACTTCCTGAGAGCATTGAGCCATCTCTCAGCGCTCTGTTTGTTAGCTTGTTTGTTTGCTGAGGCAAAGTCCTCCTTCATGTAGCCCAGACTGGCCTAGAAAGAGCTGTACAGAAAAGGATGACCTTGAATTTCCTTTCTTTTTTTTTAATATTTATTATTTTATTTCATGTTCATATTTGCCTGCAGTATGCCTGGTTCTGGCAGAGGGCCAAAGAGTCAAATTCCCTGCAACTGGAGTCATGGAATGGTTTCAAGTCACCATGTGGGTGCCGGAAACTGAACCCAGGTCCTCTGCAAGAGCAACAAGCACTCTTAACCACAGAGCCATCCACAGCCCTCAAGCTTGAACTTTGATTCTGTCGCTTCCACCTCCTGGGACAACAGGTATGTGCCACCACTCCCAGTGTGTGGGTGCCGGGAATCGAACCTAGGGCTTTGGGCATGCTGGATAAACACTACCCAACTGAACTTTATGACACTCTGTCTCTGAGAATTAAAAATGAGCACCCTTACCAGGCATGGTGGTGCATGCTTTCATCCAGCACTCGGGAGGCAGAAGCAGGTGTAGCTCTGCGAGTTCGAGGCCAGCCTGGTCTACATAAGCAAGAGTTCTAGACTGATGTATATAGGAAGTGTTACCATGGTTATCTCTGGGCTTTGAGATTATTGGATGATCTTTATCTCCTTGTGTGTGTGTGCTTTTCTGTATTTTTAAGTTTTCCTCTGTGGGTATATCTATGTATTGTTGTTGTTTTTTTGAGACAGGGTCTCCTGAAACCAAGGCTGGCCTTGAACTTGCTCTGTGGGGAAGGGTGACTTTGAACTCCAGTCCTCCTGCCTCTGCACGCTCTCTCTCTGAGTGATGGAATTACAGCTGTTCCCCCCATTGTCCAGGTGTGCTTTCTGAAATTCTATAATATACATAACTTTGACTATCCTAGGATGGTAGAGACCACTCCCCTAGATATTAAATTCCCAGCAAGTGAGGGGTGGCCTCCCCACATACACATATGGGAAGCTTTGGCAACTGGACCCAGGATTTTATCCTAAAAACAAGATCCCTTCCCAAATCACCAGATTCCCCCCCCACCCCCGCCACCATGTTCCAAGCTCTCATCTCTGTGCAATGTCCAGAGTACACAGAGTGGGGGAGGGGCTGACGACCCCAGAAGGGCTACTCAATGGCCAGCTGGGCAAGCAGACATGTGTCCTAGCAATCATGACCACCCCTTGGTTCCTGGGTGAACCCTGAAGGTAGCATGGCTAGTTTAAGCCACGTGCCGGCACATGTGACTCAGGGACCCGGGGAGGGGCTCATTCACTAAGATCCAGTACCTGCCAAGCTGATGATCAACTCTGAGCAGTTACTAATTAGACATCATTCATTATAACTCTAAGATGAATATCATTGTTTCTGTGTGTTTATGCATGCGCAGCTGTGTGTGTGTGTGTGTGTGTGTGTGTGGCGGGGGGGGAGAAAGAGAGGGAGGCCAGCTTTAGATATTCCTCAGAAATCATCCACTTTTTTAGTTTTTAATTTTTGAGAATGGGTCTCCCTATGTAGCTGTTGATGGCCTAGAACTGGCTCTGTAGACCAGGCAGCCCTTGAACTCACAGAGATCCTTCTGCCTCTGCATCCCAAGTGCTCAGATTAAAGGTGTGCACCACCACACCTGGGCCTCTTTTTAAAAACTTTTTATTTTGGGTCCAGCAGTGGTGGTGCGTACCTTTAATCCCATCACTCAGGAAGCAGAGGCAAGTGGATCTCTGTGAGTTCGAGGCCAGCCTGGTCTACAGAGGGAGTTATAGGACAGTCAAGGCTACACAGCGAACCCCATCTCAAAAAAACAAAAAACAAAGCAAGCAAACAAACACAACCCCTTTTACTTTACTTGGAGTGTATATTAATAAGAGCACACCTCTGACTGTGTGTGTAGAGATCGAGAACAGCTCTCGGGAGTTGGCTTTCTCCCACAGTGGGTTCCACAGATTGAATTTAGGTCACCAGACTTCCATAGTGAGTTCTCTGACCCAGCCAGCTCACCAGCCACTTCTCACATACACACTTTTTTTTTTTTTTTTTTTAGACCCTGTCCAGCTGGTCTTTTATTAACTTTATAACTGGAGACAATCTTTGACTCCTGATTCTCCCAACACTACCTTCCCAGTGCCAGGATCAGAAGACATCAGGACAGGCTAGGCTGTTCCTCTTCCTGACCTGGAGTGTCTCTATTTTCATGTGTCCTGCAATCCACACCAACCTCATGGACGCGAGTGACCAGGAAGAAAGTTTGCGCTTCCTGTTCCCCAGTCTGACCAGTTGACTAGGACTTTAAACTGATCCCTCTAGACACACAGGAGCCTGCCTCCTCTCAGCCCCATCTGTCCTTCCCTGCCCATCTCCTGTCCTTGCCCCCACTTCTCCAGTCACCCACTTCCCTCCCTACCCACTTTCCCAGAGCAAGAACAAGAGAACAAACAAGACAAACCCAGAGGCGGCTCTGGTGGCGGCAACGGGGGGGGGGGGGGGGGGGGGGGAAGACAGGGAACCGGCCTTCATTCCCCGGCTTCCCTGATCCCGACCTTAATCCCTGCTCAGCATCCTGTCAGCCGGCTGTTCTGAGCTGACATTGCTGGAGGCACCTTCTCGGCAGCCCTTCCTCAGATCTACCTCCTCTGGGGACTTTTAAAGAGGAGCCTGAGGTTTCTCCGTTACAGCCTGCTTCACTGGCTGCCCTCGAGCAAAACCGGGGATCCCGCGGGGCGGCAGGGAGGAGGGCTGCGGGGGCGGTGCCAGGCTGATGTTTTTGAGGAGGAGTCAAGATAAAGGTGGCAGGACCCCAGGGATTCAGGGAGTGAGGGTTAGGGCTGGGGCAGGGGCCTGGCCTGTACTGCCTGTCTATGGTATCAAGTGCTCAGGTGTGTGGGCCTGTGAGGCAGAGGAGAAACCGAGGCTGAGGCTCGAGGAATTTAGAGTGGTAGGTGGGGAAGGAGCTGGGGTTCCGCACAGTTCTGAGCCAGTAGCCAATCAGATGGCGCAGTGAGTAAAGGTGACAGCCACCAAGTCTGACAGCCAGAGTTTGATCCCTGGAACCCAGAGGGCGGAAAGGGAAGAGAGCCCTACAAATTGTCCTCTGACCTCTACAATGGACCCCGTGTGGCCAACGTGTATGAGCATGCGTACGTGGGTTGAGCATTTGAATAAATATAAAAAGAAAAAAGTTATTTTGTCTTAAAGAGCTTGGAGATAGCTGGGTATGGTGGTTCACACCTTTCATCCCAACAGAGGCAGAGGCGAGCAGTTCCATGATGAGTTCAAGGCCACCCTGGTTTACCTAGTGGTTTCCAGCCAGGCAGGGCTGCATAGTGAGTCTCTGATTTAAAAAAGAAAAGAAAAAGCACACACACACACACACACACACAAAAAAAAAAAAAAAAAAGCCCAAGAACTTGGTGATGTGGTTTGGTGGCGAAGGGATCATCCAGTCTGCACCAACTCAAAGAAGCACCTAGACCTGCCAGGTGCTGCAAGCCATCTGGGGCAAAGTGCAGAGGAGGCTAACTCCAGACTCACCCTGTCATACATAGCTGTGCCGCCCCGTTATTTGGCTTTCTGGACCCCTTTTCTCTCCTCTCTAAGATTGGGGGTGACGATAGTAATAGCTTCCTTACAAGATCATGGGCCGAGCAGTTGGATTTTACTGACTGTCACCATTCAAGTCACTGTCCCCACAGCCGTGAGAATCTGCAGCGTCGCTAGCACCTTCAGGAATGGTACTGGAGCAAGGCATGGAAATACACGCCTTAAATCTCAGCCCTTAGGAGCCAGAGGCAGGAGGATCTCTGTGAGCTTGAGGCCAGCCTGGTCTACACAGAAAGCTCCTGGCGAGCCAAGACTACATACAGAGAGACCCTGTGTAAAAATAAATGAATAAATAAAAAGAATGGTTCATATCCAAGATCACTACATGAGAGCAAGTGTCATGTAAGCAAGAGCCACGTGGAGTCTGGATAGAGCCCGGAGAAGCTGCAGAGTCCCCATATCAGAACTGAACTCAGTCCGCAGCCCCAACTGTCCAGGGCAGCATGTCCGGCCAACCCCAAATGTCCCAGCCACCAGGTCAAAATGTCCTGTCTTCCCTTGGTCCCTAATAGGTGTTGAGAAAATCCCCTTCTTCTTTGCCTTCCTTCAAACTAATTTTTTCCTCCCTGGTTTCCAGCTGAATTCCACTCTGGGGAATTTCCTGCCTAACCTGCCCAGATACTCCAGTGTCTGTCTTTGGGTTTGGTGGAGGGGAATGCTGTCAGGGGCCCCTCAGGGCCTGTTGTTGCAAGTGTTTGGGAAATCACCAAATGCTAGTCTTAGTATTCCTAGGGACTAGTTCCTGTGGGCAGATTCCTGGACACCCTGCATCCAACCTGCTGAATTCTTGCCCTGCAGAGGGATCCTGGGGAGCAGCCTGTAAGAAGCCTTATTGAATCTGACTCCCGTTACTGCAGAAGAACATCCCTGTTAGATGTCCTGGCAAAGGCCTGCAACCCCAACACTTGGAAGGCTGAGGCAGAACGGTAACAAATGCAAGGCCAGTCTGGGATACACAGAGACCCTGCCTGAAAGCAAAACAGGTAGAGCAAGGGGGTCCAGTGGATAAAGAGCTGACTGCATGAGGTTGTCAATCTGAGTTCAATCCCTGGGACCCACATGGTGGAAAGAGAGAACCAGCTCCTGGCATCTGCACATGTATATGCATGCGTACACACACGCACATACACACAACACATACACACACATACACACACACACAGGCAATGAAATAAAAAAAAAGAAAAAAAAATCCAAGTCAGGCATAACGGCACATGTCTTTACTCCCAAGACTTTACAGGCAGAAGCAGATGAATCTCTGTGAGTTGAGGCCAGTTTGTTCTACATAGTTCAAGGGCAGCCAAGGCTACAGAGAAACCTGTCCTTTTTTAAAGGAGAAAGGGAGAGAGAGAGAGAGAGAGAGAGAGAGAGAGAGAGAGAGAGAGAGAGAGAGAGCGTGAGCTGGACATTGGTGGCACGTGCCTTTAATCCCAGCACTCCAGCACTCAGGAGGCAGAGGCAGGTGGATCTCTGTGAGTTCGAGGCCAGTCTGATCTACTAGAGCTAGTTCCAGGACAGGCTTCAAAGTCACAGAAAAATTCTGTCTCGAAAAACCAAAGAAAAGAAAAGAAAAGAAAGAAAGAAAGAAAGAAAGAAAGAAAGAAAGAAAGAAAGAAAGAAAGAAAGAAAAGAGAATGCACCTCTTGGTGCCTTTTTCCCTTGCACTGGGTCCATACTATACATTCTTATGTTGTCAAGGTGTACGGTCCTTCCTAGCTGGGGTGGAAGTCTCTTCTCCTAGCTAGGAGAGCACAACCATAGACAACTCGAAGACCTCAAACTAGATGCTGCCCTGGAATTCTAAACTCTCCCCCTACAACTAGCAAAAGGTGAGAGCTTCCAGTTGCAGCTTCCACAGTGAACCCTATCTTTCCAAGGTCGTCTGGTACCTCTAGGTTCCTGAGCAGTGACCTGGGATACCCCTGGGGCTCCATGCTCAACCAAAGCGTTGTCACCCTGCCCAGGCATGCGAAACCGGGTTTGCTCGGGTCATGGCCCGCACGCATTGGAGGTTGGCGAACAGATTTCTTATGCTTCCATCCTCTAGCTCCATTCCATGTGCCCACCTCTGGAAGGACCGAGGGGAGAACTTCTCAGATTTCCCACAGTCCACATTTCCAGACATTGCCACCTGTAACACTCATGAAGAGATTCCCACTAGCTAGCAAAAGTGAGGTAGGCTGGCCTTGCCAGGGAGCTTGCCCATTGCTGGAAGACAATGGGAAGATGAGGCCTTTTCAGAAGCCTCAGGTCTGAGTCTGAAGTCCTGGCTGCTATGGCCAGCTGTGCAGGCAGAGCAAGTCCTTCTCCATTGCCACATCTGGGAAACCCATGCTGGAGAACCCCTGAGGTCCCCAGCATTCAAAGTGAACCAGGGCAGGAATCTTTTCTTCTTTCTTTAAATATTTATTTTAATTTTTAATTATGGTGTGTGTGTGCGTATGGGCACGTGCCCTTGAGTGCAGGTGTCCATGGAGGCCAGTGGTGTTGGATCCCCTGGGGCTAGCTATAGGCTGTTGTGAGCCACCCTACATGGGTGCGGGTGGTAGGAACCAAACTTAGCCTCCGAAAGCCCAGCAAGTGTTCTTAACCACTGAGCCATTTCTCCGGCCCTTTGTTCATTCTTTCGTTCTTTTTTTTTTTTTTTTCTGTTTTTGTTTGTTTGTTTTGCTTATTCAAAACAGGGTTTCTCTGTGTAGCCTAGGCTGTCCCAGAAATTATTCAGTAGACCAGGCTGGCCTCAAACTCAGAGATCTGCCTGCCTCTGTGCTGGGATTAAAAGTGTGCATCACCATGGCCCTGCTGGTCCTTCATTCTCTATCAAGAGTTTGAATTATTCTGCATCCTTTTCCCCAAGACAGGTGCAGGCTCCCTAAAAAGCTCTCTTTCCAACTGGCTCTTTTCATGGAGCCCCAGCTCTTAGCTGTCAGGCTCTTAAAACAAGCCCATCTGTTTGAGGGGTTTTAGAGGTGGCTGGGAGGGGCCCCAACCAGGCAGGCTCCTTCCAAATCATTGCAACAGGAGAACCCCTGCTACCAGGCAGTCCCAAGCCACCATGTGATTCCAGGGTGGGAGGCAGTGGGTGGGGAGTTGTCAAGGAACAAGGCAACGTAAGAGGATTCTGGATGCCAGATCCTGAAACTTTCATGGGCGTGAGACCAGAAACCCAAATCCTGGCCCTCTACCCCACCCCTCAAGCCACTGTCCGGAAAAAATAAACTATTTCCTGCGAGCAACTCCGAACCAGAGTCTGAGAGTCCGCTGTGACACATGTCACATAAATAGAAGCCACACAGGGGAAAAGCCTGTTTTCTCTTTCATTATTTATCACTCTCTAACCATCTCCAGCTGGGTGAGTAAACAGGCGCATTGGCCCATAATGAAGAACAGACTGCTGCCGTGGGGCTGCTGGAGGGGCTGGGTGTGCGTGTGTGTGTGTGTGTGGTGTGTGCACGTGTGTGTGGTGTGTTGTGCACGTGTGTGCATGTGGATGAGTGTGTGCGCATGCGTGTGTGTGCGCGTGTGTGGTGTGTGTGCATGCGTGTGTGCATGCGTGTGTGCGTGTGCGTGTGTGTGTGTGTGATGTTAGAGAGAGAGAGACGATGTGTCTGTTACTCCTGATGCCAGCAGGACGGAGGGGCGAGAAAGAATCCATGAGAGAGGAAGGCTGGTGTGTAAGGGGTACCTGATTCTAGAAGGCAAGGAGATAGTCTCTGGAGTCTGTCCCATCTAGTATAGGCCAGAGCTGCCTGGTTCAAGGCTGGTGGGAGGCGAGAATGCTGGAGCAGGCGGGAGGAATCAGGAGAAGGCTGTGTGGGTGGGAGGGGATGTGAGACCAGGAGGCTAGTCTAAGGCTACCAGTGGCTGGGGCTCTGAGTGTGATGAGTGTGGCCGTTGCTGAGTGGGTGTGCCGGTGGAGCATGGAGCAAGAGGACCTGTGCTGAGCTGTCTGAGGCCGTGAAGGTGTGCAGTCCTGGTAGCATAGTCCAGTAAGTGTGACCCCGGAATGTGGGTGTATGTAGATAGATGTGTGTCACTATGGGAGAATACTGTATGCATGTAGAGTTTATGACCATGGGTGGTGTTAGATGCTGAACTGTACTCCTCTCATCCATATATGTATATATGTTCATGTATACATACATACACACATGAATACACACACATACATACACATGACATCCCAACATCTAACACCTTGGAATATGATCTGGTTTGGAGACCAGATGAATGTACATGTAAATAGTAAAGAGGTTGGATCTGAAGTTGGGGGAATCCTAAGGTGTTATGACTGGTTGTTCAAACCTGTTCATATGAAGACACCAACATATGGAGAGAATGCCCTGGAAGACCGAAGGGAGACTGGAGTGGTGTGTCTGCTAGCCAAGAAGCACCTAGGGTCCCCAGAAGCTGGAAGCGAAGAGCCTCTCCCACCTACCTTAGGAGGGGCCTTTTTTATCTTTTGAGGATAGGGTCTCACAGCCCAGGCTGGCCTAAGGCTCAAGTCATCAATCCTGACCACAAGAGCCTTAACCCACCAAGATGTCTTGTTGGTCCGAAGATTTCTCAGCATTTGTGTGGTTTAACACATGAACCACCAGCTGGACAGTCCAGCCCACCACAGACCAGCCAGGCCACCCCAGCTGCCCATCCTGGGGACATCAGAGTAGTGCCATCAGAAAGCCTGTGTCACAAAGTCTGTCTTCAAATTCTCAGTTGTATCCCAGACAGACCTTTCTGGGCTTCCTTTCCCTCTGAAAAGGACTCGGCCACCCTTATCAGCATCACAATAGTATATCACCTCAAAGGGACCCGATGTCCATAAACTTACTTGGTTTTTCAAGCAGGGTTTCTCTGTAGCTTTGGTGCCTGTCCTGGAACTAGCTCTTGTAGACCAGGGAGGCCTTGAACTCACAGAGATCCACCTGTCTCTGCCTCCTGAGTGTTGGGATTAAAGGTGTGCACCACCACTGCCCAGTCAAACTCACTTTTCTTAAAAAGAAATGCCCTGGGCTGTCGAGACGGCTCAGCTGGTAAAGGTGCTTGCTTCCAAGCCTAACAACCTGGGTCTGATGCGCAGGACAGATGTGGTGAAAGGAGAGAATGGACTCCCCAAAGTTCCAGAAATGAAATCACAGGTTCTGATTGCCACACCCACACCATGGCACCCCCCATATATATGCACACACAAAATAAATAAAACAAAGATGTATTAAAGTCTGGCCAATCGACTCTGACAGACACCTCACCACACAGCCCCCTGCACTATGACCCGGTGTCCTTTCCCAGCTCCCACCGTGTCTTTCCTTACTCAGGAATCTGCAGGTCCACAAACTGGACTGAGTCTGTATTGCATAGTTTGCAAGCTAAGCATGCACATATACATATTTAATATTTACTTATTTTTATTTTATGTATATGAGTGTTTTGCCCTCATGTACGTATGTGCACCACATGTGTGTGTGTCTGGTGCTTCAGAGACTAGAGGAGGGTGTCGGCCCCCCTGAAACTGGAGTTACAGACAGTTGTGAGCTAGCATGTGGAGGCCAGGAATCAAACCTGAGTTTGGTTTGCAAAAGAAGTGAGCCCTTTCAATGCCTATGCCTTCTCTCCAAGCCCTAAGCATGTTCTTTGCTTGCCTGTGTTATGGCTCTGAGGACAAACCCAAGCAGTGCTAAAGCTCCAGCCCCGGTTCAAGAATTTGGCTGCTTTGGGATCCTACACAGCCCAGATTGGCCTTGAACTTACTATATAGTCACAGACAATGTTGAACTCCTGACCCTCCCACATCTACTATGGCAGGAATAAGCCACCAAGATGGGTTTTACTGTTGTTTTGTTTTGTGTGTGTATGTGTGTTTGTGGTGTGTATGTGTGTGGTGTATGCGATGTGTATGGGGGCTGTGTGTTGTGTGTTTCGGGACAGAGACTCCTGTAGTTCCTACTGACCTCCATCTTTCTCTGTAGCTGAGGATGACCTTGATCTGCTGAACCTCCTTCTTCTGCCTCTAGGGTGCTGGAATTACAGATGCACAGACTCACACCAGGGTTTTGTGGTGCAGGGGCTCAAATCTATCATCACACACATGCTAGGCAAGCACTCTAACCACTGAGCTCCATCCCCAGGCCCAGACTGGTATTAATTATAATAACAGGGAACTATTTACCAACAGTTTGATAACAGGAAATTTTATTTTGAATCTAGTTATATGTTCCTCTTTCTTTTCCCTTTTTCCTTTTTTTTTTTTTTTTTTTTTTTTTGGCTTGTTTGTTTAGACAGAATCTTTTTTTCTATGTGGCCCTGGCTGGACTGAAACTTCCCCATGTGTACACCAGGCTGGCCTCGAAGTCACAGATATTCACCTGTCTCTGCCTCCCAAGAGATGGGATTAAAGGTGTGTGTCACTGTGTCTAGCTGTATCTGTTACTTTTGCAGTTCCATATCACAGTTCTGGACAGGTACAACAGGCAGGGGTGGGGTTAAGGAGGGAGAGGCAGGGGTGGCTCACAGTTGCAGAGAGCCCATCAGAGAAAAACAGACATGGTGAACTAGTTTGAGCAGAGGTATCAAGAGCATGTGGCAAATATTCTTCCTATGATGGCCAACTAGGGAGCAGAGAACAAGACAGGAGCCAGGGACCACCTGCCCCTAGTGAGCTGCTTCCTCAAGCCAGGCCCCACATCCTCACGGTTTCCAGAATCTTCCAAAATAGTGACACCGGTTAGGGACTAAGCATTCAACCCAAGAGTTTGTGGGGCTATTTCAGGTTCTAACCATATTATCAATGAAGGAAAATGATGGGACGGGCAAGATAGCAGAGCAAATAAAGGGGCTTCTCACTAAAGGCTGATGACCTTAGTCTGAAACTTGTGACTCTCATGGTGGACAGAGAGAACAGAAGCCTGGCAGTGCTGGCACACACCTTTAATGCACAGACTCACACCAGGGTCTCTGTGAATTCAAGGCCAGCCTGTTTTTATAGGTCAGCAAAGACTACGTATCACCATTTCATCTCAAAAAGAGAGAGTGCCTCCTCCCCTGAATTCTACTTTTCTCATTGATGGACCAGCACCACAAAAGAAATGACTAATTATTATTGTAATTTGATAATTTATTTTATGAATTCCTATATAGCATCCCTGTCACAGTAGCACAGACCAGCCCAGATGACATCTAAACAGTTGGGTGTGGCCATGTTGTTACACAACTTTTCTTAGAGATCACTGTTGTTGCGGAATATTATTTTAACTAGGCAAAGATGTATTATATTTTTTTATTCTGCGGAATATTACTTTCACTGTTTAAAAGTATGTTACATTTTTTAGCCAAAATTTTTATTAATTTCTTGTACTTGAAGTGCTCTTTGATGACATCCTTGGCCTAAGATTCTTTGCCATGATCCTTCACCACTACCCAGCTGCAACCAACCACTTTCCGTGACTTTCCCTCTCGATCACTTTTACAGAGGTCTATTTGTTCCCCTAATTTCTTGTCATCAACCTTGCCTAGGCTGACTTAGCAAAGTGTCTCCACCAACTTGGCATACACAGGCTCATCAACACTGGATGCAAGCACACAGAAATGGGCTTGACACTTGTCTAAGGCCTTGGCAACTTCGTGTGTGCCACGTGCTCAGCCATCGTGGATGAGGGAGGCCTTCAGTACCTCCTGAAGAGCAATACTGACGTACATCACACCTCCAGGTGCAATGCCTTCTTCGGCCATGGCGGTGGATTACAGTGAGACTGAATCTTGAAAGCATCAGAGGCTCCACCTCCGCGCAACCTGGCGGGAAAATGCACGTGCGCCACATTTGCTTGTGCTGCATCTGTTTAGTTACGTACAGACGCATTGTGTTTGCTTCACCTTGCCTGTCTAAGGCACCTCATTGGTCTAATAAAAAGATGAACAGCCAATAGTTTGGCAGGGAAAGAATAGTAGGGAGAAGGAATAAATAAGAGGAGAAATCTAGACTCGAAAGAAGAGAGGAGAGAAGGAGGAGAGAATAAGGGAGATACCTGGGACCAGACACCAGCCAGCCCCCAGTCAGCAGACATGAGAAGCAGTGAAAGATACACAGAAAGGAAGTAAAACATCCCAAGGCAAAATGGATGAAGAGAAACAGGTTAATTTAAGTGAAAAGAGCTAGCTAGAAACAAGCCTAAGCTGGGCTGAGCATTCATAACTAATAAGAAGTCTGTGTGCCATGATTTGAGAAATGGTTGGTGGCCCAGAAAAAAAAGCCTCGTACAAATGGGTGGCAGAATTCAGTCATTACAACAAAACTCCGGGAGCCCGTAGCCGGTGCCGTGTGACAGGCCAAGGAAAACCTCCACGGGGACCAGAAGAGCCAATGTTTGCTTGAATACTTCACTGGACCAAAGCAGGCTGGGTGAAAGCCTGAAGTCTCCTGAGAACAAAGCCCACTCAGAGGAAGGCAGAAGTAAGCAATGGGAGGGCCTAGGGCTGTTGTTTTAAGCCCAGAGCACACAGCAGCAGCAGCAAACCTCAGCCCCGGGTCCTGCAGTTCCGGGAGCACATCTGATCCATTGCCATTGTTAGCTAAGCCCCTTAGAAGTGGCTTTTCTAATGCTTGCATTGATACAAGCTCACAAAAGAACCGGTGTAATCCAGCCTGGGGCATTCAGGGAAGACTTCCAAGTGGAGGAGCCATCCTGATGGGTCTTAGGGTCGGCAGTGAAAGCAAATGGCAGAAAGGATATTCCGGATAAAGGGCAGGGGTGAGAGGAAAGCACAGCACAAGTGTCAGGTGACAGAGCTGGGGGTGGACAGGATGCAATGGGAGGTTTGAGAAAGCACACCCTGCACCCTGCGTGCCAGGCTGAGTGCTGAATTTAGTGTGTGTGTATTATGTATATGAAATTATTATCATTACTGTGTGTATAATGTGTGTGGCTGTGAGCACAGGTGCTCATGGAGTGTGTGTGGACTGTGTAGAGGTCAGAGGTCAGCTTTCAGGAGTCAGGAGTCACTTCTCTTTCTGTTGTGGGTTCTAGGGACCCAACTCAGATATCCGGGTTCCACGGCAAGGTCTTTCACTCACTGACCATCTCACCAACCCTGGAATGGGTCTTGGGCAGGGCATGACAAGTTCAGCCTGGCACTCTGGGAACTGACCCCGTAGTTCACGAATGCAGGATAGTTAAAAGTGAGCATATTTTTAAAAAGTGCCCCCCCCCAACTAGACTGCACACTCTTTGAATATAGAACTCTTTTTTTCTTTTTTTATACAGGGTCGAATGTGTAGACCAGGCTGGTCTCACAGTCACCAAGATGTCCAGTTTCCACTTGAGTACTGGGATCACAGATGCGTGTCATAATGCCTTGTTGTGTGGTGCTGGGGACCAAATCCAGAGCGTCACACATTAGGCAAGCATTCTGCCGGCTAGGCTGTAGTCTTACATGCTCAGTCCTTACTGCCTTTTAAGACAAAGTCTTGCTGTGTAGCCCAGGCTGACCCACCACTTGTGGCTCACCTGCCTCAGCCTCCAGCTTGCCAGGGATACAGGTGTGGACCACCAGGTCTAGCCTAGAGCTTTTTGACTGCTACGGATGATGGATGCATAGGAGGGAGGTTCTTGGAGAGAATCAGACTGGAAGTAAGGGTCCAGTTCAGAAGCCAGAATGTTCCAAGCCATCAGCAATGAGGGTCCCTGTGGCAAGCAGAGTGCAGGTGGCAAAGAGGGGACGAATGGCTGTGGAAAATGCTTAGAAAGCCACTTGGCAGGACAAGGTGGCTGAGGGCATGTGTAGAGGAAGGGATAGGAGAACGCAGTGGTTCTTATGGCTCGATGGGAGAAACATGTTCTAGATGAACGCAGTGACGCCAGGGCTGGAGACAAACCTCAAATGGTAACATGGTCATCTAGCACGCACGAAGTCCAGGGTTTGGTCCCCAGCACCACCTAAACAAGGCTTGATTACACACCTGGAATCCCACACCCGAGAGATGGAGGCAGGGGAATCAGAAGTTCAGTGATGATGACTTGAGTTGGAGACATTTTGAGTGTGAAAAGCCTTGAGGCACACAGGAATAGGTATGGGATAAAAATCTAAGAAAAGATGGTACAAGAAGCCCCCAACGTACAGGTGATGTTAAATCCAAGGGAGTAAGGGACTGGAGGGATGGCTCAGTGGTTAATAGCACTGGCTGCTTTTTCAGAGGATCAGAGTTCAGTTCCCAGCACCTACATGGTAGCTCACAACCATCCGTAATCCAGTTCCAGGAGATCTGGTATCCTCTTCTGACCTCTGCAGGCACTAGGTAAGCATGTGACATGCATACAAACATGCAACCTACCTACATACATAAATAAAAATAAACCAAGATAGTAGGACTGCAAGATGGCATAGTGGTTAAAGGCACTTGTTACCCAACGACACAAACTGGTTCAGTGCCCAGAACTTACCCAAAGGTGGAGCAGAGAACCAACTCCACAAAGTTCTCTTCTGACCCCCACATGTGCCATAGTATGTATTGATAAGCAATATAAAGTAATTTTAAATTAAACCAAACATGAAAGTAGGTTGAATTGTCCAAGTGTGAGCACAGCCTTGGGTCCAGCTCAGAAGTATGAAAATCCCAGGGTCTTAGTCAGGGTTCTATTGCTGTGAAGAGACACCATGAGCATGGCAACTCTTATAAAGGAAAACATTTAACTGGGGAGGGCTCGCTTACAGTTTCAGAGGTGTAACCCAATGTCATCTTGGTGGGGAGCATGGCAGCGTGCAGGCAGACATGGTGCTGGAGGAGTAGCAAGAGTCCTACATCTTGCAAGCAACAGGAAGTCAACTGAAATGCTGGGTGGTAGGTATCCTGAGCATAGGAAAGCTCAAAGCCCGCCCCACAGTGACACACTTCCTCCAACAAGGCCATGCCACTCCACATTTGAAGAGCTGGGAATCCAGCTCAAGGCTGAATACACACTAAGCAAGCACTCTACCACTGAGCTGTGTTCCCGTCTACGCTCTCCTAGGAAGGCTCAGCTCCCCACACTCATGTTCTTCTTCATGTGGCAGGGTGGGCCCCAGTGCTCAGAGGGAACCCCCAGGAGGGAAAAGCAGGCACTGGTTATGGAAGTTATCAGGTGTAAGGGGCAGCAGCTGCTGCGGCACGCCCATGAGCACAGGAGATGGGGTCTCTGTGCAGAAGCTTTGCACCCAGTCTAGGGGACCCAGTCCACTGACACTCAGCCTCACTCCAGCCTTCAGCTGCTCAACTCTAGGAATCTCCGGCTACCTGACAACTGAGACAATCTCGGGCTAAGGAGCCCAGAGGTCAAATACAGATGAGACCCGAAGAAAGTGGATTCTGAGTGATGAGGGGACAATCAGAAAAAAGAGGAAACAGGAAGGGAGCCTGGGACTCAGGCCTGGCACAGAATATGGCTGGGGGCAGTGTAAGGAAACCTAGGATACAGGTCAGCTCAGACACCACATCTAATAAGGACACATAAAGGCTCCTTTTCTTTTTCTTCTGTCCACCCGTCATCCGTTGTTTATTTGGGATACAGCCTTGATCTCCTACTCTAGCAATATACAAGTTAAAGTGTGAGGGCAGCTGGTGTCACAGTGGGTAGATGGTAAGTGGCACTCCCCCGCAGGCTGGTGATGTCACAGTGGGACGGTGGCACTCCCCCGCAGGCTGGTGATGTCACAGTGGGCAGGTGGCACTCCCCCGCAGGCTGGTGATGTCACAGTGGGACGGTGGCACTCCCCCGCAGGCTGGTGATGTCACAGTGGGACGGTGGCACTCCCCCGCAGGCTGGTGATGTCACAGTGGGACGGTGGCACTCCCCCACAGGCTGGTGATGTCACAGTGGGTAGGTGGCACTCCCCCGCAGGCTGGTGATGTCACAGTGGGTAGGTGGTACAGTGGCACTCACCTGCATGCTGGTGATGTCACAGTGGGAAGAAGGTACGGTGGCACTCACCTGCGGTCCCCATTTTAGGGAGGCCAAAGAAGGAGGACTACCTAGTTCTGACCTTGAGACCAGCCTCGGCAAAGGCAATCTAGTGAGATTCACTCTCTGTCCCCTCCACTTCCCCTCTCTCACAGAGTCTCACTATGTTGCTCTGGCTGTACTGGGCCCTGCCACTGAGTTCTGGGATTAAAGGGGCCCACAGCGAGATTTCCTCTCAGCCTCATCTCCCTCAAGACTGTGAAAAGGAAGGCTGACATGCAGGGCTGCCCTCCTGTTACATCCGTGCTATGTCTGTCTGTCTCACTTCTCCTGCACAGAAGCTTCTCCAAGCAGAAGACCTCATTACACCCACCGCTGCTGTTCTCTAAAGGAAGACTGCTCATGGCCTGTCATGATAGCGTTCATTTCCTGATCTTCAATGAGAGATTTCCAACCACTCAGCCCAAAGTGCCTACGTCCACCACCACAGACTGAAGTGTCTGTAAGGCTTCTGCAAGCATCTCCCAGGGCCCTGGCACACAGGTCAATGCCACCACACCCAGTCCCATGGACCTCAATCCACAGTGCCAGGGACATAGCCCCCACAGTATGGTAAGTTGATAAGGCTCCTGCAGGGGCTGGAGCCCCCCTCAGTGTAAGGGGGAGTCTACAGAGTGCCGGGAAGGATCCTGGCACAGCTCATTAAGATATCAACCCTTAATGAAATATTTCTTTGTTTAAATTGTCATTTATCTTAGAGAACAGAGGCCTTGGTGGGAAGACTGCCCTTGCATCCTCCCTCACCTCCACTCAGCACAGACTCTGGATCTTTCTGAAAGACTGCAAAGGGTAGATGGGGAGGGGGTAAAATTCCAGAGAAAAGGACAACTCAGTAGAAGGGAAATGGGGGTCACAGAGGAAAGAACTGCAGTGAGCCCATGATGGACAAACATCCAAGGGGCCTGACTGTCCATCAGTGACAGGGAGGTGGTAAAGAAGCAGACACATGCAGTGGGATGTTGTCTGGAGACACAACACAGGGCAGGCTAGCCTTGGACTCGTCCTGTGGACTGTGGCAGTCAGGAGCACAAGATGCACTTCCAGAAACATCAGTTCTGCTCCAAGCGACCGGAGCAGGTGGCTCACAGCCACAGCAACTTCAGCTTCAGAAATCTGACACTCTCCTCTGGCTGCCTCTGGCACCCAACACACTTGTGTGTGCATGCACACATTTTTAAAAATCTTTCAGAGAAAAATAATGGCTGGAGAAATGGCTCAGCCATTAGGATCACCTGTTGCTCTTGCAGAGAACCTGGGTTCAGTCCTTAGCGGCCGCAGGGTGGCTTACAACCATCTATAACTCTAGTTCTAGGGTATCTGACACACTCTTCTGGCCTCCTTGGGCACTGCACTCGTGATATACATGCAGGCAAAACACTCCTACACACACACACACACACACACACACAAATAAATATAAAAAGATAAAGGGTTGCAAACTTTTGAGGGGCAAGAAAAAGATAAATTCCTTAACTGAGAGATGAACTGAAACAAAATATCTGGATCTAGGTATGTTCCGAGTAGGAGATTAAATACACTGTTTCTAATCACGCACCCCATCATGCCCTTGAGAGTGAGCTCAGGCCTCCTACAGGGAACAAGCTCCGCTATTGGCTAGCTCTTCCCCTTTGGGAAAGCCTTTCTGCTTCCCAGCCCAAAGAAGACTTGGTAACAAGCACTTGCTGGGCTATCTCCTAGCTGTGTGATCTGAAACAAATTATCCGACATCTCTGAGCCATCTTTGCATGCAGAATGGGGAGAAGAGCAGGTGCAGGCAGCCTAGCACATACCAGGATTTCCTAACCGGCAGCTTTTTTGGTTTGGCTACCTCTCGCCTCCTGAGGTCAAGGCTGCTATTCATTCATTCATTCACTCATTTTCTTGTTTTTATATTTCTTTATTTATTTTCTTGATTTTTACATCCTACCCAAAGCTTCTCCTCTTCCCAGACCCTCCCTCCCGCCACCTCCCCATCCACTCCCCCTCTGCTGTTTCTCTTCAGATACAAGCAAGCATCCCAAAGATGCTTGCCATGGGATAGCAAGCCGCAGTGAGACCAGGCACCCCCTCCTCCATCAAGGTTGAATGAGGCAATCCAGCAGGACGAATGGGTTCATGGGTTCCAAAAGCAGACAATACAGTCAGAAATACGCCCTGCTCTCAGTGCTAGGAGAACCACTCCAAGACCAAGTCACACAGCTGGAACATATATGCAGAGGGCCTAGGTCAGTCCCATGCAGGCTCCCTGGTTGTCAGTTTAGTCTCTGTGAGCCCTTATGAGTCTAACTTAGTTGGTTCTGTGGGTTTTTCTTGTGATGTCCTTGACTCCTCTGGTTACTACAATCTTTCCCTCTTCCACAGGATTCTCCTACTGTTTGGCTGGGGCCTCTGCATCTGTTTCCATCAGTGACTGAGTGAAGCCTCTGCTGACAGTTGGGCTAGGCACCAGTCTGAGTATAGCAGACTGGCATCATTTCACTGACTTCATCCCCTCTGTGTCTGGTTCCATCCTAGGTCTCGGGGGTATCCTGCTTCTTGTTCCTTGTTCTTAAGCAAGGAAAGTGGGGCTCACAAAAGAAAAGTTGAACATTTAAGGGAAACACTTGAGGTGCAGGTCACCAGGTTTTCCTCATGCTTTCTTCAGGCTCTCCTCCCAACCCCCTTAAGAAAACACCTCCCACCAGGCAGCGGTAGCCCACACCTTTGATCCCAGGATTTGGAGGCAAATGATCTTCAGGTTCAAGGCCACCCTGGTCTACTTTGTGAGTTCCAGGCCAGCCATGGCTACACAGAGAAACCCTGTCTCAAAACAAAACAAACAACAAAAAAGGGCATCCTTTCAGTTTTGTGACTGAAGGGAAGGGGGCTGTCCAGGTCACACATGTTTTAAGTGTCCAGGCTGAAGTTCAACCCCAGACTGCCTGACTCCAGCCCTCACCGTCCTAATCTTAGCCTCTGTCCTCCAATCGGGCCTGCAGCTACCTCCTGAGCTTCTGTACCTGCCTTGCACACTGGGATGGAACAAGGCACAGTGACTCCCACTGGGGAACCCCTCCAAACTCTTACACTGGGAGGAAGGACTCAGGACTATGGCTACTCTAAGACATTGTTCTAGTACCTTCTTACCAGAGGTCTGTTTTCTCCACTGAATTACCTCAATTAGGTCAAGATGGGGTCTTCTGACTCCCCTGGGCTTTCCACTGTGACTCACAAGTCATGCAGTCCCACGGGGGACTGAGTGGGCCCGAGAAAAGCGGGTAAACTGAAATGAAAGAAAAACAAAAACAAGTTATTTTCCCAGGGTTCCATGTGATGGGCGGGGGAGGGGCTGTGGTAGCAAGGCAAGGGGGCAGAGTTCGGTGGGCATGACAGCAACGCACCTCACAGACTCTCCACCTCAGCCTCTGCTGTAGACAGGACAGGAAGGGGGCTGTGGAGCAGGGTCTACACACCAGGAGGCTCGCCAGGCTGCCCCTCCACAGAAGCTGAGGACCCTCTGGTTAAAGAGCTCCAGAGTGCACCTTGTCCAAGACAAACGGCTCTGGTTGGACCTGCTCCATCACTTGTCAGCTGTGTAAACTTACACACGGTGAGTGCCTTTCGTGCTCAGTTTCCGCCTCTAGAAAATGGAGCCAACAGAGCTATCTACCTCATAGGCTAACTATGAAGATTACAGGAGCCAGTATACCTGGAATGAGGCAGGATCCCCATGTTAACTACATCTAATCCTTGACTATTTTTATTGTTTTGGATTAAAAGATGCTTTAAAAATAAAGTTTTATTATTTATTGTGTGTGCGCGCACATGTGCCAAGGTGCATGTGTGTATGGAGGTGAGAGAATAGTCTCCAAGAGGCAGTTGTCTCCTACCATGTGTCTCCCAGGGTCCCAGGTATAGAGGCAAGTGACAGGAGGCATCTCTACCCACTGGCCAGCACTGTTTTGGATTTTTGAGAGTGGGTCTCATGTACCCCAAGCTGGCCTGGAACTCCCATCTGTAACTTAAGATGACCCTGAACGCCGGAACCACCTTCTGCCTTCACTACCCACGGTCATTTGGATTCTTGATTCTACTGGAAAAGTGACTGTGATGTCCAAATAAATAAGCTGGGCTGCGGTGTGGCTGGGTGGGAGATCACGTGCTTAGCATTTATGAGGCCTGATTGGCTCTCCAGCAGCACAGATAACGAATTCAGTAAGTGGCATAACAGTCCTCCCCACCTCGACACCTCCCTGCCTGGACTCCAGCAGGGTCCACCACTTGGGCAGACACTGCAGACCTGTGCAGTTGCCATCAACTTCCAACTCCTCGCTGTAACTCCCCACAGAAAAAGGGCAGAATGCTTGAGCAGAAACAGGTTAAATCGAGCATCATCGCCGAGACCCGGTTTTTAAAAACGTTTTCTCCAAAATATGTGTCTCTAGGAAATTAGGCCCTGTCCTTAACCAGTTCATCCTCTGCTAAGTCATGGGTCTGCCTGCCCTTGGCCACCTGCTAACCTAAAGCCAACAGGGCATTCCAGGATCACTGACTTCCTGCTCTCAGACCACAGCAGGGGCCAGGAGAGCTGGCATCACTGGGCAGGGTGGGGGCAACCACCGAGAGACCCTGAGGGGTCCCCTCACCACTTCACACACCCAGTCAGGGAAGATGTTTGGGGTAGAGAGTGGGAGGATTTTTTTCAGATCTCCACCAGTCTGAGCCTGGCGCCTGCTACCCAACTTAGCCCCCCTCCTTCGGAACGTGGGTCTTTCCGTGCCCGGACTTCCCCCTCCCAACCCAAATACACATGGCTGTCCTCACCCCACCCCCCAGCCCCATCCTCCCAAGTCCCCCGGGCACAGCGGTTTTCAGGGACGCTGAGTTTTGTTTACAATCTAATTTGTTCAGATAATTGCCTCGACTTTACTCTGCGCTTGGCCCGCGTGGATCCAGCCTAAAGCCCCTTCTTCATTGGCTCTCACAGCACTTTATAGGAAATTCCCCATTGCAGACCGAGGCAGCGCGTGCGCGGGGCTGGGAGAACGACTGTTCACAAAGCCCAGAAAGAGCCTCCCCAGCCCCAGCCCCCACACAGTGGGGAGTCGGAAAGAGGCAAGGCAGAGCCCGCACCGGACGCCGGCTCCGGACTCGGGGGGGCCCCCTGACCACTCCCAGCGCCAGGCGCAGCCCGCCCGAAACCAGTGAACCGTGTGCCAGCAGGACTTGGCCGTACCTCCAGGCTCCTGGAAAAGGCCAGAGGTTATAAAGCGTCCCATAGGCTGGGTCCCCAGGCCAGTGTGAACCTCTGCGGCCTATCTGCTTTGGCAGATCTGTAGCCCAACGTTCCCATTTTTCCTTCCCCAAAGTTTGGTCCACGTGGTCTCCTTCGGCTCGCCGCTGGCCGCCTGGCGGGGGGAAAAGTGGCTGCACCTGCTTTAGGCGAATTATGGTAGCACTAGAAGTTAGTCTCCCCTCCCTCCGCCGCTCTTTCGTTCGCTCCCTCCTCCCCGTCGCTCGGCGCGCTCCCTCCTTCCCTCCACCCCTCCGGTCCTCCGCCCGGTGCGCCCCGCCCGCAAGCCGCTCGCTCGCAGCCACTCGCAGCCGGGGCTCAGTCGCAGCCCCTCGGAGTCCGGAGCCGGCTGCCCCTGCGGGCCGGACAGTGCCACCGGCGGCCGGGACGGAGCCCCCCAGCACGCGATCAGGGCGCGGCGCAGGCGGCCGCGGCGCGGCGGGGAGGAGCCCGGGCCGGAACCAGGGCTGGGCCGGGGGCGGGGACGCCGGGGTCCCGGAGCCCCGGAGCCGGAGCGAGCTCAGGAGCGTCGCGGGAGCCCGGGGAAGGAAGATCGGAAGCCTGAGGGAGCCGAGCCACCCTACAAAGTGCGATGCCCCCGAGGGGCTGAGGCGCGCGGCGTTCAGTGCTGGAAAGATCGCCTCGGAGCGGCGCGGCGCGCAGGGGCAGTCCCGGCGGGTGGCGGCGGGCCCGGGCTGCGACCCGAGCGAGCCCCATGCCCCGTGCGGGCTGACGGGCCGGAGCCCGCACTGAGCGGCCGGGCCGGACAGGTAGGTGACCGATCCAAGAGACCCCAGGGACTCGTGTGGGGGCTGGGCTGACGACTCGTCGAACTCCCCAGCTCGCTCACTCTCTCGCTTGCTCCCTGGCTCACTTTGTGTTTGCAAACTGCCGGCCCGAGGCGCGCCGGGCGCCGGGAGGAGCCCGGCCCCGGGCCGGAGCACTTTGTTCCAACCGGGGCCGGCCGCGTCGCACTGTCCCCAGTGGGTACGAAACCCTGTCCTCGGCCCGGGCTTCCAGCGGACTGGAGCTGTCTGGGGAACAGGTGGGGGCTGCGGCGCGGGGTTGGGGGGCAGCGGGAAGCCGGCCATGGGGGCGGCTTGGAGAGGCCACTGAGGCCCGCCCTGCCCCAAGAATCTGGACTCCGCCCCCTTCTGGCCTCGCTGCTGGGAATGGGGTGTTAGGGGGCGCGACCCCCCCTCCCGGAGTGAGACAAAGAATACTCCCGGCCCGGACTTTCCTGAACCGGGAAGGGAAGTGGTGAAGTGGGATCCCCCCAAGTCCAGTCTGCACGGGACTCCCCAGGACTAGCAGGAGGCAGAGGGACTTGAGGAGGGGGGTTGGGGGGGGTACGACCAACAATCTCAAACACCTTGTCGCCTTGGTCGCACCTCGGAAGTGCTGAGACTAGTCAACCTTCTTTCCCTTCATCCCTTAATCAGATCTGAGATAGAGCGGAAAAACTTCTTGGGGACTTGAGAGAGACTGGAAATGGCCCCTGTGATTTTTATGTGTTGGAGCTGGTCGGTGGGAGACTGACCCGGTGGATACCCTCCCCATTGGGACAGGGCTCCTGCAGGGTTGTGGGGGAATAAAGTGACTGGAGGGAGGGTCCAGTGCCACCAGAGAGATGAGGCTGCCGGATTGACCGAGCCAGACCCCATTTCTCCAGACCGAGCACTCTGGTGACTCACTAGACAGCCCTTTCGTCTCCCCAACACCTCTCTGACCCGCGGCCACCCTCGGCGGTGCTCAAATCTTGCATTCCGCTTCTACGTAAAACTTCTGCCTCTTGGGCTGCGCCGGAGCAGAACCCGGTGGCGCTTAGAGACCTGGGGCCACGGCCACCTGTGTGAAGGAACTTGTGATTTCGTGGGACGCGGATTCTGAGGCAGAAGCCGTGACCATCACAGATTGACCCTCTTCCCCAAGTGAGGCGACGGCGTGAACGCCCTCATGTAGCATCTGCCGACTCTGTAGGTTGGGAGGACAAGGGTATGGGGGGCTGTCCCTGCTCTCAGGCAGTGCCCCTCTCCTTTGCATCCCGGGCCTCTTACACCGCCGTGCGTGTTTCCACGTTCCTTTGCTTGGCACCTGGGACTTTAGAGATAGGCGCATGTGGTGCACCTTTACACGGGTCTACCCACCCGATGGACCGTGGCGCTCTGAGCGGGGGAGGGGACCAGGACGAACAAATTTAAGTCCAAATCCACCGTTTGGTGGTTCCAGAGCAAGTCGAAAAGAGTTTTGGCTGATGCGGGATTTTTACCTTGAATTTAAAGCGTCTTTACCTGGATTGGCAGTCGATGGCTTTGGGGCTAGATTTCGGGTCGGGAGCTTCCGCGACAATCGTTTTGTTTTGCGCGAGTATCCCATCTCACCCGAAGAAAGGAGCAGCGGGTGGTCCGTGCTGTTCCACCGCTTCCTGGAGAAGCTTAGCCCCCACCCCCGCGAACCTCAGTGAGTAGGCCCCTTGGCCTAGGTACCCTGCGGTACCGGCATTTTAAGCCCCTGGTTGAAATCAACCGAGGAGCCAGGGGGAGGCTCCTTAAGGGGAGCGGTCGGCCTCAGACGACCTCTGCCCGCCCCCGCGGAAAACCGCTGTGGGGAAGTCTGCAGGCTTTCCTTCTTTCTCTTTTTTTCTCCTTAAACTTGAGAAACTTTACCTTGCCAGGGTGATTCAGGGGCTGTCGTCTGGAGGTCGGAGGGGCCCTCGGATGGCTTGCTGGCTCTGAGATACCCTTAGAACAGCGCCTGTAAAGAAAGAATGTGCAGCACTCTAGTCAGTTGGGCAAGGTAGCCTGGTATCAGGGCTGTTCTAGGACGTCCTCTTCCACACTTGCTGCACACCCCGTGATATATGATCCTCAACTTGCGGGGACCCTTAAGTGCCTGGTTGTGTTTTGTTGTTTTTATTTTGTTTTGTAGGAGGGTTGGGGAGACTTGAGACAGTCTCTTTATGTTGCCTAGGCCAGCCTCATACAGTGTCCTTCCGCAGCCTCTTGGATCTGCGTTTTCAGGTGTGTTCCACACACACCTCACCAAGCTCCTTCTATATTTTACCCTAGCTCCAACCTTGGAAGTTGGAGGAGACTCTCCCTTAGTTTCTTCTGAGGCTAAGGCTAGGTTGGAATTGAGGAACAGGAGAGCATGGAGGACTAGTCAGGCCCAACTTGCTGGTGAACCTGCGCCTCTTCCTTCCTTGATATCCCCACCCCTTTCCTCTACCTTTGGCCAGAAGCTCCGGCTGCTAGGTAGGTCCCTTCTTGCCAAGAATGCGCATATCCTGCTGGGCTCTCACTCCAAACGCACCTTTCCCCAGCAGGGGAGGACTCCAGGAGGATTGGAAGGGGGTGGCTTTCTTTGATCTGGTAATTTCCTCAGTGTTTGCTGAGCCCCCTCCTTGCCTGGGCAGATCCCAGGCTGGGCACTAGGGTCTGGAGCCTCCTCTCTGGACCTCAGCCTACTGGAATAGATGAGACAGATGTGATGGGGAGGAAGGTGGCATGCAGGGTTTGATTTCACAGGACTGTGTGAGGGAGGGAAGGGGCATCTCCCCACGAAACCATCCTTCCTTCCCTTACATTTTAACCCTTCACTGCCCGTGGTACTTTTGGAAGATTTCCCCTCTAGACGCAGTGTGCTAAGCTCAGGCCTTTATTCTTATTGCCCAAACAGCGCTAACTTCCTTCCATCCTAGGAGGTTCTCCGTTTCTCTGTCCCCCCCCATCCCCTTTCCTATCCTCTCAGTTCCCCCAGGCCCAAGGCAGCCATGAGCCCATCTTTTTGCTGGAATTCTGTGCCTCCATTGGCCGAGAATAGCTTCCTCTGAGGTGGTTCTGGAGCCCTAGAACCTGAGGCACACAGCTTGTGCCTCCCTAGGGCCATACGTGTGTCAGAGTAAAAAGGGCTTTGGAATTTGGCACTTGAGCTAGGGCTCTAGGGAACCTAATTAAGCGGCTGGAACCTCAATTTTCTTAGGTTGTAAAGTAGGTCAGCAGTGCCCAGAGTAGAGCAGCGGCTTGGGGGTTGAACGGGAGGTAAAGTTTCACGCCCTAGCAAGCGTCTGGCCTTCAGAGTGCCACCCGGTGATGGCACGCTTTTCATTTTCTTTTCTCTAACTGGTTTACTGGTACTGCCAGGCCACTTATCGGGCCGAATACTGGAAACGCTGGAGTATAAACCTTCAGTTTATAGGCTGGAAAATGAAACCAGAGAGAAGTGGCAACTCGTGTGAGGTTTTCGCTGCTGCCCAGGCGGAGAGCTGAGACTAAGTTGCTGGGCTCCAGAATAACCAGGGACTGGAGCCTCTGCCTTGGGCAAGTGAGAAGGCCAGGGGATAGAGGGCTGACACTTCACCAGCCTGGCCCAGCCGGCCGCGTCCCTAGCTTGTCTGAGCTGTACTTCCTGCATTCTCTGCCTGCTCCTACCCTAGCTTGGCCCTTAGGTCTTCTTAGGGTGGTAATAGATACAAATACAAATGAGACAGAATTCTCCAGAAGACTGAGGAGAAAAAAAGTGATTGGAAGACTAGCATCTCCTCTTTTTAAAGGGAAAGATTCCTAGTGTTTGGGATGGTGCCTCCTGTCCTTACATGAAGCTATCAGGCAGAAATCCTCAGGTTTGGGACCTGCCGCTGAATGGTCGGCTCAGAGAGGCAAGAATATTTCCTGCAAGGAGCCTGACGTTGTCTGTCCTTCCCATCACCGGCTAGAATTCTCTGTGGAAATGAACACTTTTCTTTACTGCCGGTTGCACCGGTCCTGGGTCTCAGTAGGAATCCTCCTTCTGTGGCCCCTGACTTTGTGTATGCTCTGGGCTCTCTCAGAAGACTTGGGGTACACTGATGGGCTGGAAAACAAGAGCACCCCACAAAAGGTGCCTCCTGCGTGGAACCACAGGGTGAAGGGCCATATAATCTTCCTTGTTGTATCACCGTCCTTGGTTCCAGGACAGATGGACGGAGACACACACACACACACGCTTTTGCTCACTTACAAAGTCATACATCATCTCCCAAGCCTTATCAGAAGCCTGCACCTCCAGCTCCAGGTGTCTCTTCCTCTTTGGGGGCCCTTCCCCTCCACCACTGCCTCAGGATGACTGGGCTGCATGGGTGATACCAGATAGACGTGAAGGGTATTTGCTTTCGCACTGGAATTGGTTCTGATGGCATCTGACCCCAGCTACTACTGTGTAAATGGGTAGGGGGAGCAAATGGTGGATTTCCCCATAATAGGACAGTATGCAGAATTAAGCATGCCATTTGTTTGAAGTAGGGAGGGGGCAGAGATGACACAAATCTGTCTGTCTGTCAGTCTATCGTGTTGTGGAGCATGACATGTCTCTGTTTCTGACTGGCAGGAAGAGAGGGAAAAGTGATGGCTGCCAGGCTTGAGGAGGATTTGGGGGATAGAGATGGATGTTTCTACAAACCCCAGTGCCTGCTGTGTGCAGCAGACACATTGGCAGGACCTAGAGAAGAGAGGAAATGAGAGGAGGCTCTCTTGCAACTCCCGAAAGCCCAAACTGGAGTAAGTAGGCGAATGTGGATCTTTGAGATGGGTGCTGGGGACAGGTCATGAGCTGGGGCAGAGGTCTTGCCTTGCCCCTTCCCCACCCCAGTGTGAGGGGAAGATGAAGGGGTGCATAGGTAAGGAGCGTTGAGTTCTGGTTTCCTCAATCCTGCCAAACCAGAGCTGGCTCCTGGGATACGATTCCAGCTGGGCCTGCATTTCTAGCAGACCCAGGTCTGAAGAAGTCACTCTTTGGGACTTCCCTTTTCTGTAGGAATTCCCTGTGTGGAGGAAGGAAAATGTCCTGCCAGAGAGAATTAGGAGTAAGGAAACATCAAGGTGTGCCCACAGTCTAGTGAGGAGCAGCTGCTGGAAGGGCTGGGGGGAGTAAGGGCAAGGGCTCGTGGCCTTCAGAGCAGGAGGCTGTGTTGAGGTCTTACCTATGTTCCCTTGGGAGACTCTCACCTGGGTTTCTCCCAGAGACCACAAGCTACCTGCCCTTCTTCCCAGTTGGAGTGCAATGGTGATGGAAGCTCCGAATGACTCCCCTGGCATCTTGCTGAATCCCAAGAGCATCAAACATCCTTGCCCCTTGATGAAAGGCTGCAGATGGTGGAGACCTGAACCCAGGAAGGCAATCGTGGGTTGTGAGACCAAACCCACCAGAGCACAGGCTTTTACATACCTCCGCTGGGCTTGAGCCAGTCTTGCAAGCTCAGACTTCATGATCTGCGTTTTGCTATAGAGTGTCCCCCAGTGTTATACTCCCTGTGCTCTGGGATGACTCTCTGGGTCCTCCAAGTACACTGTGGGGTCCCTGTAAGGCACTGCCACCAAAGTCCTAACTTTCTGCCTGGCCTTTACCATGTTCTCTGTGGGTATCCGGTCTCCTACAGTGTAGCTGGCGAGTGACCGCCTCCTCTCCCTGGCCTCAGTTGAGGATGGCCACAGTCTTTGCCAAGGCAGCATGGCATCCTGCCCCTGAAGGGGCTGCCTGAAGGGAGCGCTGTGGAACTCAGGGCAAGGGGCCCTGTGACCCCTCAAGCCACCTCTTTGCCAATTAGACAGCCAGAGCCTGATTAAAAGGGGTACTGACCGCCTCCTCCTGCCCGATCCCCATCGACGAGATTTCTCTTCATCAGAATCTCACATCCTCCAGAAATTAATTTGATGCCTCTTGTTATCAATTAATTGAATCTCGTTGGGAGAGCGCTTCGAGAGGCGTGCTGCAGCTTGGCCCTTATGTGTTTCTGTCCCCATCCCCCACTAACCAGGACAGCCCAACCCTTCCCCAAACTCTTTCTTTCTGCTTTTAATTTCACATATTTTCTAAAATCAAAGCTCTGCTCTGAGCCCCTCTGCCAGGTTTGATGCGGATGGATGCTTCCAGCTGGGTACTGGCTGGACTCGCCTTGTCAGGGAGTCCACCTCTCTATTTGGTTTCTCCTTAAATAAACAAAACCTCACCCTTCAGGGTTTGTCTCTGCCCCTGCCCCTGTGTGCTCCAGGGGCTAGAACTTGGGAGGGGTTGGAATAGCTACATCCTATATGGGGAAAGAGAGACACACAGAGGGATCAAAGCAGGGGTCTCTCCTGTGAACATGTACCGTGGCAAATGTGTAGAAGTCCGAGGGCAGCTCCTGGGAGTTGGTTCTCTTCTACTCCATGGACTCTGGGAATCAAACTTAGGTTGTCAGACTTGGTGACATGCACCTTTACCTGCTGAGTCATCTCAGTGACCCATCCTCCTGCTGCCCTGGTCTGTTGTGGGATATTCGGTTAACTAGCAAAGATGTGTTGCATTTGTTTAACTATGTAAAGATGTGTTGCATTTTTGTTAATTAAATAAAATTAACGTAGACTCAGAGAGGCGGGGCTAGCAACTGGTTGGCAGGAAGTAGCAGGGAGGAGCTTAGCATGGGTTTCTTAGTTGGGGTGGTGTGGAAGAAGAAAGAAAAGGAGATGCCAGAGGCCAGACAGACAGACTGGAAGTAGGAAGGTAGGGCGTACAGAATGAAAGAAAGTAAAAAGCCCTGAGGCAAAACATAGATGAATAGAAACAGTTAAATTAAGTTAAAAGAACTAATGGACAAGCCTAGCTAAGGCTGAGCACTCGTAATTAAGTCTCCGTGTTTTTATTTGGGAGCTGGTTGGTGGCTCAAAGAAAATGCCAACTACACTGTTCATCAATTTTAGGAATTATTTAGGCTGTCACCTTTATCATTTGTAGGGCAGAGAGCTTCGGTATGGCCCCTGCCCTCCCCCCCCCCCCAGCTTCCCGAGGGTCAGGATGAGCGTCTTCAGCTCTCAGTGTCATTCCTAATGGAAGTCCAGACTCCACCCCTAGAATGGAAGATGCAGGAAAGGCTCTCTGATGCCTCCCAGTGAAGAAGCATGCTTTACGGCAGCAATTCTCAGCCTGTGGGTTGCAGCCCTCCAGAGTTGCATATCTGATGTTCACATTGCAATTTATAACGGTAGTCAAATTGCAGTTATGAAGTAGAAATGAAATAACCACAATATGAGAAACTGTACTGAAGGGGTGCAGCATTAGGAAGTTGAGAACCACTGGTTTGCAGCTTCTTCATCCTAATCTACCACATCCTGGTGACCCCTAGGGTGTGATTATTGCTCCCATTTGACAGATGAAGGACCTGGGCTTGGGGAGGTGGTCTGCCATAACAGGAATCACCTGTTATGGAACTTGACTTCATTATTTCAGGGGCAGGGGTAGTGTCACAAGTTGACTGACCTCACCCCTGCTTTTTGTTGGCTGCCATACAGGTCAACCCATGGTAAATGTCACATAGAGTCACATAAATATTCCCACTTGGGCTTCCTTTGAACGAGCAAACACAGCCTACACTTGTGTGCAGTGGGGACACATTGAGGCTGAGTGACAGCTTCTTCTCCCTGGGCCTCTTTAGTGGTCGTCTTAGCTACGGAGGGGATACTACTTAGCACCTTTCATTTCTTTCTGTTTTACGCGTATGGGTGTTTTCCTGCATGTATGTCTGTGCATCACATGTGTGCCTGGCTCCCACAGGATCCTCTGGAAGATATGCCAGTGCTGTTAACCACTAAGCCATCTCTCTAACTCCAGATCTTTCTTTTCCTTCCTTCCTTCCTTCCTTCCTTCCTTCCTTCCTTCCTTCCTTCCTTCCTTCCTTTCTTCCTTCCGAAACAGGGTCTTACTGTGTGGCTGTGGCAGACCTCAAGTTCACATATATTCTCCTGTTTCTGCCCTCCAATTTCTGGAATGACAGAAATTAAGGCTGGTTAACATCTTTTCACGTGGACGTTAGCTTGGTCCCAGTTTTGTTGTGTTGTTTTCTCCCCCCCCCCCTTTTTGGAGACAGGGTTTCTCTGTGTAGCCCTGTCTGTCCTGTGTAGATGGGCATTTCTGTCCTACCTAGTCCCATAACCGTTCATTCCCAAAGAAACACACAGAAGCTTATATTTTTATAAACCATTTGGCCTATTAGCTCAGGCTTATTATTAACTAGCTCTTACAACTTAAATTAACCCATAATTCTTGTCTGTGTTTAGCCTTGTGACTTGGTACCTTTTCTCAGTAAGACATTCTCCTCTTGCTTCTTCTGCATCTGGCTGGTGACTGACTCTGCCTTTCCTCTTCTCAGAATTCTCCCAGTCTGGTCACCGTGCCTATGCTTTTTGCCTAGCTACTGGCCAATCAGTGTTTTATTAAACTAATACGAGTTACTGTGTACAAGAGCTTTAGTCCACAGCGGTCCTGGAACTCGCTCTATAGACCAGGATGTCTTTCAACTCACAAAGATCACCTGTCTCTGCTGGGATTAAAGGTGTGAGCCACCACCGCCTGGTGTGATCCCAGTATTTTTTAAGGAGATAAAGGTAGGGTGGGATAGGGAGAAAGTGCCTTGAAGACTCCAAAGGCTCAGAGAAGACCTGTAAGGACACTCTTGCTGAAATCAAATTCCTATTCCCATGCTGCTGCTAAGAATTGACAGTGGCGCTGGGCGGTGGTGGCGCACGCCTTTAATCCCAGCACTCGGGAGGCAGAGGTAGGCAGATCTCTGTGATCATGTTCGAGACCAGCCTGGTCTACAAGAGCTAGTTCCAGGACAGGCTCCAAAGCCACAGAGAAACCCTGTCTCGAAAAACCAAAAAAAAAAAAAAAAGAATTGACAGTGGCATTGGAGGTACTGGGGTTGAACCAGATGTCATTAAGCTCCAATCCTAGGAGCTCTTCCCCCTTTCTCCTGTGAAGTGAATTTTAAGGCTTCATGCTTCCAGGAACTGTACAAGTACAAAGTACCTTCTTGTGTATGTCTTGTTTGGGCAAGAGCCTTTTTAGAAGGATCATTGCCCCCTATCTCCTACTTGATCCCCAGCGAGGATGAGATTTCTCTTCATCAGAATCTCACATCCCCAAGAAAACAATTTGACGCCTCTTGTTATCAGTGATTTGATATGGAGGTCCTCTAAGAATGGGATCACAAGTGGATTCTGGCCCACTGAGGGCTAGAGAGAATGAGGCACCTTCTGAATCTAACCTTGATGCAGGGACAGAGAGTGCAGGAGTGTTTGCTCACCCTTTCCCTGTTTGTGTGTTGCTGTGTCTTAGATGCCCCTGAATCGGTGCCCAAGAGCCTTCTGAATCCCATGCCTAGAAATCATCTGGGGAGACAGAGGGGCCAGGGCTGGGTCAAGGGCCATGGAGTGTCAGACCAGGTGGTCTGCCGCAGGCCTACAGGAGCCTCTGGTGCCAAGGGCACCCCCAGAACCAGGCTCCAGACAGGCTCCAGATGGTCACCTGAGCCCTGAATGGGTAGCCCCTACCCCTGAACCGGCAGGCCCCCCACGTAAGACGTCACTATTTAATTAGCTCTGTCTGATTAACCAAACTTGGCATTAGGCTCCTCTTGCCCTCTTCTCTCCCAGCTCTGAATCAATGGCTTTGATATGCTAATTAGGGAGTAATTTAATTTCAAAAGGCCGCAATTAACAAGGGTGTTGTGGACATGCTGTAGTTAAGCGGAGTAATCTAATTTGCATTAGTAACAAGCAGGGACTAATTAGAAGCTTAATTAGACACTTAGAAGGCTCTTCTGTTTACTTTCTTAATGAGATGGAGTGGGCTCTTTGGTTCTTTCTGTCTCTCTTGTCCTGTCTCTGTTAATCCTTCCTTTTGGTCATGACTAGGAAAGTATTGAATGAGGCTTCCTTGCCAGGCCTGGTGGAAGCATTGTGACGTCAGAAAGTGGCAGTGAAGAGTATCTGAGGTCCACGGGTTTGTCACCACTGGGGTGGGATGCTGGGAAGGGTCTGGGACCAGATGACCTTGTCAATTATTTGTTCCTCTTTCAAAGTGAGCCCGGGAGTGTGGCGGAAGAGGGTGAGAGTATGGTGGAGGCCAGCAGGGACTCTTGAGTGGGTTGAGGAGGATTAGGCAGCAAAGGCTGAAGCATAGACTGTTCTTGGCGGCCTGGACCCATAATCCCAGCTACTCAGGAGGCTGAGGCACATTTAAGCCTGTCTAGATTACAGAGTGAGTTCAAGGCCAGCCTTGGGTTCCTTAGGGAAACCCTACCTGACACTTTCTGGGAAAGAAAGGTTTTTTTGAAAGGTTGATGTCGTAGCTCAGTGGTAAAGCCCTTGCATGGCGTACATGAGGAACTAGGCTCAGTCTCCAGTACCATGAAGAGAGACAGTGACACTCAGAATGAAACACATTGGCAAATTATGCTTTGAAGGCTTACTGCCTGTAACTTAGCTCAGAAGTAACCTGCAGCGGCAGGTACCACACTCCCTTTAGGTACCCCTCCTTTCTTTTAGTGCCTAACATAACATTTGCAAAGTGGAGCGTGTGTGTGTGTGTGTGTGTGTGTGTGTGTGTGTGTGTGATATCTGTGAGTTTCTCCACCCCAGCTGTGTTTGTAGTTCAGGGTCCTGGAGAAGGCTGTGTGAGATGCCCATGCCTACTTCACTCCCCAGAGTCTGACTTAACTGACCGAGAGTACCAAGTAGGAATGGTTTGTCTTTAAGGCTCCTTTGTCAGGAAGAGCCTTGTGTACCTTTGTTGCTTATGGTCCTTTTTCACTCCACCAAAAGCCAGAGAGCTGTGTTTTTTTCATCTCTGTTTGCCAAGATTCCACCACACGTACGTACTCAGTATCCATTGCAGGGCAAGGCCACTCAGCACCTCTGTACTAGGAGCTTGTGCATAGCCAAGGGGCTTAGTGTTGGCTTCCTGATGCAGAGCTGAGACTGTCTGGGAAGGAGCTGCACAGTGGAGAAGTGGCCCCAAAGGCTTGTGAACCTTCAGGAAGAAAGGTCAAACTGGTACCAATCAATGGACACCAGTGAAATCAAGAGCTATAAAGAGATACCGTGCCAAAGCTGGGCAGTGATGGCACACGCCTGTAATATGAGCATTTGGGAAGTGGAGCCAGGAGAATCAAGAGTTCAAGGTCATCCTCAGCAAAATTGCCAGTTTTACCTCAAAAAAATGTGATTCTAAAGCCTGGTAGTGGCTTTGTGGCCCTAGCACTGGGAAAGCCAGGAGAATCATGGGAGTTCCAGGCCATCCTGGCCTACCTAGTAAGATCATATCTCAGAAAAAAAGGAAGTCGAAATGAAAAGCAGTGAAGAGGAAGAAATAACTGTACCTTCTAAGCAAAATGTTCTCCTAAGTGAAGATAAATGAAGATAGTCCCTTGTATCGGACTCTAAGGGCTTGAGAACTAGAATGTGTTATGTAGACCTCAAATTTCCAGTGACCCTCTTGCCTCTGCCTTCTAAGTGCCAGTATTACAGGCTTACAATGCCAAGCCTGGTTGTTGTGGCTTTTGTTTCTCTGTGTAGCCCTGGCTGTCTTGGAACTCTGTAGACCAGGCTGGCCTCAGACTTGACAGACGGGCGGATCCGCCTGTGTCTGCCTCCCTAATGCTGGGACTAAAGGTGTGTGCCACCACTGCTGGCATGGTTTTTGTTTTTCAAAACAGGATCTAGCTGTGTAGCTCAGGCTAGCCTGAAACTCTTTCTTCCTGGCTCAGTCTCCCAAGTGCTGTGATTACAGGCATACATACTGGACATGGTATGCATATAGGCATGTATATACCATATTGTATAGGCATATATACATAACATACGATATAGGTATATATACCACATGATATAGGGATATATGCATGCCATGTGATAATATAGGCATGTACCCCCATACCTAGCTATACATGTCCCTCCTAGAATATTCTTTCAAGATGTCCTTTGCTTTTAGAATTAGAAAATAAAAAAAAAAAATGGGGCTGGAAAGATGACTCAGTAGGTAAGAACAGTGACTGCTCTTCCAGAGCATCCACATGGCAACTCCCAACTCCGGGGGACCTGACACCTTTATACAGGAAAAATCATCAGTGCACATGAAATAAAATTTTTAAAAAAAGAAAATAAAAGAATTTTTAAGCTTGAGAAAATACCCCCCAAAAGGTAGCCCAGGAACAGATTCCCAGCCAAGGGCTGTGTGGGCCAGGTGACCCTTTGAAATGGGTCCGTCCTTGCCCTGCTACTTGTCCTCAGCCCCTCTAGCCCTGAAGTTTTGTGCTAAGAGGACTTGACCGGTCCCTGGATTTGGGGGCAGGTAGCTTTTAAGGTGCCACATGCCATTTATAGAGGACCTTTGACTTGGCACACAGGTGGGTGAGGAAGCTGAGGTGCCAGCCTCCTATCTATAGGTGGGAAAGCCCCCAAGTTCCTATCCTGGAACTTGGGGAGAGGGTATTTGTTGCTCATGGTAGGCAAATGCTATACCCATGAGCTGGACCTGCAGCCTTTAGAGGCTTTCTAGCTGGTTGTTCCTACCTTAGCTTTTCTTAGAAGCCGAACAGAAGGCTGGAAGGGGCCGAGTGAACTTTTAACTCCAATTCCTTCAAAGAGTGGGCCTGCAGCAGGGCCTTTGGGAGCCCCAGGAATTGCCCTTCTCTGACTGTCTCGTTCATGCCCTATGCTTTAATGAGTCTGAAGCACCCTTGGAAGGAAGGAAGGAAGGAAGGAAGGAAGGAAGGAAGGAAGGAAGGAAGGAAGGAAGGAAGGTTTACTGGTATCAGCCAGAGATCTGGACCCCAAGGTTCAGGCTGGGGACCTCACTGTTCCGTGCCATGGATCATGCCAGGAAAGGGTTAGCGGTAGAATGGCAAGTGAGTGACTGGCTGACGTGGGCTGCTGTGTGGCGCCTTCCCTATTCCTGGCCGCCTGTAGCCAGTGAAGGTCAGAGATGCATTGAGTCCTTGGGTCCTTGACTTAAGAGGTACACTCAGCTGCCTGTGGGACCAAGGTTGATGACCCTGAAAAGCTGTTTGCTCTCTGTTCCTTCCTAAAGATTCGTTAGCAGGATAGTCAGAAAGAAAGGAATAGACAAAAAGTGTGCACCTTACTCTATTCTATGTCATGTTCATGTGTGTTGTTATATGTGATCTAGGAAATGTCACTATTCCAAAGACACTATTCTTTAGTCCTAGAAACGTCTGAACCCAGTAGGCTTTCTTTTAGTAGAATGAAGGCCTTTGCATGTGATTTTTGGGCATTTAGGCTACAGTCTGCCTGGCTGAGTCTGCTCATCCTTCATAGCTACTTCATTTCAGCAAAAGAGACCTTCCCCAATCCAGACTTCATTTAAGGTAGAGCCCCAAGTGCGGGGAGAGGATTCATATGACCCAAAGACACTGTGTGCATGCATGTATGGATTTCTCAAGAATGAATAAAAGTACTGTGTCTACTCCTTATACTCACGTTGGATAGAATTAGTCTCAATCTGAGAAGTGCACTTATGCCTATCATTTCTCTCCCCCTGGGAAGGTGAGCTCTAGAATGGCATGCCAATGCCTGTTCTCTGCGTGCCCAGCCTGGCACACTGGTGCTGCTTAGGTGCCTTTTGAAACTATGATTGGCGAAGGATCATTGCTGGTACAACATACTCCTGACGGGCTAGCTGTGGAGGAGAGAACCCCACACTAATGACCACTCTTTCAGAGACAGATACTCAGAGGAAACATGAGGGGTGGGGCCTTCACCTCTTCCATTTGCCTTGTTGAGTCTTTCCATTCCGCTCAGAAAGGACTGCCCTTAGGGCTCTTGTGGCTAGATCTCAGTTTTTAGGTTAATCGGACCCTAAATACATGTTGAGTGAATGCATGGCCTCAGAGGGCCACCAACTGATAGTTTGGACCATGGGAAAGCTAGCTCTTCCCACTGAAGCTTGCTCTCATCCTCGGAGCTCTGCTGCCCCAGACAAGCAGGTCAGCTGCACCGGGAATCGGCAATACAAGTTATGGCCTCTTCAGATCAACAGAATTTGCCTCTCGGATGGAGCCCAGTACAAACACGCTAAGGTGTTCATTTATTCCTGGGCTCTTTCTCCTCCATGGTATTGTGCTTTAAGGACATTCTGTCTCTTACTGCAATCAACTTCCTTGGCCTCCTTCAGAGTTTTTAAGTAGACAACATCCACTTATTTGCTCCAAATCGCTCAGCAAGTTCGTGACCTACAGGGATGCAGCTTGACACCAGTTTTCTAGCCCTAAATGTCAGGTTGTCGTCAGGGCCACCTTCTGCTTCAGGGGCCACGGGACTCTGGTACAGGTGACCCATGGCCACGCCCCCATCTTTCGCCTGCTGCCGCGCTGCTACTTCCCGAGAAGGCGCGACCCGAGCTTCGCGGTCCTCTCCCCCTCCCCTCCCTCGCGGGTAAACTCCGGGCATCCATCAGTCTGTTAATTGCACTAATTAGAGATCGCGGAGGTGTTAATTGGAAAACCCTGGTATTGTGCCTGTTTGGGGGAAGAAAACGTCAATAAAAATTAATTGATGAGTTGGCAGGGCGGGCGGCGCGGGTTCGCGGCGAGGCACAAGGGTGTCGTGGCAAATGTTATGGCTCAGATTAAGCGACTGTTAATTAAAACGCGACGGTAATTAATACTCCCCACGCCATATGGGCCCGCGAAAAGGCACAAAAGGCTTGTCCACGTGTAGGACTCTGGTGTCTTTTCCTCTCCGCCTCCCCAAAGCACCCCAGGTCCGGAGTGCCCTTTTGGCCTCAAGCTAGGTGCAATTCGTCACTTCCGGCAGGGAGGGGACGGGGCGGACCCTGACTGGTTCCAAGAAGGCGTTGTTGCCTTCGCTCCCACTGGGGTGCATCATAGAGGCAAAAGCCTCAGGGAAAGTGAGAACCTTCAGGCGGCCACGAAGTTCCCTAAAGCGGAAGAAGTGGCTGTGGCTTTGACCTAGCTTCCTTCCAAGGACGTCTGCTGGAGCCCGGGCCGACTTCAGCCAGGGAATCCGGAGAATGGGAGTATGGGAGATTAGGATCCTCCCACCTGTAGCCATCCAAATCCTGAACTCCTACCCACCCAACACACACACACACACACACACACACTGTTAATGGTCCTCCACTACCCATGACATGTGGTGGGGGAGTGGTCTGGAAATTCTGGCATGAAGTGAGAAGCCTAGTCTTAGCAGTTCTTAGGGAAATTTGAAAATGTTTGGTGCCCACTCCTTAGTGGCTTTTGGGGGTAGGGAAAAGCAGTCTGCTGGCTGTTAGTTGAGGTTGGTCTTGAAGACCTGCTCCTCCTCCTCCTGATGAGTGCAGAGAAGCACCCACCAAGCCTGGAGAGATTACTAAGTGAAGAGCCGCCCAGCCACTCGCCCAGAGACACACAGCTTGTGTCCTTTCCCGCTGCAAGTCCTCCCGCTAAGGGGAGGGTGGCTCTGTATACAGAGGGGGCGGGAATATGCGCCGTCAGCCAACTGGGATCCTTGTTGGGTGGAGCCTTTGGGACAAGGGACTAAGCTGTGACTCTAATGGCCTCCTGGTGTCTCCCAGCAACACCCAAATAGTGTGACTTTAAACCCCCCAGGTAGGCTAGGGAGTTCCTTCGCCCCCACCCCAGGAGCTTCTGAAACTATTTTCTCATGGAGAAAAGGGAAACTGAGGCCCTGAGATGTAGGAAGGCAAAGGGCTCATAGCTGGTTTGCGACAGAGCCTAGGCTGTCATCTTTCCTAGGGTCATAAGGCGCACCAATGGTTTGCCCCTGCCCCCTCTTAGTTACTAGGCACTGATAACAAAGTGTACTCCAAGCACCCCACCCCACTCAACCTCTAGCTGGCTGGGCCCCAGACGTCAGTCAGTGCCTGCTCACCTACGTCAGTCAGTGCCTGTTCACCTACGGTACAGGGAACTCCCCGTCTTCCTTACAACACTGCTGAGAGAGGTGGGTAGGCGTTGTGAGCCTGGAGGCTGGTGTGCTCGGATTGGAGGGCAGGTGTGCCAGGGCAGAGGTGAGGATTCCTAGAGGACCTGGAAGTTCCTGCCTTGTGGGTTTGAGGGGCTGGTATTGGTGGGTGGGCCAGAACCTGGAAGGAGGTGTATGGGTGTGTGTCAGTGGGGCCAAGGCCCCTGGAGGGGTAGAGCACACACCAGAAGGGAATGGCCCGCTATTCATACACCCTGCGGAAATGACTTTTCAAATGCATATAATCTCAAGCATGCAAATGAGAGGCTTGTTCAATATGAATGATCGGCCCTTGAATAGCTATTATTACATGGCACATTGCCACAATTAAGTTGTTCACTTGGTATCGCTATGCCCCGCCCCCTCCCTGCTCTCCCCGAAAGGAAGGGAAAGGAAAGGACACCTCTCTGGCACCCCCCTTCCTTTCATTCTCCCTTTTCCAAACTTGCTGTCAGAGCTACAACTTTGCTGTGTTCTGTGAATGTTGGAAGGGGACCACTTTCCCTTCCCTGGGAGAAATAACTGCCAGATTTTTCTTGCTTCTCCTGGCCGTGCTTACTCCCGGGAGGCTTGTCTTTGTCCCCTGGGGCCCAGGAGTTCTCAGATCTCTGAGCAGCTAGTCTGGGATTCTGAGCTGGAAGCTGCTCTCGGCCCCAGCAGGGCTGGAATTGGAGGCGAGGGAGAACTGAGTGGGCAGTGGGCTCCCCCTGTCTTCCCATTCCCTCACCCCAGCTGAGGTTCAGGCCTGAGTGGGGGAAGTTACTCTTGCAGTTTTCGGGGTGGGTGGTTTCAGGGGAGGGGGCTGAAGTCCTGTGCTGTGGTGGGTGGAGGCCAGAGCCCACCCACCCATCCATCATTTGGCAGCTACAAGCCCTGGGGCTGACACAGCTATTAAAGGCTGGGGACCAAGTGCTCAATCTCTTCCAAACCGTCACCTCCACACTCTACCCCTGCTCCAGCTCCTCTCAGAACTCGGGAGTGGGAGCTACTGACCAGAACATTAAGGCCGCTTCAGCAGTACATGGACTCTTTAGGATCCCTCTCCCAATCCACCACAAGAGAGACAGTCCAGAGTCAAAACCTGAGGTCTCTGGAGCAGTGGTGTCACCCCCTGCGTCCCTCTTCTCTCTCACTCTGCTCCAGCATGGGTGAACTGGTGCAGGAGAGAGACGGACAGGGATGGGAGGAAGATAGGACTGGGAGCCTCATCCTGGGGAGAGGAGTAATTCAGCTCCTTTCTACAATTTCTTTAATCTGTTACCTGAAGAGCCTCAGCCTGTTGGCTGAGAAAGATGTGGTTATCTGGCTGGTTTCTCCAGTCCTTGTTGGATGTTCAAGTGACTTGATCCCTATGTGACATCAGACAAATCATGAACTCTCTGAACCTCGTCACCTCTGCCTCACCTGGGGTGGATGGAGAATGAGCTGATGAGGGCTAGCCTGGGCAAACACCCTCATTGTCTGTAAAAAGGGTAGGATGACATACTTAGACAAGGAAACGGAAGTTTAGGGCATCTGAGACAAGTGTTAAACAGCAGTCCGTGGTGGGTGCCAACTGTTCCCTTCAGGGTGATTATTCATGGGGTAATATAGAGTCCAGAATTTGAGGAGAGCTTGCTGTGTGTGTGTGTCCGTGTGTGCACATGCTAGTGAGTGCTGGGGTGTGAAGTAGGGTCTTACTGTACTGCTCAGGCTAGTCTTGAACTTGTGATCCCTCTGCATCATATTCCCAGGAATACAGGCATGCATGCGCCTGTGGTCGAAGGCATGCATGTGCCTGGGGTCTAAGGCATGCATGCACCTGGGGTCGAAGACATGCACTGCCCCCCTAGCTTCAGAATAGTTTTTTATGCTAAACATCCCCCTTCTGAAGTGTGTGTGTCAAGCTGGTGGACTGCGCTGGGCTGGGGAAGGGAATTCCTCACCCCTTGCTCTCCCTGCCTTTCACCTTGTCTCTGGGGAATTTACAGCACTCCAGGTTTAAGGAGAGGGCATTTGGGGCTGGAGAGGTGGTTCAGGGCTTAAGAGCACTGGTTGTTCTTCCATAGGATTCCCAGCATCCACATGGCATCTCACGATTGTCTGTAACTCCAGTCCCAGGGGCTCTGATGCCTTCTTCTGGATTCTGCACACACATGCTGCACAGATATATATGTAGGCAAAACACCCATGTACATAAAATAAGTAAATATATTTGAAAGACCCAATTTTTAATTAGTTTGTTCATTTGGTTTTTCTCTTCAGATTTGTGTGTATGTGTGTGTGTAGATGCACACTTGTGTGGGTGTCTGTGGCAGCCAGAAGAGGGCGTCGAATCCCCTGAAGCTGGAGTTGTGAACACTCTTATTTGGGTGCCCTTAACCTTTGAACCATCTTTCCAGCCCTGCATTTTTGTGTTTGAGGCAGGTTATCCTGTAGCTCAGGCTGGCCTGGGACTCCTCCTACCACAGCCTCCCAAACTCAGATTATAAGTGTGACAGGGTTTTTTTCATCCTTTCCCCACCCCAGTTTACATAATGCTGGGAATGTGAACCAAAACACACACTCTCCCCTTGAATTACAGTAATCCCATTTGGGGGCTTGGACCGAGGGCATTCAACAGGCTAAGTCTTTACCTAAGCCTGTACTGCCAGCCTCTGTTTTACCGTCAATAAAATGGGTGTTGAACACAGAATCACTGTTCTGAGGAGGACTTTTGGGCTGTGGGTAGTAATAAATGAGACGTAAGAGTTGCTTTGGGAGCCGGGCTGAGGGCTTAAGTGTGACCGTAGGTATTGGACCCCAGGATGCCTTCCATAGACGCTAACTAGGGCTTAGGGCAGTTACTTTCCTGTGTTGATTAGGGTCTGCTGTGTCCTGGGGAAAAGCAACCTCTGCCCCCAGGGAACTCATATCTACATGGGAACAAAGGCCAGGGCCATTACTGGTGAAAGGGAAGAGGTTTGGTAGGTCCCAGCTAAAAGGAAAGACCGAAACAGGTTTAGGACCCCAAGGGAACAGGGAAGAGCTCATCGCCTACCCTCCCCCATCTACTCTTACTGGGAGCGGGAAATGGGAGGTTGCAGGGTAGGGGCCTGAGCTTCCTTATGAAGCTGCTCCTTAACCAGGCCCTCAGGAAGGGGTGACACACTGAGAGGGTCTCTGGAGGAGCTTCTGGGAAATTGAGGAAGAGAGCACCCTAGGACAGGGGTGGGGGAGGTGGGTGGGGCAGCTTTGTGTTGTAGTTCCAGGTAGGACCTGCCCTGGAAGTCTGTCTTTGTGCCTCAGCCCCTCCCCCATGTCTCTTCTTTAGGTCCTAGTAGAACGACATGATGGTGGAATCTGCATCGGAGACAATCAGGTCGGCTCCGTCTGGTCAGAACGGTGTGGGCAGCCTCTCTGGGCAGGCTGATGGCGGCAGTGGGACCGGGACCGCAGGCACGGCTCCGGCCGCGGGAAGGGACGGCTCCGGCAGGGACGCCGCCAGCGGAGCTGACAGCAATGGCGAGATGAGCTCCACCGAGCTTCTGCACTTCCAACAGCAACAGGTAGGCTGACCTCTCAGACGCCCTCCACCCGGGTGTCGCTGCTCTGTCCAGCCTAACACCCTGACTTTTAGATAGTGAGAAGGGACAGCCTCCAGGGACTTCCCTGTGTGTCTGCTGTTCTGGTGGCTAGCCTGAACCTGGTACTGGGGGCTCAAGTTTATGAAGTTTGAAATAGTCCCAGCAAAGCCATAAGGACTGACAGCCGCCTGGGCTTTGAAAGTCTGTTTTGAGTGGGTGGATGTCTTGGCACGTGGCTGGAAAACTGGCTATATTAACAGGTTTGGGAGTGTGTGCTATGCACACAGGGGTGTCTTTATTTGTACTGTGAACCAAGGCTGTGAAGAGGTTAAGTGGCCAAAGAATCTGGAAAGAGGTCCAAGAAAGAGGCCCAAGAAGGGAGGGGAAAGGTATCTGCGCACGCACGTGCACACCCACCCACACACACACACACACACACACATACACACACACGTACTTTTTTTTTTTCAAGACAGGGTTTTTCTGTGTAACTGTACTGGCTGTCTTGAAACTCACTTTGTAGACCAGGCTGGCCTTGAACTCACAGAGATCCACCTGTCTCTGCCTCCCAAGTGCTGGGATTAAAGGTTTGTGCCACCACCACCCAGCTTATTTTTATATTTTTAATTATGGATATGTCTGCATTTCTGCACACAGTATGTGCTTGTGAGTCCAGGTGCCTGCAGAGGCTCCGAGTGTCAGATACTGTGTAACAGGAATTGTAGACAGTTATGAACCACCTGATACAAGTGCTGGGAATCAAACTCAAGTCCTTCACATGAACAGCAAATATTTTAAACTGCTGAGCCTTGTCTCCAGCCCAGGCTTGTATTTTATTTTAAAGGAGCCCAGTCTGTGTCCCCTCTTTTATGCCTATAATCTCCACCCTGCAGGACAGGGCACTAGGTGGAGAACCTCGTTAGATTATGAATGAGCAGACCCCCAGGGGTTGGGATGGAGGGGGGATCCTGCTTGAAGGGTTCGGAAGAACTGGCCTAGCCAGCCCTGGCCTTGGGAGTCATCTTGTTTGACTTTGCCTCTTCAACTGTTGCTGGTGGCCTGACCCTTAGGGCCCCAGCTGGGAAAGTAGAACAGGAGGACCCCAGATGCTCCATACCATCCATCCGCACCTTGCAGACTTTGCTCCTTCCCCTAGACCACACCACGTCCTCGGGGTTGCTCCAGAAGCAGTTCACTGATGCTACAGGTGATCAGCCCCATCACACAGGGACCTGTCCTGAGTCTAAGCCAGCATCTTAGCAGCCACATGCCCTTGGCCACTAAAATACTGAGTTGTTAGGACCAGAAGCCGCCAGTGTGACACACTTTACATTTGTTCAAGTAAGTGTGAACAAGTAGAGGAGTTAACAGTTTCTGCGTGTGTTATTGGCTTGTATGTGCTCCTGTCCTGTGTACAGGGGGCAGAGATGAATTTAGGGTACCTTCCTTAGTCATACCTTCCTTAGTCACTCTCAGTCTTTGTGGGGGTTTTTTGTTTGTGTTTGTTTGTTTTGTTTTGAGGCAGGGTCTCACTACTAGCAATGGCTGGCCTGGAATGTGCTATGTAGATCAGGCTGGCCTGAAATACATAGAGATCTGCCCGCCTCTCTGTGCTGAGATTAAAGGAGGAAGCCACTATACCTGGCATCTTATTATATTGTGTGTGTGTGCGTGCGTGCGTGTGTGCATGTGTGTGTGTGTGTGTAGTGGTCACATGCCACAGTACATGTGTATGGAGCTTTGGAGAATCAGTTCTCTGCTTTCATCATATGGAACCCAGGGATCGAACTCAGATCCTCAGGGATATGAGCCTTGTGAGTTGGTGGACATTGTCATCCCCCTTCTTAAGCAGAATCTCTGGGAAGAGAGAACTACTGAGTCTGTGCTTTCTGCTGGGACAGAATCCTGCTTTCTATCAAAATACAGCTAAAGATGGGCTCTTGCAGAGGACTTGATTCATAGCACCGACATGGCCGCTCGCGCTAACATCTGTAATGCCAGTTTGGGGCTTCAGGTTCCTTTTCTGGCCTCTGTAGGCACCTATATTCATGTGCATATATACACAGGTACACATACATATACATAATTAAAACTAAATCTTAAAAAAAATGGACCCCTAGAAGTTTCCAAGGTCACACTGTTTTGGACCCTCTGCATCTCTTTGCAAAGAGAAAACTATGCAAAACTTCAAATGTGGCATGAGGTTGGAGGAGCCGCCTAAACTGGAAACTCTAATAAAACAAAACCAAAAAACCTTGGGGCCAGCAAAATCACTCAGAGGCTTGCCACCAAAGCTGAGTTCGGTTCCCTAGGACCCACAAGGTGGAAGAAAAGATCTGACTCCAGTAAGTTGTCTCCTGACCCCCACACACGCACTGTGGCTTGTGTACACACATACATATCCACAAACTAAGTAAATAAAATGTAATTTTCAGAAGGAAATTAGAAAGCTCGCCATGAGGCATAAACACAGGCCTCTGGGTAGCTGGGGAGATATTTGGGCGGGAGAGGCAGAACCATCTGTACTGATCAAGTTTCTAGGCTCTGCCCTGTACACGGGCCGCGACGTACCATCTCAATTCCGCGTTCCAGTTGTTCCCGTTTGTTTTGGGGACCATCCCAACGTCCTGGAAAATTCTGTATCTGCTTCATAAATAATCTGGGATGGGGATTTGTAGGCAGGCAAGGGGCCGTTTTAGCCATTTGGGCTCACCGTGGGAGAAGTGCCCAGGCCCAAGGAAAATATGTAAGACTTAAAAAAAGGTTTCATTGGCTTTAAACTTCAAAAATAATACTGCAAAATTAAAATTATAAAATTTTCAATTAAAGCAAAACATAGCCTGTGGGTCATTTTTCCACTTCCAGCAGATGACTTGAGGCTTTGGGGGAGAACATTCAGCAATTCTTGGGCCCCTCCCCCCGAAAACAGATGTTATTGTTGGCGGGGTAAGCAAGATCAAGAAAGGGAGGTTGATCTCTTGGTTCCATCTGCCTTTCAGCCATAAGCAGGATGTCTGCAGAAGACAGCTTTTGGATTCACTGTGTCATTAAATGTCATTAAATTGCCTCAGCATCCCTGGGGAAAGAGGCCATGTCATTCCCACTTTGCAGAGGAGGCCACCAGAGGCAACACTGACAGCCTCCAGGCTGTCGTTCAGGGCTCAGCTCTCTCCTTGTTGGTCCTACTACAGCCACAGTCGCCTGGGTGATGCAGGAGGAAGAAGAACTTCTCATACACAGCGGGTGCTAAGTACATGTGTGAGTCTTGTGAGTGAGAATACCTCCTGCCTGGCTACAAGGGTCCCTTAAAACAGGAAAGGAAGGCAGGATGCAAGAGATGACGGCTCACCGGGTAAAAGCGCTCGCTGAACTCAAGCTCTGGTGGAAGAAGAAAACCAGTGGTTGGAAGTTGTCCACACTTGCACTGTGGCACCTGGACACCTTTGCACGCGAGCACACACACACTCTAATAATAATAATAAATTAATTTTAAAAGCAATGGAGGGGAGTAAATTTAAAGCCATGTATAGTACAAGAAGCTGAGGCAGGAGGATCTCAAGTTTAGGAACAGTCTGGGCTACTTGGGGAGACCCTGAGTCAGACAGAGCCCCGGGGCCCTGGAGAGGGCAGAGTGGGGAGAGTGCCTGCTCTGAAGCATGGGAGCCTGAGCTTGGGCCTGAGCACCCACAGAAAAGTGAGTGCTCTGATATATAACACCTATAATCCCAGCCTAGTGTGTCGGGTAAGGGGGAGACCGGGGTCCCTGGAGCTGGCTGAGAGACACTGTGTCTGAAAATATGATGGGGGTACTAGGCATATTATATACATGGCTGTCATTCTTGGAAAATAGATAAATAAAAACTTTTAAAGTAATGTGGCAAAGCAATTAAGGGGAACATCCCAATGTCAACGTCTGTCTTCATCACATGTCAGCACAGGTGAGCACAGTTGCACACATGTGAGCACACACAACACACACACTCTCACAAGCATCCCTGCTGAGCATGGTAGCACATGTCAGTACTTAGGTGGGGTGGAGGCAGGACATGGAGAAATCCAAGGTCATCCTTAGGTACGTAGAGTTGGAGACTAGCCTATATGAATCCTGTGTCAAAAAAAAAAAAGACTGTGAGGAAGACCCTACACACTGCTACCACTCCAGTGCCTGCTTGAGGCAGAGGTTTGACTGAATGAGTCTGCAAATGACATTCTGTCCTTCTGCCCTACGAGGGTCTCCCAGCCCCAATCCCTTTGTCTGTGGGTCCCTGTCTCTTTTGGTAAACAAGTCCTGGAAATGCAGTCCTGGCCTTTAGGAGTAATGAGTTGAGAGACAGCCAGACAGGGCAAGTCAGAAGTCAGGCGGTTGACAGGACTTTAGGCTGGAGCAAACAGCGCTGAAGAGGGCAGCCACGTCACTTTGGAACAAGAGCTGGTGGTGCGCTGTTTCCATGCAACAGCAGGCTGGGACCTTGTTTAAACAGAGGTGAGGGGGCGACCCAGCTCTGCTGCCAGGCCAGTTCTGACTGCACAGAGTCCTTGCTGACTGCCCCATTTCAGTCTTTCCCAGAGCTCCATTATCTGCCTGGGGCCTCCGTGTCTTCTGCAGCCACACTCACTGGAGACTGTCCCATGAGGGTGGTGTGGGAGGGCCGCAGGGCTGTAGCTCAGTTGGTGGAGTGCTTTCCCTCATGTGTGATGCCCTGGGTTCGAGTCCCGGCTCAGCATAAACTGGGTGTGAAGTTGCTCACGTGGGTGTGAAGTCACTCCTGTGCCTCCTACACCAGTACTTGAAAGGTGGACACAGGAACCTCGGAAGTTCAAGGTCATCTTTTGCTACCACTGAGCTGGAGATCAGCCTGAGCAAGTTGAACCTTGTTCTGCTTCTGCTACTGAAAATGCTGTGGGGACCCACAAATTCCCGTCGGACTTGGGCTGTGGAAAGTGTGCCCCTGCCCTGATTTTGGAAGGTCTTAGGGACTTCTGGTTTTGCTGGCAGACAACTGGACTTGGGGCCAGGAGGGCTGAACTAGCAGGGTAGGGGTAGGCAGAACCAATGGCCACTGAGCTGAAAGGCGTCCTGGGCCCCCAGAGCCAGCATTCCTATTGTCCTTGGGTTGCAGGGGTGACAGGTCAGAGAGGGTCACCAAAGGGTTGCCTAGCGTCTGGGAACTCCCACTGCAGTTGCCGTGGCAACCGGGCCAAATCCCACCCCGTCCACATCCTGTGAGGAGTTTCAAAAGGGTTGGGGGGCTCAGCCTAGTAATGGGCTTTTAACTCACCCCTTCCTAAGAGATGGGGGTTGGGGAGTCAGGGAGCTGGGGGAGGGGAGGAGAAGAATGGAAAGAGGCTTTCCTCCGTCTGGCCCTCCTCTGCCAGGCTCCTTAGGAGAACTGGCTGGAAAGGGAGCTTCCAGAGGGGATCAGCCCCGCCCCGCCACCCACAGGCTGCCAACAGTTGTCTGAAGCCTTCCTGCTGGTCAGTACTGCAGCCTCACACCCTGGATTCCTCTGTGTCAGCTCTGGTCCTATAACCAAGTTCTCTTTGTCCATCTGGAGAGGGAGTCCCTCCCCAGAGGAGCTGGGGTGTGCAGAGAAAAGCCACCCAGGGGTCGGGAGTGCTCAGAAGTAGATGGGGAAAGGCAGATGAGAAGCGGGTGGGGGGGGTGCTGGAGGGGTTGGGGGTCATGGCTGCGTACCACTTCAAGGTTTTTTAGGAGAGAGGAAGGGGCCTAGTGCATTGGAGAAGGCTCCTGAGTGTTCCTCTTCTCCACAGCAGAGCGTTAGACCCCACTGAGGAACAGTGAGGTGGGGGTGGGGGAAGGGTTTAGGGTGAGGGTTGTAGTGAAGGCGGTTGTATGTATCCCAGTCACCCGTGGGCTCCCGTGGAACCTGACGTGTGAGCTGGTGTAGCTCTGAAATGCCCTAGTAGGATCCCTGGAGGATGTACCTGCCAGTTTCTGATCTAAATCCAGCACCCTGTAGAAGTGGCTGGGGCCAGGCAGTGTGAAGTAGACTCACTTCTGGAGAGTTCTACAGCGAGGACAGAGGACCTGGCTAGGAACATACTGTCCACTTCTTCACTTTCGCTCCTTGTCAGTGCCTGGGTGCCATCCCTTCAAACCAGAACCATGCCGAGCTGGTTCTGGATGTCCCTCGGGCCAAGCTGCTGAGAAGGCACCTGCAAGGGGAAGACACAGGAGCCTTCCGAGGACAAAGTCCCTTCTATGCCACTGGCCCATGGCTGTCCGCACCTGCCGAGGCCAACCTCTCATGAAGCCAGAACCTTCTGTAGAGTTGGCGGCAAGGGCCCTGAATCTGTGAACGTCCTGGGGATGTTTCCCACCTGGGAGGGCCTGTCTGTGTCTGTGCTTCGCTGGTTTTCATTTTAATGGTTCTAATTTGAGAATGTGCCGATGTCATTTTTACGAGGTTGGTGTAAAAAAAATTTACAGCCTTTTCCAAAAAGCTTTCTTAAAAAAAAAAAAAAAAAGATCCAAGGGAAGAAAAGTAGAATCACTTTGGGGGTTTTATAGTCTCCCCCACCACACACTTACCCCCTCCCCCCGTGTAATTTTATCTTCATGTCTCCTGGAGGACAGAGCCTTACTGGTCAAGAACCTGTGTCCCCCTAGGTTAGTTCTGTCTGTGGTGGCAGCCTCTGACCCCTTCTCCCTGCCGTTCCCTCCTTGGGTCTGTCCAGAAGGAGTTCTGTGGGCTGCATGAGCTTTTACGGAACTCTTTATTAGACACCTGCTGTTTACTAGCAGGGGGTCAGGTATCACTTTCTGCTCAGTCTCCCAGAGATCGCCCAGGCCAGGAGCTCAATGAGGTGAGCTTCATTTTGAAGTGTCTGGCACTCTGGCGCATGCCTATATTACAAGCACTTGAGCCACTGAGGCAGGAAAGTCGTGGGCTCAAGGCTAGCCCACAGACAGCAAGGCTTTGTCCTAAAAAAATAAAAATTAAACAAAACGGAAACAGATGGGGCTAGAGATGGCTCAGTGGCTTAAGAGCACTGACTCCTAGAGGACCAGGGCTAGATTCCCAGAACCCATATGGTGACTCACAACTGTCTGTAATCTGATGCCCTCTTCCGGCCTCTGTGACACCAGGCATGGATGTGTTACAGGCAAAACCAAACAAACAAGACCATACACATTTTAAAAAATTATAAAAAAAAAAAAAAAAGAAAAAAAAACAGATTAGGGCCATGACTCAGTAAAGTACTTGGCGTACTCTCATTATTAAGACCTGAGTTCTGGTCCCTGGTGCTCATTTAGAAAGTCTGGCATCCTAGTGCTGGAAAGGCAGAGAGGCAGGCAGGTTGTTGACCAGCCAGCTTAGCCAAATCGGCAAACTCGGGAGAAACCCTGTCTCATAAAACAAAGGGAGAACTATTGAGGACGATGCCAGTATTGATCGCTGGTCTCCACATACAGGCGTGTGTGTGCGTGCGTGCGTGCGTGCGCGCGCATACAGAGGAAGCAAAAACAAAAAACACCCTGCCTTTATTTAATGGGGTTGCTCCATGTCTCTAGAATTCAGCCTCAGCCTGCTTCTCTGTTGGGAGTGGGTGTGTGGGGTGTGTGTTTAGAGAGAAGAGGTCTCGCTGTGTAGCCCAGGCTGGTCCTCCTACCTCTGCTGCCAGATGCTGGAATTAAAAGCACATGCCACCTGGCTGGCCTGGGTATAGTTTATGGCACTCCTCATGTTTTGCTTTTTCTACCTCAGGACCTTTGCACTATCTGCTTTTCAGCCTTGAATACTCCCTGTGAAGAGTTAGCTGCCTCTGCAGTGAGGTGTCTCTTGGCCATGTTTTATGTAGCTCGCTATCCTCAGCATAAGGCTTCTCTGTGTTTGGGTTTTGTCTGGTGGTCATGTCAGCCCACTAAACCAGGGAGCTCCGGCAGTTAAGAGTTCCTCCTTGAACTTGACCATGGCTCCTGGGACAGGAGGTCAGTGACTAGATTGTCCTGGGCCTGAAACTGGCAGCCTCTCCTAAGATTGCTTCTCAGAGACAGCAGTCCTAGGCCCCTTGTGGTCCCCCTTCCCCCCAGCCTGCCCCAGAACATTAATGATAAACACAGGACCAATAAGGTGCCTCGGGGGTTAAAGGAACTTGCCCTGTGAGCTCAGTGACTGAGTTGACCCCTGAAGCTCACATAAATATCACCAAATATGGACAGGGCTGAGTTCCAGTTTTGCCAAAAAGTTTCCAGGGACAGAGAAGAAAGTGTGGATTTCCAGAGTTAGACCAGCAAGTTTAGGGTTGACTACACATGAACACAGTTCCCTGGTGTGGAGTCTCTCTCCCATCATCCTCCTGGCTCTCGGAGTCCCCCTCCTCCCCCCATTACCCTGCTGGCTCTTGCTCCTTTTTCCTGCAGAAAGGTCTGGTGGGCTTTAGTTCTGCTTGTGCTGCTGTGTCTCTGGGTAAGCCCTAGGCCCCTTTCTGGATCTCCATGTTCTCCTCCTCCTTCATCTATTTAGTTTTATTTTATATGCATTGGTGTTTCGCCTGCATGTGTCTGGGTCTGAGTTGGTACCTTGGGCCCTGTTTCCTTGTCTGTAAGGTGAACATAGTTACACCCGCCCTGTAGCTTAATGTAGGGATGCTCCTGGACAGCCTGTCTGCACAAGGGCTTTGCCCCTGGCCCTGTGGGCCTCTTGGCTGTCCTGACACTACAGAAGTGCCTTCACAAGTTAACACCTTTGAACTCGGGGTCACCCTCGGCCAGCCTCCCATACTTAGCCTGGAATGAGATGGACTTTGTGTGCAGTGATTATGCCTACTGTGTGTTGGGGGTTGGAAGCTCACAGCTGAATTTGAGATCCGTGCTCTTAAGGGGCACCTGGCCCAGGGAAATGACTTAGTGGGTAAAGTGGTTGCTGTGCCAACCCTGCCCTCCTGAGTTCAGTCCCCAGAACCCATGTAAGGGTGAAAGGGGAAAACGGACTCCTCAAAGTTATCCTCTGTTATCCCTACATATGCACCTGTGTGTGCCTGTGTACACACACACACACACACACACTGGGTGGCTCCAGTTTGGGCAGCATCACTGAAGGAGGTGAGCTGGGCTATGAGGTCAGGGCCTGTTGTTTCCATGTCTCAGAGGCTATGGGTCCAGTGGCAGGGACAGAAGACATTGGCCCTTGGTGCTTTACACTGATGGATGAAGCTCAAATGAAGTTGCCTTTGACCTCCCTAGTCCATTGGGCAAACTCTACACAAAGACAGCTTAGCTTGGGGGATGCCCAAGGCTCCCAGGTGCATGCACCATCCTCAGCCAGGTGCTTGAACAGTAGTTATTGCCCACTGAGTGGCATGTGACATACCATGGCCATTTGAGGAGGGGAGCTTAGACCACAGCCCTGGAGTTTACCCACACTCATCATTTGGCACCTACTGCGTACTCATTAGGTGATACTGCCTTCCAGATGGGTCAAGGCTTGCTCTAGGCAAGTATGAGAAAGGAACTTGCTTTGTCCCTGTAGGCTTCCCAGCCCTCCAGGACCTTGGTAGGCTTCCCAGCCCTCCAGGCCAGGACCCTGTGGGAAGAAGGGAGGAGGCAGTGAATGAGTGAGGTGCGGAGAGCAGGTGCGCAGCTTCAGGGCCCCACAGCTTCAGGGCCCCGCAGCTTCAGGGCCCCCGCAGCCAGTCTCCAGCCCTTCTTGTTGCCTCCCCGGCACAATCCAGCTTTCTGACAGACCTGGGAATTATTTCATGTCCTCCTGCCCCTGCCACAGTCACCTCAGGTGCGCTGCCACACTGTATAGGCACACCTCCTCCTCTTCCTCGTCTGCTTGATGAGCAGACCCTTCAGGACTCCAGGCCCAGGTGCCCCGAGCTGCCTTCTCTGGGAGGCCTGCTCAGAGCCCCACAGCTGAGGGCCTTCCATGGGCCAAGGGTGGCTTTGATGGTCCAGTTCCCTGCTTCCTGCGCAGGCTCTTTAGAGACCTCCTGCTCCCGGCAGTTGAACACCTGTGGCCAGGACACCTACCACCTAGCATGACTTAGCACACAGTAGGCATTTCGTACATGATAACAAAGGTAGGAGAGGCGGGGAGGGAGAGAAGAGACAGCCCTTGGGGGACAGGGAGGGATGAACCACCTCGCCTAACTCAGCTCCCCACGCACAGCAGGGTGGAGGTGGGGAGCGGAGGGTCTATTGCCTTCAGGAATGAGATTGTAGGACCCTGTCATATCACCACCACCACCACCCACCCACCCACCCCAACTCCCGCTCACCCCTGTAAATCTTGTAATTTCCTGCTCCAGGGAACCACAAAGTAGGAGGGTTGGTGAGGAGTGACTTCAACTCCCCTGGCTTCTCTGCAGCCCCAGAGACTAGGCCAGGCTCTCTCCCTAGCTGCCCCCGAACTTCCTCTGTTGTTGTTCCACCCACATGGGGGGTTGTCCCCCATCCCCTGACTAATGTCTCTTTTGAATCATCTGTGCTGGTCAGCTCTGGGGTCAGCCTCCACCACACCCCTTACCGCCTAGTCTCTGTGTCTTCGTGTGTCCCCTCCTCCCACCGCTTTTCCACGGTGTCCCTTTAGAGGACAAGAAGCATTCTATATGCCTAGACCTGGCGGCCAGTGAGAGCTAGGCAACGAAGGCCAGAATGTCTTCCTAAGGTCCCTTGGCCACCTCCTTGCCATCCTCTCCTTTCTAGAGTTTCTGAAATTCTCGTGGCCCAGGAAGGTCCAGTTTCTGCTTCCTTAAGAAAACCCTTCGGAGAGGCAGTATCCTGGCTCTGCCCAGAAGTGTGGGACATCTGAAAGGAGGAGCCGGTAGGGAACAGGGCTGCCAAGGAGCACACGTTCCCATAGATACACCAGGGAGTATTTAGACATTGTCCTAAGGTAAACGAGACTGAAGCCCCATGAAGCTGTGCCAGTCAACCCTGTGAAGGGCCGTGCAGGTGGGCTGTAGAGATAGAAGTCACACTGGGTACACAGTGGGCACTCAGAGGGTGTTTGCAGAGCTCTGAGTGTCCACCACGCATCCATGGTACTGCTGCGGCCTGAGGATGTGTAGAGGCTCTGGGCTTGGGCTGAGCGTTGGGAAGAGGAGGCAGGGGAACGGAGGGGATGCTGGCGTAGGGGAATGGAATCCACGTGAGAAAGAAACAGGTGTGGGTGCCAGTGCATGAGCCAGCTCCAAGTTGGGCGCCTTCATCTAACGAGTGTGGGCCGATGGGAGTGGGTAAGGAGCGAGCCACCTGGGAATTATCGAGAAGAAAAGGGTATACACTTCCTAAATGCCAACGAGGCGCCAGCGTTGGTCTTTTAATCCCTCCTCCTGATTCTGAAGTGGGTAGTGTCCTAGTTTTACCACTGAGAGGGGGAATGACTTACCCAAGGTCACAGCCAGGCAGCCACAGGGCTGAGATTGCAGCCCACATCTGCCTGGTGTCAAAGCCTGGCCTCCAGGGCCTGAATACATCTGCTCTGGCTCTCTAGGAGGCCTTTGAGGAACGTGGAACTGACTGGACAGGTCCCCCACTGTCACCACCTCCATCCACCTCCAGGCCTTGGGGACAGATCTTGGCTGGACCCCAGAGGAGCTGTTGACCCTATAGTCTCCCATCAGACTTTTCACCACCCACATATAGTCATTGGCTGCACCGCCCCCATCCCATTCCTAGGATCCTCTTGGCTCAGTCTTTTGTCACTGTGGCCACCAAGCTAGGCACTCATGTAGTGACTCTGATCATTTAGACACTGCTTCAAATCTGATTGGTTTCCTCAGGACCACTGAGCCTCCCTCCCCCCACCGCACCCACACTGTATGCCCTAGTAACTTCATGGCAGTGCCTGTCCTGTAGGTAGTTCTTGATTGACACCCACCTCCTCCCTTCCTTAGACCTTAGAAGCAAGCCTCCTGGGCTGGTCAGTTGATCTTGAGGCCAAGTTACTGATTTAACCTCCTAGAGGCTTCACTGCCTCACCTAGAAAGAAGGCTGATGAACCCTAACTCAGTTTTTTGAAGAAAGATCAAGAGCTTGGCCTCTAGCCCTGAGTGGTGACCAAGGATCTCTAAGTTCAAGGTCAGCCTGGTGGTGAGCGTGTTGAGTTCCAGGGCAGCCATGGGCTGCCTCAAAAACAAACAAGCAAACAAATCTGTGCTGCACCGGGCGCGGGGATGCTCAATAGAAAGCACCTACTTATTCTGCCCTGAGTTCACCCTCCTGCACTTTCACCTGGAGTCCTTTTGACCCTTGACCCTTTCATCTGCTGTCCCAGCTAAAAACCACTCTGATCCCTGGTGAGCCCTAGACGTCTGTGCTGATCCTGCCGTGACCTCAGTGACTCCGTCCTTTCCCCCAGCCCATATGAGCCTTTCTGGCCGGCCTCCCCACCCCCTTCGGTGTACTCATCCCTGCTCCCAGCCACTTCTGAGGGCATCGCTGGGGCCTCACACTGACTCAGCCCCTGTCTTACAGGCTCTCCAGGTGGCCCGGCAGTTCCTGTTGCAGCAAGTCTCCAGCCTGAACTCCCCGGGGAACAATGACAGCAAACAGTCGGCCTCTGCAGTGCAGGTGAGAGGGGGTGCACCCACTCATGCGAGGCAGGGTTGGGGTGGAGGTCAGGGGCTTGGCCCAGGGAGCAGTCAGAGACCCCTCAGACCCCTACCTAGCCCCCACGTTCCTGGAAGAAGTACAGTCACTCACTGTAGGGTGGGGCCCAGGCACCAACACCTCCCCTGTCTCCACCTGATCGGCCAGGTCTGAGTCTGCCTAGCTTCTTTGTCTGCACCTCTCTCTGGACCTGACTCACTGGGGTTCCTCCCCACGTGCTATCCGGTCCCTAAACTGGGTCTTGGCTCCTCCTAGACTTCTCAGTTGAAGAATCACTAAGCCTCCCCTCCCCCTTATCTCTCCTAGTCTCTCCGTTTCCTGTCTCTTGCCATCCCTGTCTCTTCTGTTTTCTTTTGCACAATCTGCCCTTTTTTCCCTTGTCCCCTCCCCCCCAGCCTGTCGGCCCATCTGGCTGGCTGGAGGGGGAGGGGAGCAGGAGGCAGTGGGGAAGCCTGGCCTTCTGTTTACCCTTTTGTGTCACGGAGAACTTGGGAGAATTGCAGTCTGGGTCACTACTCTGGCCAGCAGCTTCCTCCCCGCCGCCGGAGCCCCCTCCCCGCTGTGGCAGAGGGGGTGGCTGGGACGGAAGACAGAGGACAGGATTAAGCCAGGCTCTGAAGGGAAGTTTGAGGGGAATGGTGTGAACCATGTGGAGCTGTCCCTGAGCCCCAGTGCCCGAGGGAACCTGGAGGACCTGGGAACAGGGATATAAGACAGGCTCAGGGTGCTTGCAGGACCCAGGACCCAGGACTGAATGTGGTCCTGGAGATGTTCTGTGCTTACAGACAAGTTATTGATGCTTTTTTTTTTTTTTTTTTTTTTTTTTTTTTTTTGGTTTTTCGAGACAGGGTTTCTCTGTGGCTTTGGAGCCTGTCCTGGAACTAGCTCTTGTAGACCAGGCTGGTCTCGAACTCACAGAGATCCTCCTACCTCTGCCTCCCGAGTGCTGGGATTAAAGGCATGCGCCACCACCGCCCAGCTGATGCTTTTTTTTTTAAAAAAAGCATATGTTTGGAAAGTGCTTTTAAAAAGTTCAAGGTCCCAGACAGCTGTGCAGCCATGACCGTCAGTGTCCTCAGAGCAATCTAAGCAACCTGAGAGTTCTCCCAAGTGGGGAACTGGCTAAGGGTTGTAGCTGGGGTAGGGGAGGACAAAGTCTGGAAAGGCCGCAGGGGAGGGAGGGAGGGAGGGAGGGAGGGAGGGAGGGAGGGAGGGAGGGAGGGAGGGAGGGAGATCTCAAGGGGAAACAGTTCTCGCTGAGGGGGAGGGACCTCCCCATGGATGGTCTCCAGGTCTGTAGCCGCCCTCCCCTTGCTGACCTGGCCTCCTTGTAAACGGGGTGAGAGCTATGAGGCAGGAATCCCCCCCCTCCACACACAAATGGAAAACGCCAGGTGAACCCCAACCCCAGCAGGGCAGGAGGAGTTGGGTGGCCTTGGAAGAGAAGCAGCATTAGGGGACTTTCCAGCTGGGTGCTGGGATGGTTATCTCAAGGTCACTTCCTTAGGACGCCTTCCCCTGCCAAAGAGAGCTGCCTCAGGCTCCAACAGAGAAAAGGTGGCCCCCTCTTTGCCTCCTCGCTGCCCCGGGGTCAGCTTCCTCACCTGCTCAGCAGCTATCAAGTCCTTCTTTTCTTTCATGTCTGTGCATGTGTGTTCATGCTTTTGTGCACATTTGTGCATGTGCATGTGGAGACCAGAGGATAACCTCACATGTCATCCCCAAGACAGCTTCAGAATTATCACCACCTCCTCAGAGACGGTTACACTGGCTGGTCCCAGGAGTGGGTTTGGAAGATCTAACTCCAGGTCTTCTCAAGCCCGCCCCCTACCAGCCTGGATTCAAAGTGCTTATCCAAGGCTGGCCCTGTACAAGTATCTGGCACTTTGTCCTCACACCCATGGGACAGCTGCTCTTATTAATCCATTTGCAAATGAGGAAGCCGAGGCTGAGACAGAGTATCTAGCTAACTAGTCAAAGTCAGTTCATATCCTAATTTCTGTAGCTTTGATAAAAGTTCCTGACAAGCCAGCTTAGGGAAGGACGGGTTTGTTTGGCCCACATTATGTTCCGTCATTGCAGGGACATCGAGGCAGTAGCTCATTCATGGTGGCCAGGCACAGCACACCCCAGAGCAGAGGGAATGAACGCATGTGTGCCTAGTGTCAGCTTCTTTCTCTGCTCTTCTACAGTCCAGGGAATGGTGCCAACATGTCACTCACTTTCGGGCTAGGTCCCACCTCCGCGCCCCCCCACCCCCACCCATCAATTAATGTAATCAAGACCTCCTACAGGCATTCCCACAAGCCAACCTGAACCAGACACTCTCTCTTCTCTAGTGATTCTAGGCTGTGTCGAATTGACAGTTAAAACCAACTGCAACACCCTTCACATAAGAGCAGAGACTCGGCTGAGCCCAGAGGACTGGCTTCAGAACTCTGCTCCATGTGGTGCCTCAGTCCGTGAAGTACCAGTGCTACTCAAGTCCCTGGGGTCCCAGGGACACGGCTGGGGCTGAGCTTCTCCCCAGTCCCTTCTCCTGCAGCCAGGTCTGCCTTCTGTGCTACCCCGCCCCATCTTTGCTGTTTCTGAGTGGGGATGGTGGGAACTTTGTCCTCATGTAGGGCCCAGGGATAGTGGAGAAATGGGAGGGTGAAGGCTGGGCCTCCTTCCAGAAAGTATGTGCTGTGGATTTGGGACTTGAGTGACATGGTAGTGAAGGGAAGCTGTTGGGGTTCCATGGGCACATTCTGCTCCTGGACAGGTCACTTGTCCCTCACCTACAGCTTCTTTTACCATCTTCCTGCCGCTAGCTTCAGTGGGCTTCCAGACCATTGAGCCCGAGGAGTGCCCATCACTATAGAGGTCAGTCCCAGGGGGAGAGCAGGCAGCCAGGAAGGAATCTGGAGGAGCTAGTCAGGGCCAGGTTTGCTGCTTCCTCATCTCCACAATTCTAGAAGCTGTGCCTTTTCTTTGGCTTTGTATTTTACGAAGGTTTTGTTTCTCTTTGTTTTGTTTGAGATAGGGTCTCCAGTAGCCTGGGCTGGCCTCCAGTTCTCTGTGTAGATATAGGTGAAGATGACCTTGAACTTCTGACCCTTCTGTCTCTACCTAGAATCGCAGGCACACGTTGCCGCACCTGGTTTATGGAGAGTTAAACCCAGGACTCTGCGCGTTGGACAAGTTCCTACACTAAGCTGCATTCCTGCCCTCCTTCCCATCCCTGCTTTATTTTGTTCTTTCAAACAGAGCGTTATACTCTAGTCCTGATTGGCCCAGAATTTACTATATTGCCCAGACTGACCTCAAACTCGAGGTAATTCTTCTGCCTCACCTCCATGTGCTGGGACCACAGGCACTAGACCCCATTCCTGGCCACCACTGCCGTTCTCACTCAGCTTCAATACAGAATTAGATGAGGTTCTTCTGGTCCTTAGCAAGGGGCACCTGATGCCCCACACTACTCCCGCCTACCAGGCACCCCAGAGTCTGTCTTTCAGGGGTTGAGTTTGGATCCATCACAACCCTCAGCCCCTAGCTACTTTTCCTCCATGGCAACCCTGCCTCACTTCCTCCTAGTCAGGCCACCGCGCCCAGTACTCCGCATTTGAAGTGGGGGAAGGGCTGGGACCTGAGGATAGCTGGCATTCAGCCATCCTCCCTGCCGTGGCACTATTGATCGTCTAGCTTCGGGGCCGATCTCTAGACAGGGATTCTCAGCTGTTGAGCCTCCCAGCTGACCAGTGTCCATACTGACACACCCTTGTCCAGTGAGTACGGGGACACCATCAGAGCGCCTCCGCTCACTTTTCAGAACCCCAAGATGGGCCTGGTGATCGCTGGGCCAAGCCATCTCACCGATTCTGTTTTGGCTCCGTGTGGCTGGCCACCTGGAGATCAGTACGCAGGGTGAGGTCCATCTGGGTCCCCACAGAGGCTTCTGCAGCCGGCTGCTCAGCCAACTCACAGGAGGCATGGGAGCCAGAAATGCCTTCTAGGGTCATCGCTTCCATTCCCCGCTTCCAAGCCAGAAAGCCCCAAGGAGGGATAGGCCATGTCCTTTGCTGTATTCTGTCAGTCATTTACATCCTGGTACCCAGAAGGGTCCTTGGGGTGTGTCTGCCTGTCCTCTCTCTGACTCTTGTTCACTTCCTGCTGTGGTGGGAACAAGTGACCTGGTGAGTTGTCCTAGGTGACCTCTGGGATGTCCTTTATGCTCTACTCTGCTGGTGTCCTGTAGCCCAGGGCACCAATTTGTTGAAAGAATGGCGGGCTATGTCCTACCACCCGGCTAGCTTTACACCTGAAATAATTACACGGAAACTGTATTCATTTAAACACTGCCTGGCCCATTAGTTTCAGCCTCTTATTGGCTAATTCTCACATCTTGCTTTAACCCATATTTATTAATCTGTGTAGCACCATGAGGTGGTGACTTACCGGGAAAGATCTTAATCTGCATCCATCTCCGAGAGGAGAGCTATGGCGTCTGCCTCACTGCCTTCTTCCCAGCATTCTGTTCTGTCTACTCCACCCACCTATGTTCTGACCTATCAGGCCAAGCAGTTTCTTTATTAATTAACCAATGAAAGCAACACATAGAAAGAAGACCCTCCCACACCAGTGTCCTTTCGGGATTGGGGTGGGTTGTCTGACCTCCACTGTCTAGATGGAGCTGATGTACACTTCTCAGTGGCTTCTCTGACCTTCAGAGGGAGAAAACATGTTTGAGGGCTTAGTCACCTGCTTGGTACCAGCTCAGGCAGCAGCATCTTCATTTTCTGCAGTGTGAGGCCGAGAAGGGATGATGTTCAGATCCCAGGGCCAGATGGGGACAACAATGCTTAGCTTTTTCAAAGAACAATGATGCGGACCAGTGAGACAACTCAGTGTGTGGAGTGCTTGACACACAAGCCTGGTGACCTGAGTTCAAGCCCCAGGACCCACAGAAAGAGAACCAGCACCCAGAAGTTGTCCTTTGTGGAGATCATATACGCACGTGCGCACACACGAGCACACAAACACATAATAATAATAACAAGAAGATTATATTAATTTTTTAAAAACTGAGCAGTGGTGGTGCATGCCTTTAGAGCTGGGTACTAAGAGCTGAGATCACCCAACTTGAACCCAAGGCTGGAGACGTGCCAACCTCTCAGCTGGCGCTGCCCTAAGAAGAGGAAGAGAAGGGCATCCATGGGTGCTCTGTGTTGGGTACTTCCACCTGAATTCTCTAAGCTGCCACCCACTGCTTCTGGGCATCCACCAGTAGGTACGGGGCCATGTTCCATTGAGCCCATCCCTAGGTCCCTCAGCCTGCAGGTCTTGACATCTTAGCAAGCTTACAGAGAACCTTTGTGGGGTGATGTTTCTTCCTCGTCCTCTTCTGGTTTTTCAAGGCAGGGTTTCTCTGTGTAGCCCTGGCTCTCCTGGAACTTGCTTTGTAGACCAATCTGGTCTTGAACTTAGAGATCCACCTGCCTCTGCCTCTTGAGTGCTGTGATTAAAGCCACATACCACCATCACTACTGCCTGGCTAAGTTTCTTCTTATTCTAATTATATTATTATTAGTTTTCCAGTCTGCATCAGTTTCCTGGATCCCAAGCTGTCCTCAAATCAACATACAGTCGAAGATAGCTTTGAGCTCTTGAGTCTCCTGCCCCCAACTTTCCAGTGTTTGGCAATGTAGGTGTGCGCTACTACACCTGATTTTATTAGAGCTGGGGTTTAGCCCCAGGGAATTATAGGTGTGCGCTACTACACCTGATTTTATTAGTACTGGGGTTCAGCCCCAGGGAATTATAGGTGTGCACTCCTACACCTGATTCTATACAGTGCTGGGGGTCAGCCCCAGGGAATTATAGGTGTGCACTACTACACCTGATTTTATTCAGTGCTGGCCTTCAACCCCAGGGCTTTTGCATGCTAGGAAAGTGTCTTACCAACAGAGTCCCAGCCCCCGCCTTGGGGTTAAAGCTTCAAAGAAGGCAATCCCCCTGAGATCTCAGTCGCATGGCCCCTTCAAGCTGGACTAGCCCAGCTGCTGTCTGCCAGCCTGTAATGGGACAGGAGCTCAGGTCCCTGTGCTGTCACAGCCGTCCGGCCCATCCGAGTCACTTCTGGGTAGAAAGGTACCCGAAAACTAAAGCCCACAAGCCGCCGCCCCCCCCCCCACACACACACACAGAGGTTTCAACAAGGGCCATGACTGTGACTAAAAGCCGGGTTGTCACCCTTCCTTCACGCGGGCTTCAGTACAGATCTAGACTGAGTACTGGGGCAAGCTCAGGAGTGGAGTCCAGCTGCTGGCTGTGGGTGGGAGAAGAATCAGGGATAGAGATCGTTTGTGGGGGGACCCCTGATCAGCTGCAACTCTCTGCTTGCTCCTCTTTGGGGGGATTTTCTAATCTCTGGCTTAAGGGGTAGCGCAGGGCTGAGGCCTTAGATTGGAGAGGGAAAGAACCCCTCCTCCCCTGTCCCACAGGCCAGGCTGGAGTTGAGGGAAGGGTCCCTTGAGCACCTAACTTGTCTCTACCTAGGGCCCGCTTGCTGACCCTGCTTCCTGATAGGCCAGTCCCCTCTCCTCCTCCCCCTGGGTCCTAGGATCTTCAAAGTGCTGGCCAGCTGTGGAAGCAAGTACTTACACCTATTATATGCTAGGTCCTCCACCAGAGCATGGGAGTGAGAGAGTATTGTGTGTGCAGGGCTCACTGAGCGGTGAGGATACAGACAGTTCCACCCCAACACCTGTTCATCACTGTAGGACTGTGATGGCTTTACTGCCATGCTCTGACTGCTCAGGGAAGGGCTATGGGAAAATATGATGTCGTTGTTATTTTCTCTGAACCATTTTAGTTTGTAGGTGAATCGCCTGCACCTTCTAGAGAGTGCTAACAGGCCCAGGAGGCAGAAAACGACTCCGCCTGTGTTTTATGTTTGAGGACAGTGACATCCCTGGAGAGGACAAGTGACTCTAAGCCTGCTGAGCTGCTGCACGTTGTCCACTGCAGCTCTGACTCCGGAACAGTCCCAGCAGGGTGTGCTCTCTGGGCCTCTGCTCTGGGCCGCCACGCATGCCATGAACACAGGCGTTCAGAGCGAGCCAGAGTGGGCTCACGTCAAGACAGGGTCTCACTGTGAGCTCTGACTGGCCTGGAACTTCCTGTGTCCTCCGATCTGAGCTCAAACTCACACGATTATAGGCATCATCCCGTGTCCAGCGGGCAGGGTACTTTTGACTCTGTCTCCCTGCTGCTCTCCGAAGCAGGCTCACGCTGCTGGTAGTCTCAAACGTGATAAGTAAGAGCTGGAAGTAGCCCAGTGGCCTGTTGGGGTGCCATCTCATCTCCCACACCTGGGACCAGGCATCATGTGATCACAGCCATTTATAGGCCATTGCTATGCACTAGCCTCTGCCTGAAGACAGTGACTATTAAATCATATGTCCAGAGACAAGGCTCTGTGGAGGTCAGTAGTTCACATCTCTGATCACAGCATCTGGAAGACAGAGGCAAGGGGAGTTCAAGGCCAGCCTAGGCTATAGAGTGAAAATGTCTTCAGATAAAATAAAGTATAGAGACACAGGCCTGTAAACACAGCACCTACCCGAGTTCAAGGCCAGCCTGGGACCCGTGGTGGAGTCAGAAGAGGCACAGCCCCATAGGTGGCAGAGGCAGACACACTGGAGGGCCGCTCTGCCGTGACCCGGGGATGGCCTCTGACTGGTGGGGTGCATCCCACAGGTGCCCGTGTCTGTGGCCATGATGTCGCAGCAGATGCTCACCCCTCAGCAGATGCAGCAGATCCTGTCACCCCCTCAGCTGCAGGCCTTGCTACAGCAGCAACAAGCGCTCATGCTCCAGCAGGTGAGACTAACCCCAGGGCGGCACCCGCTCCCTCCCTGAGCCTCACTGAGGACCTCTGCTGTGGCAGAAACCAGAAGCACTGCCCAGAGAATCCTCTGCTACCTCCCACCCTTACGTCCCACATACTGGCCTCACTTCTGTCTTTAGAACTCTTGGGGAGCAGGGTGAAGTATGGAACACCATGCCCTCCATACCCCCAACACACACTCAGAAACATACTGAAGAGATCCCATCTCTCTCTGCCTGGCCATGTTCGTGGAACACTTGTGCCCTGCCTGCGGGAGCCTTGGCCAGGCAGGGCTGGGTTTGCACCTAGCAGCTCCTGGATTGGCAGCTCCCGGAAACCGCCCCTCTTCTTCCTTCAGCTGCAGGAATATTATAAGAAGCAGCAAGAGCAACTCCATCTGCAGCTCCTCACCCAGCAGCAGGCTGGGAAACAGCAGCCCAAGGAGGTGAGTGGCTGCAGAGCTGTGCCCAGATATCCCCTGCGCTCTCCAGTCCCAACACTGGCAGCCAGCCTTCTTCAGTCTGATAAAGAAAACTGGCCTTGTGGGAACAGTTGGAAAACTAGGAAAACATTGGGAGGGGAGGTTCAAGGAAGAAGTTAGAGGTGGACATTCACTTGCCTCCAACTCCTGGTACCCATTCTTTCTCTCCTTGCCTCAAATTGTGTTGTCCCTATGTGTGAAGTCACCAGATACGTCTGATGGTCTTCGCTTATATCCAACAGACTCATGTCCTACCATCTTGCTGCTCACCCTGTCCCTTAGTGAGCCAGCTGTCCCATGCAGAGGACCCTCAGCAGTGTGCCTACCTCCTGCACCTTAGCCTGCCCTGTCTCCCGATGCCTTGTGCAGCCCTCACCAGCTTATTCTCATAGCTCCCCAGCCCAGCGTCTGCTCTACCTCCTGTCACAGCGCATCCTGAGGGGTTACAGCAGGTGCCTGGTGTCCCAGACTTGTCTCCTTCCTGACCACACTATGGCCTCACTTCAGGGTGCCCCTTCCCAGAATGCTGCTCTGATGGTTACCAGGCCCTTCCCACCCCTGCCTCTCCCCACCCCTGCCTCTCTTCCAGTGTGCTTTCAGTTGCTAAGATCTGTGTTTGAATCTAGGCTTTTTATCCTCTTGTCTCAATGAATTGCCACCCCTAATACATACCAGGCCACTCCCGAGGGCAGGCAGGCAGAGATACCTGGCCTCTCAATCATGATTGGCTCTCTGGACTCAGAAAACTTGCTGACAGCCTGACCTGTCAGTGCCTGTGTGAAGAACTGAATGGGGAGGGGTGGGGAACCGTGTACGCAGGGAACCAGGAGTTTGTGCCTGGGCAGTGTTGGCCACTGTTCTAGACCACGCTGAGGCTGGTCAGGTCCCATCCCCTCCTTTAGCGCTGTGTCTGAAAAGCAGAACACAATGAGATAGAGGTGTAGAGTCTCCACCACCCTAGAAGAAGGGGGGCTCTGGGCATGTGGAAGGGTCTCCTCCAGGTGGGCGTGGCCCCCAGATCTGACAGGCTCATCCATCACTGTGATGAGAGCCCCCCCACTCAGGCGCACAGCTGCCGTGTGGATAGCAGAAGCTGCCTCCAAGGAGGGGGAGGAGGGAGGGAGGAGGGAGGGCGTCGTGCTGCGTGTCTGGGTCTGGCTGTGTGTGTTTGCGCGTGTGCGTGCGTGCGTGCATGCGTGTGTTTACTGCGAGAAGGCATGCAGCCCTATGGAAGCTGGGCCGGGAGCAGAGAAGCTGCAGCTGCGGAGGCCACCACGACAGCTCCAGGGGCTGACAGGCCCTGGGAGGGGGTGGCGGCGGCATGGGGGCCAGATGGCACGGCCGAGACCGACGGCACCCCTCTCTGCCCACCCCCTCGGGCTCCCTCCCAGGCTCTGGGGAACAAACAGCTGGCCTTCCAGCAGCAGCTCCTGCAGATGCAACAGTTGCAGCAACAGCACTTGCTCAACCTACAGAGGCAGGGGCTGGTCAGCCTGCAGCCTAGCCAAGCCTCAGGGCCCCTCCAGGCCCTCCCGCAAGGTGAGCAATGCCCCACCCCCGCCCCCAACCCTGCAGCTTTCACCAAACCCTGGGTGAGGCACAGGCTCTGTGTGTTGTGCTCCCAGCCAGCCAGCCTCTCTCTCCTGCAGCAGCCGTGTGCCCGACAGACCTGCCTCAGCTGTGGAAAGGCGAGGGTGCCCCAGGGCAGCCTGCTGAGGACAGCGTCAGGCAGGAGGGGCTGGACCTGGCCAGCACGGCTGCTACTGCTACCTCGTTTGCCAGCCCCCCTAAGGTCTCCCCACCTCTCTCCCACCACCCCTTACCCAACGGACAGCCCACTGTGCTCACATCTCGGAGAGACAGGTATGGATGGCCCTAGGGCACAGCACATGCCCAGGCCCTCCTCTGGGTTGTGCCTGGAGCCCCAAGAGTGGAGCCGTGGTGGGGTCTGAGAGGGAGGGAGGGCTGGAGCTCAGGGACCCAGGAGTTTACCTCCTCCCTCTGGTGTACAGAATGGGAAGCCAGCCGTAGGACAAAAGCTGGCCCAGGGTCGCTGAGGAGGGGCCTTCGGGCTCTGATCACTAACGTTTTCGTCCCTTTCCAGCTCCTCCCACGAGGAGACCCCCAGTTCCCACCCCCTTTATGGACATGGAGAATGCAAGTGGCCAGGCTGTGAGACCCTGTGTGAAGACCTGGGCCAGTTTATCAAGTAGGTGTCACCCAGCCCTTCCCACTGTCACCTGCAGTCCTAAGGTCCCAGCTGAGTGGAGCTGCAGGGTGGCCTAGTTCTTCCTCTGCTTTCCCCGCCCCCCATATTCCTGCTGGCAGCTCCCCCACAACACCCTCCCACCCCAGAACAGGGGTGTCCGTGGAGGAAACCTATCTCTCCACATCCTGGAGAGTGATGGCCAGCCGAGGACAGGCAGGGTGGGAGGCAGACAGGCGGCTGGCAGCAGGCGGCCAGCCGCCACCACAGTGCCAAGCTCTGTCACTGACGGATTAACTCCGCTGTCTCCCAGACCCTTGCTGCATCAGGGTCAAACAAATTGTTTTCACGCTTCGTCAGAGGTTTACTTAATTAGTTCATTTGCAATTAGATCTCTCTGTAGCCCGGTTTTAGCTAAGACATCAAAGGAGGCTGAGGAGAAAAGCTTCCTCAGTTACTCCCCCCCCCCCTTTGTCCCACCCTTTCTCTTGTTTCTCTTATTCTGTCTGCTTTTCTGGCTGAGGACTGGCTGACAGAGTCGGGGTGGAGGATGGGTGGCAGAGGTGAAGACAGCCCGGGGCTCACTCTCTCCCCTGCTCTCCTCCTCTCTAAGACACCTCAACACAGAACACGCTTTGGATGACCGGAGCACGGCCCAGTGCCGCGTGCAGATGCAGGTGGTCCAACAGCTGGAGATCCAGGTGTGACCCACGGGTGTGCGGGGAGGGCCACACAGCTTTGCCCATCAGGGCAGGCAGTGTCCTGCGAGGGTCCTGTGGTCAGAGCCAACATCTTAACATTCTCTGGGTCTTAGCATAGTGTGGGGTGAGGACCAGTGAGTTGTTTGAGGCTATGTGCTTTATATGCTACGTAAATACAAGGCTGAGTGAGTGGCTAGTTTACAGACCTGCTTCGTGCTGTGCTCCCTCAGCCGTCTAGGTAGCTCAAGGAGTCCTCAGAGCAGCCCGCCATGCCTGCATTAACACCATCCCCAGTGACACAGCCACAGAGCATGGTAGATTTCAAGTGGCCGCTCAGCGAATGAAGGAATTGGGATTTGAACCAGATACCCTGGCTCCTGTGTGGAGTCCTTGTAGTCAGTCAGCTAACCACGTTTAACCTGGCTCCTAACAGGGCGCCCTGTGAAGAGGGTAGTTGTAAAAGATGCATCAGATTTATGAATGGAGGAAGTGAATCATTCATCCATTCCCACGTACCTCTTCAGTAGTGAAGCAGGCAGGCCTTGGGGTGGTGTTCGGCCACAGATTCTGCCTTCCCTGGGGAGAAAAGGCACATTGCTGATGGGAAGAAGGGTGCCCATGTGTAAGAGTGGTAAAGTCTGAGCCGGGACAGGGTGTCAACATCCCAACCCTGAGGGTGTGGAGGTTCAGAGGGGCAAAGAAAGTTTTCAGAAGTGAGACACAGGAAGCAGGCACCTCTGTGTGTGTGTGTGTGTGTGTGTATGTGTGTGTGTGTGTGTGTGAGAGAGAGAGAGAGAGAATGAGTGTGCATGTGATTGTGTGTAAGAGTATGTGTGAATGTGTATGTAGGTGCACATGTGAATGTGTCTGATTGTGTGTATGTGTGTGAGTGTGTATGTGAGAGAGTGCGTGTGTGAGAGTGTGTGTGTGTGTGTGTGTGTCGGGACTTTCTGGGGAGTACTCTAGTGAAGATGGCATGTAGGGATAAGAACCCATTGCCTCCCCTTACGATGCCCCTCTTTGCCTGTGTTTCCACAGCTCGCCAAGGAGAGTGAGCGGTTGCAGGCCATGATGGCCCATCTGCACATGCGGCCTTCAGAGCCTAAGCCCTTCAGCCAGCCAGTGAGTGCCCCCACGTCCCTGCATGCCCTGGGCCCTTCCCAGTTACTAACCACTGAACCCAATTCCTCACTCCTCCTCCTTCTCCAAGGTGACCATCTCTGCAGACTCATTCCCAGATGGCCTCGTGCACCCCCCAACTTCAGCGGCTGCCCCTGTCACACCCCTGCGACCTCCTGGCCTGGGCTCTGCATCTTTGCATAGCGGGGGCCCTGCTCGCAGGAGAAGCAGTGACAAATTCTGTTCCCCCATCTCCTCAGGTGAGGCTGCTGTGGAGGGAGGGGTGTTCCCTCCCCCGGGCAAGTTACCAGTCTGGCTGCCTCACCTTCTGCCTGTCTCCCCCAGAGCTGGCCCAGAATCATGAATTTTACAAGAATGCTGATGTCAGGCCCCCCTTCACCTACGCCTCCCTTATCCGCCAGGTAAGTGTGGAAGGCAAGCTAGTTGATACCTCCAAGAGGGTTCTGGGACCCTCTGCTCTTTTGTCTGCAGCTCAGAGTATATTCCCATTAAATTTTGCTGTCTGTATCCACAGTGCCCTGCTCATTTCTGCATACACACGCTCAGCCTCCTTCCTCTCTGTCCCTTCTCTCCTGTCCATACCCCTCATGTTCTTAATGCTCACATGATATTCATAAACATATGGACATACTCTGACACATGTGTCTGCTCTCTGGGACTTCCTGTCGGTGTGCATTCTCTCCCATTCTCAGGGTGCACTTTGCCCAAATAAGGATAAATTCCCAGCCACTTCAAGAATGGTGCTCATTCTCTTCTTCCAGATAGGGCATGTGGAGCCCCATTTCCCCCTCACCCCCAACCCCAGCAGAGGCTCCTGTGTCCCGCGTACACTTGCACAAGCTCTGGAGCTGGGCTCCCAATTTCCTCAGCCCCTCTTAGCTCACTGGCCTTGCTGGGACGCCCAGCCTACCTCTCTCTGGTCCTGCATCCACCCATCTGGTCCATACCTATTGCAATGGGTCTCCTCTCCTGTGTCTGAGGTGACAGAGAGGGGCAAAAACAGGGCTCTGAGCCCTCCGGGAGTAAGCTGAGGGTTTCTTTGCCCTTTCCTTGCAGGCCATTCTGGAAACTCCGGATAGGCAGCTGACTCTAAATGAGATCTATAACTGGTTTACCAGGATGTTCGCCTATTTCCGGAGAAACACCGCCACCTGGAAGGTGAGGCCTGCCCCTCCCCTCATCCTCACTTCTTAAACCTCCACATCCCATGGAGACCCAGGCTGCCTAATCGTTTGTCCCCTCAACAGTTCTGCAGAACTATCCCACTAGGGCCACAGACACCCCAGCCACTCACACACTTCTTAGCTGGAGGTGTGGAGTATTCATAACGGCCCTTTTGTGAGTCGGGGACTTGCCACATTGCCTAGGCTGGTCTTAAAACCCTGGGTTCAGATGATCTCCCTGCCTCCAACTCCCTGAGTGCCAAGATTACAGGTGTGCGTCACCACACCCTGTTAGGCAGTGCTGGGCATAGAACCCAGCCCTGTGTGTGCTAGGCATACAGAGGGACTTGCTTTTAGTGACTTTGGCCAATCTTTGCTGTCACTTTAAGAAGAAAAAATCGCCCCCCTCTCCTAAGGTACTTCCAAGGTACAAAGAACCCAGCCCCCTGAGGCAGGACAGCAGAAGGGTGAATTCTTGGTAGCAGGTCCTGGGCTGAATCTGTAGGTACTTCATGGGTCTAGATTCCAAACTAAAGGCTCGTATGAAGTCCCGGAAGAGGTTGCAGGTGTATGGCCCAGATACGGGTGGACTGAGGCCCATGGACCATTCCCGGGACACACATGGACATTCACAAACTACCCAGTGTACCAGTAGCAGGGAGATAATTGTCTCTATCCAATTAGAAATTTAACACTTTCAGCCATAAGCGTTTTCCTAGGAGACCCTAGGAAAATGGGACACAGATGTGGTCTGGGACCCTAAACCATTCTCTAGTCAAGACGAGGTATGTGTGCGCACACTTTGTGTGACTTTCACTGTGCAGCAAGGTGGGAAGGTGGTATCTTAATTAAGGAGGAAGGAGTATTGGCCCCTTCGTGAAGTCTGAACACTGGAGAGGGCGTCCCTATCTCAGAACTCTCAATTGTATCCTGGCTCTCGGGTCCCCCTGCTGGCCAGTGAAAAAACTGCAGCGAAACGAACCCTCTCCCACAGTGTGGCGGTCTCTCAACACGTGTACCGCCAAGCCCTATGTACGGTCTGCGGTTGCCCAGCTTTTTCCACCTTGGTAATATACAAAAAGTTACTAAAAGGACCTTTCACATCATCTTCCCTTTCCTATGCCAAGCTCCCAAAGCTTGGAGATACTATGTGGCAGAGGCAGCCATTCTGATTGGCTATGAGTGATGTCACTTCCTGGCAACCACAACCCTGCTATCTTTTTGAGCCAACATCACGTTCTGGGGTCACCTGGCCCCGCCTCCAACCTCCAGGCCAGGTCGGAAGGCAGTCTTTACAAGATATAATCACATCATCTAAAATTTAATACGATACAGAGCCTAGTTTCTATGTGGAAGGCTTTCTTGGTTTCTCAGTGACCATGTTAAAACAACTCATCTGGTCAGTTGGCCTCCGTCCCTGTTTCACCCGTTACACACACTGGTCCAGATACCCAGGGTGCCTGTGTTGCTACCTGTACCACCCAGGGACCCCATACTGCCACGCCACATCTGGTCGGACTATGTTGGCTTGAGAGCCGCATTGTCTTTGAGAATTCTTTTCATCAGCCAAACTTCATTCATGTATTGGGGGAAAGCTTGTGGTTTCTTCCCTCTGTTCCTGTTCTGTCTATTTTGTACTTACTCTGGGTCATCTTCCTCTACTTTATTTGGGTTTCTAAGTCCCATCCCTACCCCGTCTGGCCCCCATCCATAGATAATGCTTCTACTTCAGGCTCAGGGCATCCAGGCTTGGAAGTAGGTGTAGGCCAGGCCAGCTGCCATTTCTTGGGGACAGAGCCACCATCTGCCAAGCCAGTGGTCCCCACCAGCCCTCCCATGTCCATCCCCTCCTAGGGCCTGTGTTGTGGGCCCATCCTTTTGTTTACGCAGCCTCCGCCAGACCCCTTAAATTGCCGTTAATGTTTCAGCGTAACGAATTAGTCTCTCATCACGAATCAGGCTTCGAAACGAGGGAAAAAAGCCCCGGCGAGGCCACCCTCGGAAATTGGGGTCATTCTCATTTGCAAAGCGGAGGATCGGAGCCCCGTAATGCGGGCAAATTTATTCTGAGGCAGGAGCCCCGGCGTGATTAGGCCCTTTGTAATTATCGCTCCGTGAGATTCCACTCCAGCCGCCCGCCTCCCTCGTGGATTAGCAAGCGAGTCGGAAAAATACACAGGATTTAATTAGAGGCAAATTAAAATTGGTAATGAAATCGGGCCAGTTGCAAGAGGCAAGAGTTGGATGGGAGAGAGGGAGAGGGGATCTCCAGGGGCACCCACTGCCCGCCCTGCCCGCTTTCTTCCCTGTTTAGAAGTGTAAAGAGGAGACAGGAATGGGGCGAAGTGGAGGAGGCTGATGGGGGACAGGAAATGGGGACAGGGCTGGGGCTGGTGGTGAGAGGCAGAAAAACTGAGAGCAGAGTTAGGGAGGTGGGACCAAGGGACCTGGGGACAGGAGAAGGGTAGATCAGGGCCCTCACCCAGGCTTCCGGAGGGAATTAGGCCCAGCAACCCCCCGCCCATGTGTCCTACCAACCAGGTGACCTCAATTTCTGAAGTTTCCCCCATCAGGAGAAGGTGGTGGTAACCTTATCATGTTGTCTCACAGCTGTGCCTTTAGACTGTCCTTTCAAGTTAGCAGTTGGTTTCCACGTGCATTTACTGGGCTCCACTGTATGCCTGTGCTCCCAGGAAGCTGTCGGTTCAGAGCCACAGTGCAAAGCCTCAGACTCCTTAGGGCTTCAATAAAGGCCGTGAGGACCATGGGTCATTCGCAAGTCCAGAGTTCCTTGTGTGCCTGAGGTACAGTGTCCCAACTTCTCTGAGTCACCAGGGTCCTTAAATCAGGTCTTAAAAATCAGAAGCTAGGGAACTAGAGAGATGGCTCGGCAGGTAAGAGCAGTGGCGGCTCTCCCAGAGGACCCAGGTTCAATTCCCAGCACCCACATGGCAGCTCATAACCTTCTGTATCTCCTGTTCTAGGAGTCGAACATATTCGCAGAGACATTCATGCAGGCAAAACACCAATGCGCATTTAAAAAAATCAGAAGTCAGGAATGACAGCTGCCAGTGTGAGAACAGGAAAAGGGGCTACTTCATTTCCCGGGCTGCAGCATTTTCTTTTCTTTCTTTGGAGACAGGACCTCTAATGTAGTCCTGGGCCTCTTATATAGTGCTGGCTGGCCTGGAACTCCCTATGTAGACCAGGTTGGTCTCTGCCTCCCATGTTAAGGAATAAAGCCATGTACCACCACACCCTATCCAAAACAACATTTTCCGAGATGAGGCAGAAGTGGGGAGCTCCTGGTAACAGGTGCAGTGAGAGCCTTCCCTCTTGTACGTGGTTGTTGCTCCCTGTGGGTATGGGAGGATTTTCTGTGTGTTCACTGGAATGAAGATGAGCCCCGTTTACTGCATCCCTAGAACGCCGTGCGCCACAACCTCAGCCTGCATAAATGCTTCGTCCGTGTGGAGAACGTCAAGGGGGCTGTGTGGACCGTGGATGAGCGCGAATATCAGAAACGGAGACCACCAAAGATGACGGGGTATGTGGGCCCCCGCTGGGTGAGCGGGGTCATGCCGGCCCCTGCTTCTCAAGGACATCTGGGCTCCAAATGCTACCCTGAAAGGGAAATGTGGGTGTCGAGGGTGGGGGAGATCAGTGCTTGGCAAGCTGTGGATGTAACGGATAGTCCGGAGACGGCGCTAACAGCTTCTGTTCTCACTTCAAGAGGGACAGGGTGCCAGGGAGATGACGCCCATAGTAGTCATGGCATGGCCAGAGCTGGGATGTGGGCTGAGGTGACAGCTGTCAGTCATAGGAGAACCCTGGTCCCCGCCCTATTTCACACAGGAAAAGTTGAATGGAGAGGGCAAGGGGCTGGCAGGAAGCCACACAGAAGGTTGGTGGCAGAGCTGGGTCCAGGACCAGGTATCACATGAGGTTTGAGCTGCTTCACCACACAGTAGGTCAGAGGTCAGAACCTTACCTACCATCTCGTACACACGTCTGCCAGGGGAGGCCTGAAGTAGGCTTAGATACCCTTTCTCTTTTTTAAGATTCATTTATTTATTATGTATGAATGCCCTGTCTGCATGTGTGCCTGCACACCACAAGAGGGCACCGCACCAGATCCCAGTACAGATGGTTGTGAGCCACCATGTGTTTGCTGGGAATTGAACTCAGGTCCTCTGGAAGAACAGCCAGTGCTCTTAACCTCAGAACCATTTCTCCAGCCCCAGGCTAAGAAGATACCTTTAGCACCCAATGTTTCTTTTACCCAAGCACAGCCTTGTGTGCAGCTGCAGGGTAAGACTGCAAAATGCCCTACTGTGTGTCCGCAGCCGCCTCCGCACTTGGCGGTATCATCTCATGCCAGCCTGGGTCCTGATGCCTCTGCTTCTCCCCCGCAGTGTGAGTTCTGAGAGGTTCTGTGAGAGCCTCTGGGACAGAAGGGCCCCTTTTGGTGCATGGTGTTCCGGGGGGACAGGTTTGAGCACAGGTTCAGTTCAGGAGTTCCAGAAAGTGGACGTCATCTAAGGAGCAGTATAAGCTATAGATCAGACTTTGTTGCCAAACACCAGAAAATAGGCTTGCTGGTACAGCTCTGTTCCCGGGGCTTAGGAGGCAGAAGCTGGAGGATCAGGAGTTCAAGGCCAGCCTCAGCTACAGCAATTCAGTGAGCAGCCTGGGCTGTGAAAGAGACCTGTTTCTTTTTCTTTTCTTTTTTTATGTTTTTGTTTGTTTGTTTAGATAGGATTTTTCTGGTTTTCTCTGCCTTTCCTGTCATTCACTCTGTAGACTAGGCTGGCCCGATACCGTCTGCCTCTGTCTCCTGAGTGCTAGGATTAAAGGTGTGCCCCTCCACTGAGACTGGGGGGGGGGCGGTGAGAGAGAGGCTGGTCACACCCTGTGAAAAGGGAGTTCCGGAAGTACTGATCCTACCTTCCAGTCCTCGAGCAGTCAGCACTAAGGCTGGTGGTCCCTGCTCCATGCAGGGCTGTGAGCAGAGCAGGGAGAATGCAAAGGACCTATTCGCAGCCTCTCCTGGAGCAGTGGAGGAACCAAGTACATCTCTTCATTCTGGCCTAGAATCGGGGGGACAGTCGGTCATGTGTAGACCAGTGAGTTGAGCTCACCTTCTCTCCCCTAGGAGCCCCACCCTGGTGAAGAACATGATCTCTGGCCTCAGTTATGGGGCACTTAACGCCAGCTACCAGGTGACTGGGCCCACTCGCCCCCCTCTGCCTTGCCCCTGGTTTTGCCTTACCTTCTCCCCCTACAGTTGGGGGTGGTGGGAAGGAGGGTAAAGACTCCCCATTCTTGGCCCCAGCCCTCCACCCCCTGTCCTAACTAGTGTGTACCTCTAATTTGAAGCCTGGGTTTGGAAAGGGTGGACATAGCACATGCAGACATAGCACAGCCAGTGGCGTCCTGTGCCTCAGCCCATCACACTAGGGTCCTCTCCCCATGTTGGAGTGGGGGGCGTTGCTGTGTGAGAACAGTTTTCAGGGGAGCTGGGAGGTGGGGTGAAGGATTCTGGCCGGGGTGTGTTGGGGAGTACTGCCCAGATAGACAAGCGTGGCATCCACACGAGGGCCCTGGCAAGGGGGAATGGTCTCCAGCCACTGATAGCCCCTTCCTGTGTGCTCTAGGCTGCCCTGGCAGAGAGCAGCTTCCCCCTCCTCAGCAGTCCTGGCATGCTGAACCCTGGCTCAGCCAGCAGCCTTCTGCCCCTCAGCCAGGATGACATAGGTGCCCCTGGGGAGCCACTGCCCAGCAACGGGAGCAGCAGCCCCCCTCGCCTCTCCCCTCCTCAGTACAGGTGAGCTCACACAAGCCCCTCAGATGTGGAAGGTGGTTCGTCATTCCTGCCTCATCTCTGCAGTGGACAAGTGATCTCTTCCACCTCGTATTCCTCCCCACAGTTCTCTCTTCCCGCCCCCACCCCTCTTTCTTCTTCCCCATAGTTCCTCCCACTTCTGCCTGTCCCAGAGCCTGGGGGAGGACGGACCTCAGCTGATGGGATCCTGGCAGGCAGGATCCTGAGCTGAGTGAATCTGTGGGAGGAAGGGGAACCCTGGCAGCCACATGCTCACCTCACCCTTTCCATCAGCCACCAGGTGCAAGTAAAAGAGGAGCCTGCTGAGGCAGAGGAAGACAGGCGGCCGGGGCCTCCCCTGGGAGCCCCCAACCCCAGCACCGTGGGGCCTCCGGAAGACAGGGACCTGGAGGAGGACCTGCCAGGCGAGGACATGTCCTAAGGGCTGGGTGGGCAGGCAGGGCAGGCCAAGACCCTGCCGCCCAGTCCAGACCCTAGCCCACCCACCCCACTCTACAGCCCCCTCCAACCTCAAGGCACTTCGGGGACTCAGACGGGGGAGACCTGGGCCGGCAGCTCCCTAAGCCACCTGACTGACAAGACGCCTGGGGGCAGGCACATCCCTGCCCCTGAGAGGACACAGAACCCTTGGCCCCGGGACCCCGGGACGTGGAGGGCCCAGACCCTCTCAGACCCTCCCTGTATCCCAACCACCAGCAGCAGCAGGGCCCTCCTCCCCCACCAGTGCTCCCTTCCAGGGCCCCTCAGCACAGGGGAGACCCGCAGGCGGGGCTGAGCCACCCTGACATCCCTGACCTTCATCTCCTGCCCTGGCTGTGGCAGAGGTTTCTGGTCAGAGGACCCTTCCTGGTTTGTCTTCCCCTTGACCTTTCCCAACTGTGAAGATTGTAATTCTCCAGCCCCAGCTCCCTGCTCAATGGGGCAAGCAGACTGGGAATGCAGCTGCAGCCCAGCCCCTCAAGCTGCTGGCATGGGGCAAGTTGTGCCCTGCCCTTCCCCCACACACACCGGAGACAGGACCCAGACGAAAACAGGCCTCCACCCTAGCCTGTTTGCCGGGTGCTCCTGTGGCACCCCAACTTGAGGAAGCACTGAGGGACCCCCATGCTGGGCACCTTCACAGCTGTGTGCACAGGCAGCCTCTGTGGCCCAAGCATCACAGTACAGGAGAAAGCCAGGCGGGAACCATCCTCAGCCCCAGCCTGCGGGCCCCCCTCCCCCCGCACTGGGGTCCTCTCACCCCCTCAGCACCTGTCCCCCCCAGTTAAACGGATGACCAAAGACCTTTCTTATGCCGGAAGCAAAAACCAAATCTTTTTGTTGGCTTTTTCCTTTGTCGCCTCCTGAGCACCCTGCCTGCCCTTCTGCACCCCGGCCCCAGGCTGGAAGCCATCCCTCCACTTAAGTTATTGTTTAAAACCAAAGTTTACAGTGTCTGTTGGTGGCAAGACCCTCTCCTTCCCCTCCCCCAGGGTCTAGGGGTCCTGCCAACTTCCCCTCTGCTTTACCCCCCACCTAAGGAGAAGGGAGAGGGCAGGATCCTACCCCCAACCCTGGGCTGCTTTCTGGGGACTCTTCAGACCCCTGCAGAGGACCAAGTCCCCATTGTGCTGGGAGTGTGGATTCTAGCAGACTCTAGAGCTGGAAAAATTGAGACTCCACAGACCCCCTATGGGGGACCCACAACCCAAGGCCATGGACTGGGTGTCAGGGATGCCCAGAGCACCCTGCGACAGCCCCTACCCTGAGAAAGACTCCTTGGACATATCCCAGGAGAACCCCACATCCACCGTCAACCCCTATCCCACCCCACACAAGCCGCCCTCCTGAGAGGCAAGGGGCCCCGGCCTTCCCCGTGTATCCCCACCTGTGTTCCGTTTGACCAGCACAGAAATATTAAAGTCCTCTATTTACCGGGCCCTGTGTGTGTCACCAAGGCGAGGGAAGGGAGGGCCCTTGGAGCCAGAAGACTTGCTAAGGACAGGAGTGGCAGGCAAGCCAGACCTGTGAATGTGTCCAGGGCACAGGCCATCCTGGGTCCCTCTCCCAGCTGGCACCCTGCACGAACCAGGCTTCTCCTAACCGAGTCCTGAGTGCCAGACCCTGGTGCGGTTTGGTTGCTGACGGCACTCTTAGCCAGGGTCCTCTGCTGTCATGTCACCTGGGTGGGCACGTGCATTGTGACTCTCCAGGTCGGTTACTGTTGGCCCTGGGGTGCACGTGTCTGCAGTGACCTAGTCAGGTGGTTCTGGGCTGGGAAAAGAATGGTCTGATCCACTCGGGACCCTGGAGAGTGAGAGGAAGGGCTGGGAGAGAAGTGGCTCAGCCGTTAGTCCCAAGGTGAGTTCTGTCCGTGGGTGATGTCCCCCTTTGAACCCTGCTCACCGGGGCCTCATCTGCAGGTCCTCTGCCTTCCTAGTGTTAGCCTGCTATGCTCGGGAAGATGCTCAGCCGGAACAAGGGGGAAGGGCACAGAAGAGAGGTACCAGACCTGCGAGTGCAATCGCCCTGCAAGCCACATGCTGCTTCTCAGTTTCTGAGACTCCAAAGACCGCAGCCAAACTCGCCTGTCAGCCCTCAATCTTGCTTCTAACCCTAGCTCACTGGCCCCTCTCCCTCACACGGTCTAAGATGAACTCTGTCCATCCACCCACCCACACACACCATCAAGAGAGGAACAGCTCCTCTTGGAGACAGACACGCTGCTCGTCCTGCTGGTCACCTGACCCTGGCCGCCGCAGAGGCAGTGTGCGCTTACTCAGGACACCACCTTCTGCAGTCAAACCTTAACATGACCTTTGCTCTCCTTTCCTCTTTCCCGCCCCCAGAGCCCCAGGAGAATCCAGGGATCTCGACTGCCAAGCACCAACTCCATTGCCCTAACCCTGCAAAAATAGGCGCTGTTCTGAGAGTTACTCCCAGTGGTACTCCGCTTACTCCAGACCCTAAAAGGGACAAGATGGCACCCTTCCCCCACCCCCAGCTTTGTACTCAAGACAGTTCTCCCAGCAGTCTAACTCCGATTTCTCTTGCTTTAACTAAAATCCTAGTGGCTTTTGGTTTTGCATTCCCGTTCTCCCATAGACGGTGGCAAATGTCTGTCAGTGTGGAGAAGTAGGTCAGCCTCTGGTGCTGATGAAGACTGTCCTACAACTCGGCGTTTCTAGGACCACTGACCTTAGAAACTCACGTTACCTTTTTTGTGTTTGAGTCAGAGTTTTCCTATATAGCCCTGGCTGTCCTGGCACTTAGTCTAGAAACCAGGCTGGACTCCCCAGTGCTAAGGTCACAGACCTGTGGCACTGTGGCCACCACTAGTCTTAATGCCAGTCTGCCTTGCCTCTCAGTCACTGTCCACGCTGTCTAGCTTCTCTCCTTCCTAGTGTCCTTTTTTTTACTGAGTCTCTGACTCTTTTTTTTTTTTTTTTTTTTTTTTTTTTCGATTTTCCAAGACAGGGTTTCTCTGTGTAAAAGAACTCGCTGACACTTGTCTGTCTGCCTCCCAAGCGCTGGGACTGAAGGCATGTGCCACCACCGCACGGCTATGTCATCTGTTTTGTTGGAGGTTATTTTATGTTTATGAATAACTTGCCTGAATGTGTGTTAAGTGCCTGCAGAGGCTAGAAAAGGACATCGCATCCCCAGGGAATGGAGTTCGAGATGGTTATGGGTCACCATGTGGGTGCTGGGAACCCAATTCCTGCCCTCCGCAGGAGCCGCCAGCACTCCTAACTGCCGAGCCGCTTCCCCAGCCCGAGTCTTCCCCGCTATTGACGGGTGTTGGCTACGGCCAGCGGCTTGGCCTGGTCTTAGCATTCCTGCCCCGGTGGAGAAGCGCTCCAGAGCCGGACTCTGGGCGGGGAGGGCTCCTTGCACACCCAGGGCCGGCTTCCCCCTTCCAGAACCGCCACCCTGTCCCGGGCCTGCCGCCCGCAGCCCGCAGAGGGCGCTCCAGACAAAGCGGACCCGCTACAGGGGACGCTGCCTGCGCGCGAGGGTGCAGCCAACGCCTTAGAGACCTTATCCGTGCCTCACCCGGTCCCAAAGAGTTCCTTCTGCTGTTTGTTGGGACTTTCCAGATTCTTCCAACGTGTGACTTAGGAAACAGTCCACAGAAAATCTGAAGGAAGGAGGAAGAATGTGGAGACCCAAAGTCAGAGCCCTCCACAAAGAAGGATGAGTTCTAACAGTAATACATACCCGTGGCCTGTACTCGTAGTCCCAGCCCACAAGAGGCAGGAGGATCAGGAGTTCAAGGTCGTTCTAGTTCACACATCATAGGTCAGTCTGGGCTACCTGAGACCGTATCTCAAAACCAACCCTCAAAAAACAAAAACAAACAAACAAAAACTAGTGTTTAATGAGATTTAATATGTCCTGCATGCTTCTAGAAGTTATGTGTTTGATTCCCCACAACTCTAGACTAAGTACCATATCCTCATTTCTTAGACAGGGAAACTGAGGCACGGTCTAACCAGCTAGCAGGCGGCTCAGAAGACATGGTGGCTCGTGCCTGTAATCTCAGCATTCGGGAGGGTGACCACCATTGAGTCCAAGGCTAGCCTGGGCTACAAAATGTGAGGAGATGGGGGCCGAATTTGTCCCCTGGGGAAGGAAGGAGAGACGCTTGGTGCCTACTGCTTCTTTGGAGATGCTCAGCAGAGAAACTGAGAGAAACGAGAGCGCCTCAGAGGCAGGATTTAGACAGTGGCTTTCTGAGCCCCCAGCTGATGTTCTTCTCCAGGCTGAATGAGGTAAACCCGGGTTTGCAACAGAGCAAGGCTGAACCGCCCTGAGGAAATACTCTAACAGGGCCTTCTGCAGCACCTCGGGGCAGGGCAGACAAAGGCAGCCTTGTCTGGGGTGGGAGTCGGCAGCCTGGCTTTGCTTGCACACGGGTCAGTGATTGGTTTACACCCAGAGGCCCCTTCCACGGGGTGCAGAGCAGTCCCACCCTCGGGGCCCCGTCCCCTCGCCTGGCCTCAGGAGCAAAAGTTTAGGAAAACAGGGCTAGTGAGATGGCTCCTGGGGAAAGGGCGCTTGCTGCCAAGCCTGAAGACCCGAGTTCAATCCCCAGAACCACATGATGGAAGGAGACTGACTCCTCGTTCAACACACTGGAGTCCTCCTCCCCTGGTAAAATAAATAAATGACGTAAAAAGCAAAAGCTTTAGAAAGAGCCTGTCCCTGTGCCTGCCAGGTCAGAAAGGTCCATTATCCTAGCCGAGGGTCCAGACAGGCATGGGGCTGGCCACCCCCTAAGCCGTGCCAGGGTGGAATGGGCGTGTCCTACCAGGGTCCCTGCTTTCCTGGGACCTGGATTGGCCCCAAGTTGGCCACTACCTGCTCTGAGGGACGAGTCGGCAGGACAGTCACAAAGGTCTGTCAGGGTGGAGTTGCTTCTATGGCCCAGAAATAATGGAGATAGGTAAAGACTTGAGGGCAGTAAGCTAGGTAGTGCTACGTGTTGGTTCAAGAGAGGGGAACTCAGGTGTGCTACAGGTTCCAGTGTAGTGGGCAGCAAAGGAAAGGACCAGACAAGGTCCCCGCAAGGCCAAGGTTAGAGAAATAATGAAAAAGTTAGGGTGGGGGGGATGAAACAGAATGCTTCCATTGTTAGAATGTTTGAAGACATCCGTGGCAATGTCCTATCGGGTATGGACATGCAACAGAGATTTAAGGAATTTGCAGGAGTGGCAAGAACTCTCTGAACCTGACTATCTTCCAGGGGAAGGGGATATAAGGGAGGGGGGAGTCTCCAGGGGTTTCCTGTAAGCTGCCAATGTCACGTTTGAGCTGGGCAGAGAGAACCCAGAACTGGAATGTCTCATTTTAGAATAGAAAGAGACTGAGCCAGGAGGATAGAAATTTGCAGTCCAGCTCCGGCCTGTCTCGACAATACATGACCCTTTCTCAAAACATAAATAAGAAATAAACACAAATTAGAAAAGAAGCCAGGCAGTGGTGGCACACGCATTTAATCCCAGCACTCAGGAGGCAGGAGCAAGGAGATCTTTGAGTTCGAGCCCAGCTTGGCCTACAGAGTGAGTTCTAGGACAGCCAGGGCTGTCCTGTCAGGGCCGAGGGAGTGGAGAAGAACTGGGGTCGGGAGGTGAAGTTCTTAGTTAAACCTGAGTTCAATTGCTGGGACCCACATGGTGGAAAACCAGCTTCTGAAAGTTGGCCTCTGAACTCTGCATGCACACCGCAGCACATGTGTGTGTGCGAGCACACACACACACAGAGTAAACAGACAAATGCGAGGAAAAGAAGAGCTGAGGTGGGCTGGGAGAGGGGCACACACCTGTAACCTGACATCTTAGGGCTGAAACAGGAGACATAGCAAGTCTGAAGCCAGCCTGGACTATATGAGACCCTGTCTCAAAAAGAAGAGGAGAGAGGGGCAAGGAGCCAGACATGGTGGTGTATGCCTGTCCTGTAATCTAACCACTCAGGAGACCAAGGAACTGGAAAACGGCTTGGACTACCTCATCTCAGAAAGAGCCGATGGGGCTGGCACAGCTCATCAGGAAAAGGCACTTGCTGCCGAGATCTGAGATTCCCCAGGACCCACATGGTCAAAAGAGAGAACCGACGGCCACAGGTTGTTCTATGACCTCTATATTCACGCAGTGGCATGCACACCCCCCCCCCAAGAATAGACAAATACTCAAAGTTTTCACCCAAGCCTGAGATACACCTCAGTGGCTACAGCCTTACACATTAGCGTTCAATGGTGAAGGAAGAGGTCGTTCCAAGGTGTGAGGCCTACATCCCAGGGAGGGTCCTTACCCGCTCACCAAGTCAGGACAAAGCAGATTAAACCTTACCTGGCCTTGGAGGCGGTAGAACACCTAGCCGCCTTTGCCAGGTGGACAGATGGTAAAACACATCCGACCCAGATTTGTCTACAGAGCAAGAGGTCGGCCATGAAAGAAGTGTGAAATAAAGACGGGTAGTCTCAAAAGACAGAGCCAGGAGAGAAGGCTAGCCCAGGCCAGCACAGGGCCCCAGAGGCAGAGGCGTGGGAATGGCACCCAAGGACAGAATACCCCAGAAGACAGTCGGCTGGGGAGCCAGAGGAGGGGAGGAGCGTTTGGCTGAGGCTGTGTTCTGGAGACTTTGGTCATGAAGGGGAGAAAACAGACTTCAGATGACGAGGGCAAGGGACAGGGCCTTCGGCTTTCATCTGGGACTTCATTCCTTTGTAGACCAGGATTCTGAGTTTACACAGGCCAGCCCTCCCTCTTTTTTGAATCATCTCTTTCACCCCCCCATCCCACCCCACTCTCTCCACCCTTCCCCTACCCCTTCAGCCCCCCAACACACACGCACACGAAGCTCTGCTCCGAACTCAGTTCAGCACAAAATGCTTAGGAAGAGGGATTGGACCCTGGGGTGGTCTGGAAACCATCACTGGGTGTTTGGAGGAGAGGAAATGGGGAGGGGGTCCTTTCCATCATCACAGGTCTGAGCCTAATGGGTTCCCTGGATAAGGCGTGACTCTCTGACTCTTGGGGCTCCCTGGCAGGGGTGGGGAGGGGAGGGCTCAGCACATCAGCTTGAGTGTGAAGTTTCCTAAGTCCTCCCCTCCAGGGACCTGCCCCTACCTGCAGCTCTTTTCTACAGCCATGCCCCACCCCACCCCTGCAGCGCCATTTTTCCCTTCAGGTTTCTCTGAGAAAAGCTGGCTGTCATTGTCTCCAGAAGCCGCTCCAGGAGGCCATTCTGTCCCTAGCTGCCACAGCTGCCACCAACCCAGGCCTGATTTTGTGTCTGTGTCAGAGAGGACCCCAAGCTGACTCGTGTCTTTCCCTATCCCAGAGCATACAGCCAGTTTATGAACATTAACTGAGCCTGCTTGACACCCAGTGCCGTGTTAACTGAGCCTGCTTTACACTCAGGTTCAGTGTTAACTGAGCCTGCTTTACATCCAATGCAGTGTTAACTGAGCCTTTTTTATACGCAGTGCAGTGTTAACTGAGCCTGCTTTACACCAAGGTTCAGTGTTAACTGAACCTGCTTTACACCCAGGTGCAGTGTTAACTGAACCTGATTTGCACCCAGGTGCAGCGTTGACTGAGCCTGCTTTACACTGAGGTGCAGTGTTAACTGAACCTCTGCCCAGGTTCAGTGTTAACTAAGTCTCTGGTTTACACCCAGGCTGGTTCTGGGGGCTCTGGGAAGCACCAGTGACCACTAGTAGACCCGAGCCTCGTAGGGGTCACAGAGCAGATGGCAGAACGACCACCACTGTGTAGTGACGTTAACTATTAAGTAAAAAATTAGCACTCAGCAGGGGCTGGGGTGATGGTTCAGTCAGTCACATGCTTGCCGCACAGGTGTGAGGACCCAAGTTTGATCCCAGAGTCCGTGTTAAAAATAAAAAGCATGGTGCATACTTGAAATCCCAGCACTGGAGAGGCAGACACAGGAATCCTCCCTGTTGGGGTACCCTACCCTGTTGGGGGTACCCATCCCCGCCGAAGAAAAGAACTTGTTCCAGTCCCTGCCGCTCTAGGCAGCTTTCCACGGGGAGAGTCCTTCCTGACACTTCCAAGCACCTTCATTATTTAAGGAATGTTATTAATATACGACAGCGAAGGCCACAGGGAAGGGGCGGATAAATAATGAAATGTAGCAGGCCCGTCACTCACACATTCAAAACCTATTGAGATGTCCTGCATTCAAGACACTGATGAGGTCTTAAAATACAAAATGGGTTAGACAGTCTCTCTCCTCAAGGAACCAGGGGAGCCAGCTGACAAACAGGAGCAGGAGGAAGGGGCCTGGGAAAGACTCTGGCTGTGTGACTCCTCGGGACATCTGAGCGGAGCCAGGGGGAGGGTGTGGCTGGGCAGAGGGAGGATTTGAAAGGCAGGCTGGAGGCTGCTTCAGAACTGCCTGCAAGAGAGGCGGGAGGGTTCTGCCTGGACAGACAGACCGGAGGCAGATGGTGGAAGCTGCTGCTCCGCCCAGAAATGCGGACTTTTGTTCTGGACAGCATCAAATATGTTTGTGCAAAGGCCTGGAAGGGTTGTCCAGTTTATGTATGGTGGTTGTGAGAGCCGTCCCCTCAAATTTTATTACGTTGCTTTGTGTGTGAGATGTGTGTGCACCATTGTGTGTGATGTGTGTGCACCATTGTGTGTGAGATATATGTGTACCATTCTGTGTGTGTGATGTGTATGCACTATTGTGAGTGAGATATGTGTGCACCATGTGTGTGTGAGATGTGTGCACCATTGTGTGTGTGAGATGTGTGTACCATTCTATGTGTGTGATGTATGTGTACCATTGTTTGTGAGAGATATGTGTGCACCATTGGGTGTGTGATGTGTGTGCATCATCCTGTGTGTGTGATGTGCATGCACCATTTATGTGAGATGTGTGTGCACCATTCTGTATGTGAGAGATATGTGTGCACCATTGTGTGTGATGTGTGTGCACCATTGTGTGTGTGAGAGAGAGATGTGTGCACCATTGTATGTGAGATATATGTGCACCATTCTGTGTGTGTGATGATGTGTGTGCACCATTCTGTGTGTGTGATGTGTGTGCACCACAGCATACACGTGCAGATGAGAGGTTCTTTCATTTGTCTCTGTTGGTCACCATTATGTCCTCTAGGACTCCAAGCTGCCAGGCTCTGGAACTTCTAGACGTTGGCTCTGTCTCCACCTCTCTCTGCAGCAGGGGCACTGGGCTTACAGATGTTCATCACGGCATCTGGGCATCTGGCTTTTTGTGTGTTCCAGGGATTGGACTCTGATCGCCACGCTGGACAGCAACTGCTCATACCTGCTAAGCCTTTTGTTCGTTTGGTTGTTGACATTGTTGTTTGGTTAGTTTTGAAACAGACTCTGGCCATCTTGGCCTCTAGGGTAGCCTTGAACTCCTGGTCCTGCTGCTAAATACTGATATTATAGATGTGCACCATCACTTTTGGCTCCCCCTACTTTCCTGTTTGGGTTTTGGTTTGTTTTTGTTAATTTATTTGGGTTTTTTTTTTTTTTTTTTTTTTGCTTGTTTTGTTTGGAGACAGAGTCTCATAGTCCTAGCTGGCCTAGAACTCTGCCCCTATCCTCCATGTTCTGGAATTAAAGGCAATTCATTACCTTGTCCATTTTCTTTTAATGTGTATGGGTGTTTTGCCTATGTGTATGCCTATAAATCACATGTGTGCAATGCCTGAGGAGGCCAGAAGAGGGTGCTGGATCCCCAAGACCTGGAGCTACAGATGCCTGTGAAGTTTCATCTGGCTCATACCCTGATCACTCCCCAGGCCTTCCATATGGGTGCTGGGAATCAAACCCAGGTCTCTGAAAGAGCAGTCAATGTTCTTAACCTCTGAGCCATGTCTTCAGCCCCAGAATCTTTTTTAAAAAGATTTATTTTATTTTGCAATATGAGCATGTTGCGTGGGAGAGTGTTGTGTTCATGTGAGTTAGGTGTTGAGGAGGTCAGAGGCCTGAGCTCTCCTGGGGCTGGAGTGACAGGCAGTTTCAAGATATCTAACGTGGGTGCTCAGAACTGAACGCAGGTCCTCTGGAAGAGCAGCACATGCCCTAACCCCTGAGCCGACTCTCTAGCCCCTTTCTTCTTTTACACAGACTTGATAGGGACGCTGAAGTGGAAGGGATTGTGAGTTTGAGGCCAATCTGGGTTACACACCAATACCCTGCCTGAAAATACAAAACAACAAAAGCCTAACTAAACCCAGACCAAAGAAAACTAAAACTAGACAGACATTTTCATTCTGCAGATCAGCTGTGAGGGCAATGCTGGAAGATGTCTCCCCAGGGCCTCCCATTCCTGCCCTGTGTGAGAAGACAGGTCTGGGTGCTGCTGGAACCAAGGAAGGGAGTGGGAGGAGCAGAGAGGAAGGAGAGAAACCTTGTGACCTTGTTCCACAAATAGGAGACAAGGAAAACAAAGATACAAAAGGGACCCTATGGTTTTGAAGCTTAGAGAACAGGGTGACAGAAAGCAGGGCAGGAAGAAGACTATATGGAGAAGCAGCTCACTGTGGCAGAAGAGGAAAGCGTGACTCGGAGTCCGATGGAATTTGAGGCGACAACAGAAAACCCAGTTAGAGCGACTTCTAATAAAGATGGAGGATGGAGCTCATGCACTCCCCTCCTGCCTCCTGAAGCCGCAGACGCTTCAGAGAGGAACAGACTTCAGAAGATGAATATGACAGGATGACCTGCTGGGGCAGCGTAAGGGAGGGCGGCTGAGGCAGCCCAGTCCTCGGCCAGCATGGACAGCCTTCCCTTCATAGTGGGCTCCCTCAGCACCTGCACACACGTGCACATACACTCACACCTGCACACACGTGCACATACACTCACACCTGCACACACGTGGACATACACTCACACAGACACTCAGCTCACTCCCGCCTGCACACATTTACACATACACTCACATAGACTCTCAGCTCACTCCACCTGCACACACGTGCACATACACTCATTCCCATCTGCACATATGTGTCATGGTTTCGTATGCAGCCCTGGCCTAGAATGCTTTACGTAAACCAGGCTGGCCTTGAATTCACAGAGATCTATCAGCCTCTGCCTCCTCAGTCCTAGCAGTAAAAGCTTGTACCATCATGCCTGAATTAACTTCATTTTTTTTCCTTTCTTTTTTTTTTTTTTTTTTTTTTTTTTTTTTTGGCAGGGTCTCATGGTCCCTTATGCAGCCCAGGCCTAGAATGCTTTATGTAAACCTTGCTGGCCTCAAACTCACAGAGATCCACCTGTCTCTGCCTCCTGAGCGCTGGGGCTAAAGGTATGTACTACCATGCTTGGCCTAAAATAATTATTTCTTCTCAGATATGACGCTATATCTATGAAATAAAAGTCAGATGATAGAAAAATGAGCAGTCTTAGAAATTAAAAATATGATAGCAGCAATGAAAACAATGCATAGAGACTGGAAGCTAAAGACAGGGTCAAGTGTGGCTGTAAAAACCGTAGGCCCAGCACCGAGAAGGCTGAGAACTCCAGGCCAGCCTAGGCTGCATAGCAAGATCGTGTCTTAGGAAACAACAGGGTCCGGGATGCAACTCAGTCAAGAGTGTGTGTCTAGGATGCGGAAGGCCCTTGCTCATGTCTAAGCCTGCATAAACCAGGCATAACGACACACAAGTTTTGCGCCAGTGACCAGGAGGTGAAAGGAGGCAGGAGGATTAAGAGCTCAAGGCCAGCTTCTGCCACACGGAGAGCATGAGGCCAGCCTGGGGTATGTGAGACTCTATCTTATAGGAGGGGGGCCTGCTTGGTCGTCCCGGCCTCTTGGCTAGCTTAGCCCCAAAATAACCACACAGAAACTGTATTAATTAAATCACTGCTTGGCCCATTAGCTCCAGTTTCTTATTGGCTAATTCTTACATCTTAATTTAGCCCATTTCTATTAATATGTGTATCCCCATGTGACAGTGGCTAACTGGGTAAAATTCTAGCTGGCATCTGTCTCAGGCAGAAGATCCTTGGCTTCTCCCTGACTCTGCTTTCTTCTTCCCAGAATTCAGTTCCAGTCGGCCTACCTAAGTTCTATCCTCTCAACAAGCCCAAAACAGTTTCTTTATTAACTATTGAAAGCAACACAAAGACAGAAGGACCTCCTACACCACTATCTTAAGACAAATAAAATAAAATAAAATAAGGCTAGAAGTCAGTCTGTGGTGGCATGTGCTTTTAGTCCCAGCACTCAGGAGGCAGAGGCAGGTGGATCTCTGTGAGTTTGAGGTCAGCCTGATCTACAAATCGAGTTCCAGGATGTCCAGGGCAGTTACACAGAGAAGCCCTGTCTCAAAACAAAACAATACAAAAACAAAAAGCAACAAAAAACCCAGCCAGTAGAAAGCCTCAGATCCTCCCAGAACCAGGCTAGAGAGATGGCTCAGCCATCAAGAACACATAGCACTCCTCCAGCGAACCTAAGTTCCCAGCACCCACACACTGTAACTCTAGTTGTAAGGGGAAATCCAACGCTCTTTCGACTTTCATGAACTTTGCACATACATACAAACATACATATATGGAGAATAAAAATAAATAACACTTTAAAGATAAGTAATTTTTGTTTTGTTTTGTTTGTTTTGTTTTCCGAGGCAGGATTTCTCTATAGCTTTGGAGCCTGTCCTGGAACTATCTCTTGTAGACCAGGCTGGCCTCGAACTCACAGAAATTAACTTGCCTCTGCCTCCTGAGTGCTGGGATTAAAAGCGTGCGCCACCACCGTCCAGCTCAAGATAAGTAAAATTTTAAACCAAAAATAAACTAATTAATAGCTATCCTTTATTAAATTAATACAATTAATAATAAAATAAAGACCATACTAAAAGTGCCCCATACATACACACACACACAATCCATAAAGGGAAACAGGAAAGACACTGCGGTACCTGCAGTACCACCTACCAAGGAGGCTAAGGCAGGAGGCATACCTCAGCCCAGGGTCCAAGGCTAGCCCAGGCAGCATGAAAGCAACATGTCAAAAGGGACATGTGGGGCTTAGTTGGAGAGGGGAAGGGGAAGGAAAAAAGAAGTAATTCAAGAGTTTTTCAACTTGAATTTCCAAGCTGAGCGGGCCAAAGAGCAAGTGAAAGCTTATTCCCCAGGGCACCGCCACGGGGTTTCAGAACCGCGACAGAAAGAGCGATCTCACAGTCTCGCAGAAAGAAGGCAGAGGTTCATCAAAAGCACAGAGACCAAAGTAGCACCTGACTGTTCAGGCGCGCCATTGAAAGAGCGCTGCCTTTGACAGCCTAAGGGGAATCATCTCCAACCTGAAAGCACACCGCCTGGGTATTAATTAAGCCTAAGGGGAAACATGTGGAGACTAGCAAACTCCCCAAACACAGCTCCTGTTCTCTCAGCAGAGTAGAGAAGCTGCACCTCCTCCACACTAGAGGAGAAAGGCCAGGTCGGCCTAAGAAAGAGACCAAGCAGGGCGGTGGTGGCACACCCCTTTACTTCCAGCACTCAGAGACAGAGGCAGGCAAATCTCTGTGAGTTTGAGGCCAGCTATAAAGTGAGTTCTAGGACAGCTAGGGCTGTTACACAGAGAAACCCTGGCTCGATAAACCCAACAACAACAATAAATTATGTGAGCCTGGGGATTGAACTCGTGTGGTCAGGCTCCGAAGCAAGCGTCTCTGGCCACCTAACTATCTCACCAGATCCTCCATCTTATTTTTTTTTTTTTTAGATTTATTTATTTTTTTATGTATACAATATTCTGCAGGCCAGAAGAGGGCACCAGACCCTATTACAGATGGTTGTGAGCCACCATGTGGTTGCTGGGAATTGAACTCAGGACCTCTGGAAGAGCAGCCAGTGCTCTTACCCACTGAGCCATCTCTCCAGTCCCTCCATCTTATTTTTTAAGCCACATTTTCTCACTGAACCTTGAGTTGGCAGTTCAGTTGGATGGACTGACTGGAAGCCCCAGGAACCCTCTTGCCGGAGCCTTCATGGCACTCCTTTGGTGGCTGTTGGGCATCTATAGTCAGGCTGTCACGGTGTGTGTGCATCAGAAACTATTTCCCACCTGAACCATCTCCTCGGCCCTGCCTGTCTCCTCTGTAGAGATGGGCCCTCAAGTCAGAAAGTCCACTCAGAGAATCGGCTGTGCTGGGGATGGAGGAGGGGTCCTGCTTTTCTAACAAACTCCATAAAGCAAATGATGCTCCAGCTGCAGGAGACCACTCACCGCCTCCCTGTTGGCTCTAGAGGTTCAAGACCACAGACACGAGCCAGGCACCATTCACCATGTTGCCTCAGTACCCCACCCAGGACCCGTCAGACAGCAGGCCCTCGATTACATAATTGTGGGTGAGTCACTGGAAGCTCCAGAGGGCAGACAACTTTTGCTTTGCCCTGTCACTCCATGTGAGGAAACTGAGGCCTATGAAGAAGTGAATGGCAGCTTCAGGGCTGTCATGACAGACTCCATTCTGTCTAGAGCTCTGTGGTGAGCAGGCTCTGACTGTATGCTACATAGAGGAACAGTTACCAGAAAAACAGCTGCCCTGGGGAGGGCTTCGTTTCTTATTTACTGCCCCCCACGCACGTCATATATGTAAGTGTGGCCACACACATGGCATGTGTGGAAGTTAGAATACAGTCTGATGTCAGTCTTCATCCCTGCCCCGCCCTTGTTTGAGACAGGGCTTCTTGTTTTGTTTTGTTTACTGTTGTGTACACCAGGCTAGCTGGCCTGCAGCTTCCAAGATCCTCCTGTTTCTTCTTCCTTTCTCTCTGAGGAGCTTTGTGTAGATTCTAGGGATTTGAACTTGAATCTTCATGCTTGCACACCAAGTACTTTACCCATTGAACCATCTCTCCTAACCTGGGGAGGGAGGAGCCTTCCAAAGAGAACAGAGGGAATAGGAAGACAGAAGACATGGCTGGGGTGGGATTGAGAGGTAGAATGGTCTCTTAGCATGCTGCCTGTCCTGGATTCCATCCTCAGACCTGGAGGAGGTGGGGAGGGAGGGGCAGAGAAATGAGGAGGAAGGGGAAGGAGGAGGAGAAGGGAGGAGGAGGAGAAGGAGAAGGAGGAGAAGGAGGAGAAGGAGAAGGAGAAGGAGAAGGAGAAGGAGAAGGAGAAAGAGAAGAAGAAGAAGAAGAAGAAGAAGAAGAAGAAGAAGAAGAAGAAGAAGAAGAAGAAGAAGAAGAAGAAGAAGAAGAAGAAGAAGAAGAAGCCACCATTTAGAAGGTCGAAGGTCATATGGGAAGAGGCTTACTTATGTGGTTCCTACCAGAATTTTCATTTTGCCCAATCTGAGAGAATGGAAAGTCACTGGAGAGGAGATGGCAGAAGAGACCTTTTTATCCTGAGAACACACATGAGTGAGAGTCCAGTGAGATGGTCCCATGGTAAGGTTCTTTCCACCAAGACCAACTGATCCGTGAGAACCACATGGTGGAAGGAGAGAACTGACTCCTTCAACCTCTGTACACACACACACACATGCACGCACACACACACAGGCACACACACATACACACACAAATAAATAAATAAATGGAATTTTTAATTCCAAAGCCACACTCCAGGCTTCAACTGGGGCAATGGGAAGCTACACAACAGACCCCAATGTCTATCCAGTAGCTTCTAGAATATTCTTTCACTTTGCTACTGCCTCAGCTGTGACACAGTCTGAAACTAGCTGACTTTCCCATCTGTCCCCCCACCGTCCCTACCAATTACACTGAAAAGTTCCTTTCTCCTCCCAGGTTCCCAAAGAAATGCAGGTTCCCTGTTGGGACACCCCTGCCAGCAGGTGCCTAGGCTGGCTCTGGGCCAGCCAGTTCTGCTGAGCTTAGCCCCGTGGTACCCAGCAGTGTCTCTGACCTCATATGCTCACAGGTGCATGGCAGCGGCATTAGCAGGGCCATCTTGTCCTTCCTGTCTCGTCCACCAGGGAGTCCAGCTACCAGAGGGGAACAAAGGTTTCATGTTTGACTTAGCGCCATTAGGATGCCACAGGCTGACAGGGAGAAGGAGGGGTCAGAGACTTCATGGAAAAGGATGTAGCTGAGGAGATTGGAGAAGAAAGCTTCTTGTGACCCCCAGCTCAGGGACTCTTGATGTACCAAGGGAATGCTCAGTGCAGACGGTCCTTTGACAGTCACTCTGTAGGTACACGCAGCAAGAGACTGGCCACGTGGGCAGCAGGCTGGTGAACTGGGCGAACCAGGGGCCCTTTGGGGACATAGTACCTAACCAGGACCCTGTGACATCATGAGGTATATTATACCAAGTGAGGAGCAAGAGGGGCCAGGGTGCTGTCTCAGTTAGTTCGGATGGACGCAAGGCCTGGTCACCATTGCAGTGGACCCTGGTCCTCTCCTCACTCCGCTCCTGCTGTAGCCCAGGATGGTCCTACGTAGGTAAGAGACATGGATAGCACGGCTCCTCCTATGCTAACGTCTGGGACGCATTCCCCCCACCCTCACCACCCTCTAACCAGCCCGTGGAGTCAGACTTAGCTGTGGAATCAGGATACACTACTTCCCAGCTGTGAGAGGGCAGGGCGATGTTGCCCTCCGAACTTGAGTCTTTGCACCTGAAAACAGAGCTAAAGGTACCACCCTTAAGGATCACATTAGGATGGAATGACCTAGAGAAGGCTCGCACCAGATCTCCACATGTCTGTCCCATATAAAATCCACCCCATGAACATAGAACATGCTTTAATCCCAGCACTCGGGAGGTCGAGAGTTCAAGGTCAGCCTGATCTGCACAGCAGTTTCCAGGCCAACCAGGACCACTATATGTTGAGACAATGTCTACACAACAAGAAAAACTACCCCATAGCGTAAGTGACTTAACACAAGCACTACTTGCTGTTATGATTGACTGGGGACAAAGCTGCCAATACTTGTCCTCTTTTGGCTGCATTCTGCTGGGGTGGTTGCCATGTATGGAGGCTGCTTGGATTTTTCCCTAGCATCTTGACCCAGAGTCCAGGACTCCAGACTGAGGCAGAAGCAGCTAGACTTCTTTTAAAGACTAGGCTGGAGAATTGGGGGTACGGGGGAGTGTGGTACATACCTATAATCCTAACCTCAGGAGGCTGAGCCTGGAGGACCAAGTGATCAAGCTGGCCCGGGCTGTAGCAGGATAAACAGTCAAAACCTGGGCTGGCCATGGCCCAGCGTCATTTGTGGAATTTAGTCATCTCTGCCCTTCAGAGGGAGATCTTAACTGATATCTAAAAGGGACACGGCACTCGGATGAGAGATTGTCGGGGGTGACCCAGAGGTTAGAGAGGCGTCAAATGACACAGAGTGTCCCTTGATTTAAGGGGCTAGTGTTGCTGGTAGGAAACCAGGCCACGGGAGAAAGCAACTTCACATTTGATTTTTCTTTTCCTTGACAAGATCGTCCATATCCCAGTCTGGCCACACACTCAAAGTCCTGATCCTCTTGTAGGTACACCTAGTGCTGGAGTAAAGGGCCACCATGCCACCACACTTGGCTCTATGTGATACCAGTATCAAACCCAGGGCTTCATGAGTGCTCGGCAAGCACTCTACCAATTGAGTTACATACCCAAGCCTTGAATTCTTTTGATTCCATCAGATCAAACATTTTTCGATTCATAGGGATCTTGGCTTTGGTGTGGTTGGTTGGGAAGGCCTCCGCAGCCCTAGCCAGTCTCTGGCTCTCACACATCCAGGTCTCTGTCTTTGTCTGGCCTGTGTTTATTTTTAGGACTGCCTAGTGGCACTGGTTTCTATTCCCAGGGTGACAAGGAGCTAGCTGTGTAAAGAAACCATCTCAAAAGAGGACTCAGAACCACCAACCCACATCCCAGCTGCAAGCTTCAAGCTCTGTCCTGCTGATGGGGAAACGCAATGCCCCGTACATCTACCATTATCAGTCTGTCTTCATGCCCCAGCCCATCGAACTGTTCCTCGTCTCCATGGAGGTACTGCAGCATCTTAATAGGTCTTCCGGAAACTTCTCCATGTTCTGCTCTTCCTGACCCCTCCCCCATCCTCTCTTCCCAGGCAGTGCAGAGAGAAGTAGCTGGGTCCTGAGACTGTGGCCCTGTCACAGTCACTCCAGAGCACACAGGCAGAGCAGTCCTCAGAAATCTACAGTGTCACAAAAGTTATCACAACCCATTCTGTAAAACACGGACTGAGCTGGCATGGGAAGTGCAACCCTCTGAGACGGGCGAGCTCTGGACACCAGCAGGCTGGCTGCATCTGCCAAGGACTCTGCCTGATTGTCCCTGCCTGGTCATTTAGAAACTAGAGACGTCAAGACCAACCCCATCATTGGCTCTGCTCCCAGCAGGGTGGAGCAGGCACACGTCAGACAATCTATCAGCAAGTTGGAGGTGAATGTGGCCTTCAGACTTCATTCTTCTTCTAGAAGATGAGAAAAATACTTACTCAGTTTTATTTTTTGAAAACAGGGTCTTACCATAAGCCCTGGCTGGTCTAGTACTTGCTGTATAGCCCAGAGTGTAAGCCATCACACCTGACTTGAGAAGACATTATTAATCTGTGTGTGTGTATGTGTGTATGTGTGTGTGTAGACAGTCATATATTAGTTCAAGTTGGTCTATAAATCAATATTATAAGTTTGTATTAACACAGAAAAACATAAAACAAAAAGTTTTTTTTAAAAAAAAAATATTTATATATAGGCCAGGCGGTGGTGGTGCACGCCTTTAATCCCAGCACTTGGGAGGCAGAGGCAGGTGGATCTCTGTGAGTTCGAGACCAGCCTGGTCTACAAGAGCTAGTTCCAGGACAGGCTCCAAAACCACAGAGAAACCCTGTCTCAAAAAAAAAAATTTTTTTTAATTAAAAAATAAAAAAAAAAAAATTATTTATTTATTTTTAAGACAAGGTCTCACTATATAACCCTGCTAGAATTCTCTCTGTAGACCAGTCTGGCCTTGAACTCACAGAGATCTTCCTGCTTTTGCCTTCAAAACACTATATGTGTGTATGCGTACATATATACACACATATATATAAACAAAACAAAAAAGATCGTGCATGCATATATTATATATTATATAATATATATATAATTTTTTATTCTTTTGTTTTGTTTCTCAAGACAGGGTTTCCTGTGCAGCCCTGACTGTCCTGGAACTCATTCTATAGACCAGACAGGCCTCGAATTCACAGAGATTTGCCTGCCTCTGAGATCAAAAGTGTGCACCACCACCCAACATATTTTTTAAATGATGAAAGAGTAAAATAAATGAAACATACTAATCACTAGATTTAGGTAATATTAAATATCTGGGAGTTTGTTAGAGGACTGGCAGCAGCAATGTTTGGTTTAATAATTAACTAAAAGCCAATAATTCATGTACATTAAATGTATATTCTTCTTTATGTTCTAATTTTAATAAAATAACCAGTCACAATTTTCTTTTTCAAAAAAAAATTATTTTTATTTGTGTGCATGTGTTTATGAGCCCATGAGTACCGGGCTCCCGAAGGTCGGAAGAGGGAGTTGCATCCCCTGAAACCAGCGTTAGAGGTTTGTTGTTAACAATCCAGTGTGAGAGGAACTGAACCTAGGTCCTCTGCAAGAGCAGTCAGTTAACCACTGAGCCATCTCTCCAGCCCCCAGTTAGAGTTTTATAATCACCATTTTCACATAATAATTGTATTGGTAGCAATGGCATGAAAGACTAAAATAAAATGCAATCTGGGTATGATGACTCATGCTCATGATCCTGGAAGTTTGTGGTAGGGAGGCGGAGGCAGGAGGATCACAGGTTTGAGACAAGCCTGAACTACAGAATATGTTTAAGGATGCATGGGCAACTCAGTGAAGCCCTGGCTGAAAACAAAGTGGCCTGGGAATGTAGTTCTGTGGTAGAGAATTTGTCCAGCAGAGTAAGGCCCTGAGTTCAGTCCTCGGGAAAATGTGAGAGGGGTGGGGAAGGAGGGAGGGAGGGAGGGAGGGGGCTGGACGTCATCGGTAGAGCATCTGTGTAACGTGTCTGAGGCCCTGGATTTAATCCCTAGCATGAAATGTAGTGAATGAGTAGATTAATGAATGAGTTATAAATACAGTTGCAAGGGCTGAAAAGATTGCTCAGTGGGGAAGAGCATTTCCTGCACACATTCCTGCGCACTCCTGAGGACCCGCATGTGAGTCCCAGAACTCACATAAGAAGTTGGGCCTGGCGGAGCCCTCAAGGTCCCGGCTGTCCGGAAGACCGTCATGGGCCCGCCTGGTGACTTGTGGCGCCTGGCATGTGGGCCCTATTATGCTAAGGAACTATGTGGTGGAGAAACGGGAGAGACAGAGAAGCGGAATGGTTCATGCGCTGTGGAAAGATGAAGAAAGGAAGAATTGAAGACAGTGAGGAGTGGGCCCACACCGGAGGCCTGCTTGCCACCTGGGGCCATGGAGATGCTCGGCAGGGCTGCTACCTAGGGCCATGTCTGGGTCCCTGGTCCTACAGTAGCCAGGGTCTGTGTTGATGTCTATGGACAGGGCTGCTTCCTAGGACCACGTTTTGTCCACGAGTCATGCCGCAGCTGGAGCTGTACCCGATCTTGGCAGCCTTTGCCACCATCTGGGGCCATGGTGATATCTGGGCCTAGGCTGCTGCCGAGAACCATGTTTGGGTTTGTGGTTCTACCGCAGCCAAGGTCTATGTTGATGCCCGTGTCCTATGGTGCCACCAAAGGCCACATGAAGCCCTGTCTGGGCAACAACCTGAGTCCTTGGTGGTGTCCAGCGGCCATACAACCGCCAGAACCATTCCTTCCACTCAGAGCCAGGATGTCGTCTGGGCCCAAGCTGTTGCCATGGGTCATGTCTGGGTCCATGGTCCAGCTACAGCTGGGATCTGCGTTGATGTCTGAGGCCTGTATCACCTCAGGAGACCTTAGGAACCATGCGAGATGAATCCGAGGGCCATGCTGAGCCGCCCCACCCTTCACTGGCCCTGAGAAAGCGGCCTTGCCTCTCACTGGACACTACAGAGAGAGGTGGCCCCTGCACTCGGAGAGATGGCCTGCAAACCTCACCACAAGCAAGGGCGAGCCAGCCCTGAGGGAATGCACGTAGGGAGCTGACTCTGCCCCAGACCGAGGCAGGTGGTCCCAGTGGGTGGACAGACAGACCAGCGTGGCTACAACCCAGGCCCACAGTCAGGCTTTGGGTTGACCCAGCCTGGCATCTACCCCTTCTAGGACCTGCTGGAGCTGGTGAAGGGACCGTTCCTGTGGAACAACACCCACAAGATCTCCAAGACTCTGGGCAGCCACAAGATCCCCAGAGAAGTTCCGGTGAGGACCCAGCGAGGATGGTGTGCCTTCAGAAACCAGAGGCCATGAACCAAACTGCTGTGATTCCAAGCTGCTATGGAATATTATTTTAAGATGTGTTACATTTGTTTGTGCTGTGCAACATTTGTTTAACGATTCAAGGATGTGTTGCATTCTTTTATGTTGCATTTGTTTAACTCTGTGAAGCTGTGTTCCTTTGCCTGTCTAAAACACCTAATAAAGAACTGAGCCGCCAATAGCAAGTAGGAGTGAGGTAGGCCGAGAGAATAAATAGGAGAAATCTGAAGGAGAAAAGAAGAAGGAGCAGGACAGAACAAGAGAGGACGCTAGGGGCAGCCACCCAGCTACTCAGCAAGCCACGGAGTAAGAGTGAAAGTGAGGTCTACAGAAATAAAGATAAAGCCGAGCGGTAAAAGGTAGGCAGGATGACTTAAGAAAAGCTGGCAAGAAACAAGTTAAGGCTGGGAATTCATAAGAAAGAATAGACTCCATGTGTGATTTATTTAGGAGCTGGGTGGCAGACCCTCCAAGAGCAAGGGGACCCCCCCCCCAAAAAAACACAAAAGAATAAAAAGAATAAAAGCAAAAAGAGTAAAAAAAATCAACAACACTCCAGACCAGTGACTCACTGCAATGAACACTTGCCAGTCAAGCGATGGGACAAAGGGTGTACTCTATGACACACCGAAGCCTCCAGGGCCACCAGGCAGAGGAAGAGGGCTGGAGAGTTGTGAAAGAAGGAGAAGCAAAGAGGTTTTTCTGGTTTTGGTTTGTTTTGGTTTTGGTATTGGTATTTGCTTTTGTTTGCTTGCTTACTTTGTTTTGTTTTGTTTTGTTTGGGACATGATGGGGATAAGGGGAGGCTATGGGGGGCAGGGGGAACGGGACCAGGAGGTGAGCAGAAATGGAGTGAGTGAGGTGAGACTCCCAAAGATCCAATAAAGAAGTTAAAACGAAAAGCTGGGCATGGCTACATGAGCTCCTATAGCCTGAGCGCTGTGTGGGGTAGAGACAAGAGGTCACTGGGGCTTCCTGGTCACCTAGCTCCTGGTGGGCACCCAACATCCTTCTCTGGTTTCTGCATGTGACAACCCAGGTGGTCAGGCTTGGCAGCAAGCTCCTTGACCTGCTGAGACATTGGTCAATTCATACATAAAACAATTTTTTGCCCCTTTGCTCAATCTGGGCCTCCCATTGTACGTTAGATTGCTTTCTATAAACCCATGCCACTGTTCCGTTTATTCTCCAGCTCTCGTCTCCCTGTGCACCTTTCTCACTGACTTTCCTCAAAGGTGTCATCAAATCAGCTCCTTCTCTAACCCAATGTACTTCCTACTTAAGACACGTTGTCTCATTTCCAGAAACCGCATTTGAGTTGCCTGGAAAAGTTACTGCCTACACTGTTGTCTGCGGGTTGTGCTGCGTCTTCCAAGTTTCCCGCTTTCAGGACCGTCCCCCATACTGCAGCAGCATTTGGTGCTGCACCTGCCTTACCTGTATTCCTGCAGAGAACCCCAATAAACTCATTCCCCCTCCAAGTGGACTTTCGGGGTGTTCTCCCTTTGATCTATTGTCTGTTCCCTATCTGGGGTGAGTTTGTTCATGTCTCCCCAGGAATACTGTCACACAAAAGCTCATGGGTGAATTGTGTACGTGTGAGTGCATGTGTACACACACGCACGTGGAAGCGAGAGGTTGAGGTTGGAACCCGTCCACCATTGTCTTTCCACCTTGTTCATGGAGGCTGGTCTTTATCAAACCCAAAGCTTGCCGATTCGGCAAGTCTTGTCAACCAGGTGCTTTGGGATGGCTAGTCTCCACCTTTCAAGCTTGGGGTTCCAAGTGGTCCACTGCAACCAGCTGGCATGTAGGTGAGTTCTGGGGATCCGAACACGGGCCCTCATGGTCACACTTCAACTTCTGAGCCTCTCCCCAGATGGAATCAGAGTTCTCCTGTGATGTTTGCCTTTAAGACTTCCTGGCATAGGCACAACTAACTGTCTAACGCTAATTTAGACTTTCATCAAGGTGACTCCCTTCTGAGGACCGTGAGAATGGCATGCAATATCCACTGTGGGTGAGAATGGTCACTGGTCTAGCCTGTGCTCTGTGTGAGCTCCAGGCACTGGTCTAGCCTGTGCTCTGTGTGAGCTCTAGGCTTTGGTCTTTCTTTCCTGTGCTGCATGTGATGCTGAGGCTTGAATTCTGGGCTCTTTTTTGTTTTACTTCTTACGTGCAGGGAGTTTTAGCTGCATGTAAGTCTGTGCACTGTGTGTACACCTGCTGCCCTGTGAGGCCTGGGACTGGAGTTTCAGGCAGCTTTAGCCAGCAGGCGGCACTGGGAATTGAACAGTGCTCTTCACTGCTGAGCTATGTCCGGCTCCTTGCGTCAGGGTTTGGTTCGTTGTGAGACAGGGTCTCTCTCTCTCTCTCTCTCTCTCTCTCTCTCTCTCTCTCTCTCTCTCTCTCTCTCCTCTCTCTTTCTCTCTCTCTCTCTCTCCTCTCTCTCTTTCTCTCTCTCTCTCTCTCCTCTCTCTCTTTCTCTCTCTCCTTCTCTCTCCCTCTCTCCCTCTCTCCCCACCTCTACCTCTCTAGCTTTGGCTGGCCTGGAAGTTGCTATGTAGACCAGACTGGTCTAGAATTCATAGAGATCTGCCTCCCTCTGTCTCCTACCACCATGCCCATCCTATTCATGTCTGGTTTGGTTTTTTCACACGATATATTTTGAACATGTTTTTCCCTCCCCTAGTTCCTCTCAGATCTCCTTACCTCCTTCCTCATCCAACTTTATGTTCTCTTTCTCTCTCTCTCTCTCTTTGTCTCTGCCTCTCTCTCCGATAAGCAAAAACAACAGCGAAAGAAACACACACGCTCACACACACCAAAACAGACCAAAAATCAAAATAAACAACAACTAAGACAGAAAAAGCTCAAACAAAGAAAAATAAGACAAAAGTCTTAAAAAATAATATTGAGTTTGTTTTGGGCTGGCCAGCTACTCCTGGGCATGGGACCTTCCCTGAGGTTTGGTTAATATATCCAGCGAGACTCCACTGGAGAAAATCAATTTTTCTTTGGCAAGTGGGTGTCAGTTGCAAATAGCTTAGGGATGGGAGCCTGTACTTACTTCCCCTCTCAGCACTGGGGCCCTGTCTAGCTTGAACCTGTGCAAACCTTGTGTATCCTGCCACAGCTTCTGTGAGTTCATATAGGTATTATTCCTGTTGTACCAGAAAGACTGTTTACCTGGTCATCCATCACCTCTGGCTCTTACAATCTCCCACCTCCTCTTCTCACAGATCCCTCAGCCTTGAGCGAGGGCTTTGATGAAGATGTCCCTCTTAGGACCGAGTGCTCCAATCTCTCACTCTCCCCACACTGCTCAGTTGTGTTCGTTCCCATATATGAGAAGAAGTTTCCCCACTGAGGGCTGAGCATAGCAATACAGCAATATGTTGTTATGAGTTATTGTATTGCTATATTCCTCTAGCAGTCGACCCGCCCAGCAGGTCCTAAGTTACTCCAGGGTCTTGAGGAGGCACTGTCTGAAAGACATGGGAGGAAAGAGAAACGGACGCCAAGCAGTATTCTTTGTCAAGGCATCCATTTATTGAAGCAAGTTTCATGTCTTAAATACTCCTCAGTAAGGAGCTTGGGCAGGGGGAACTGAGGAAAGGGGGAAGGATGAAGGGGGAAGGGGGAAGGGAAGGAGGGGCTCGGTAGCTAGGCAACTAAGCGGGGCACTTTGGCAGCTAAGCGGGGCAGTTGCAAGGTCAGTGGCTAGAACACCTGCTGTTAGTGATAAGCAGCAAGCAATGAAGACACTCTGTGGTGCTTTCCAGAGCTTGAGTCTCCACGGTTACCACGTAATGTTTTGGCTAACTTTAAGTTTTCTGTCTCAAGATTTTTACTTCAAGGCCCTGTGAGATATGAGAAAGGAGAAGCCTGAAATGGCCCCTGACATAGCAGGATAACATGTCAGGTTTCCCATAGGCCTGTGACCTTTCTAGTCTCAGGTTCTTGACTACTTTGGCTGTGTCTGGTGTGGCTTCCAGCTCTAGAGTGGGTCTTAAACCCAACGAGAGGGCAGTTGGTTACCCCCTGACGTCTGTGCCACAGTTGCGCCAGCGTATCTTGCAGGCAGGTTACTGTTGTAGGTCACAGGGATTGCACCTGGGAGATACTGATGATTCCCTTTCTCCTCTGATAGCATGTAGAGGACCTTCTAACACCACGAACACTTGTCAACAGGGCTGAAGCCTCCAGCCAGGCACCAGCTCAACTTCTCCATGTCGGAAGTCATATGTAAGTTCTGTCTTCCGCAAAAGAGCCTTGGTGTCAGGTTGTGGAGAGTCATCAACAGCCTTGGCTATAGCCTATGGTGTATAGGGGTTTCCATGGAACCCCTTTGACCAACAACTCAAAAAGATGCAACCTATTCCTGGCACTGGAGATTTTGCCTGGTGATATAAGATGTACTATTTGGGCATTGCCTCCCCTATTATTTGGTAACTCCTTTTAGATTCTTTTTCTTTCTTCTTTTTTTTTTTTTTTAGACATGGCTTCCCTGTGTAGCCCTGGCTGTCCTGGAATTCACTCTGTAGGCCAGGCTGGCCTCGAACTTGCAGAGATCCACCTGCCTCTGCCTCCTGAGTGCTGGGGTTAAAGGCTGTGGTATTATCACCCAGCAGATCCTTTCCTATATGTATATACTTTTAGGACATTTCTACAATGCAGGTTTCCATATTGGTTTTCCCTGTCCCTCCCTGGACCCCTCCCATCCTCCTCTCCCACTCACCTCCCGTTACTCCTGTTTTAGCTTTCTGTTCATCTCTCTACAACAATATTCTCTCTTTCCCTGACTTGGGGATCCTCTCCTCCCCACTAGTCCCTTACCAGGCACCTAACCTCTGTGGTAACTCAGATTATAATACATAAAGCTAGCATCCACATTTAAGAGAAAACAGACCATATTTGTCTTTTGGGGTCTGGGTTACCTCACGCAGGATGATTTTTTTTCTGAATCCATCCATTTATCTGTGAATTTAATTTTTTTAATATATGTCTATTTTTTTTTATTTGTTTCTTTGTTTTATTTTTTTCAGACAGGGTTTGACTTTGTAGAATTGGATGCCCTGGACTTACTTGGCAGACCAGGCTGGCCTCAAACTTGTAGACACCCAATTGCCTCTGCCCTCCAGGTGCTGGGACTAAAGGTGTGCACCACCACCACCTGGCTACCTGTCTGCTTCTTGAGTGGATGCTAGTGATTAAACTCAGGTTCTCACGGTTGCTCGGAAAGCAGTTTACTGGCTGAGCCAGCTCCTAGACTACCACTGTCCCTTGTATTGAGATGATATCTCATAGCCTTGATGGCCTTGGAGTAGCTGTGGATGACCTTGAACTTCTGATTCTTCTGTCCTCTACCTCCCAAGATCTGGGATGGCAGGCATCTGATCTATAAGGTGAAGAGACTCAAACTCAGAGCTATGTGAACCCAGCCAAGAGCTCTGATGAAATACACCCCAGCCTGGAGTTCTAGGTTTTGAAGCCACAAGAGTAAATCTGGCCTCTGATACATCACTACAGCCAGAGGCTATCATCTGGCTGAAGTAACAGGTTTGTGACTGTGACATACAATGGACAGCTGTGCCTCTGAGCCCCTGCCCAAGTGTGAGAGCAGCGCTAACAATTGTGTCCCGCTGGGAAGTCACCTGCGTGTGCCTCAGGCTTCCTCCAGTCAGACAGAGGTTACAGCGTTAGTGTTGATGCAAACAGCTCTTGCGAGACATGAGTAGGCAGTGCGTGTTCAGCTTGGCCTGTGCAGTGTGACCATAAGTCATTTCAGAGATCCTCAGGGGCTTTCTCTCATCTAATTCGCCAGGGTGACGTGGTAAAAAGATCCTTCCTCTCCCTTTTCTCCCTCTTCCCTGGAAGTTTTCAATTCTCTCTCTCTGCAGACTTTTCTCTCAGAGAACTCACAACAGACACAAGCGTTCCTCTTTCCTCCTGCCCCAGGATTTCCCAGCCTCCTCATCTATTCCCTTCTCTGCCCACTGCTCTGAAAGAGTTCCCTGCGCCGCCACTTCCACCCCTCGCTTCCCCCACAGCCCCTCATTGGCTGTGCCTCCAACTCCCCAGGACCTCTGATCCTCTGATTCCAACAAAGCCCTTCTGGCATTCCTGAGCTTGCAGGGCTTCTGCCCTCTGCTTGCTCTTTTCCTTTTTTCTTTTAATAGCCTTGATTTATTTTATTTATTTACTTTTTTTTTTTTTTTTTTTTTGGTGTTTCCCAAGGTGGGCCTGGGCCTCACACATGCAGGACAAATGTTCTACCACTGAGCTCTTGAGATGTTTATGATCAGCCATATGGCTATTTTTTGGAACCAGTTTATGAACTGTAATTCACACACCACACAATTCACCTCTAAGATGTGCAGTTCTGGCCCCCCCACCCCATGTGCAATTCAAAGTATTTTAGTATAGAGCGCTGCAGCCATCACCACCAATCAATTAATTAACAAAACTTAGTTTTTCAAAGATTTGTTTTATTTGTGTGTGTGCGCGTGTATGTGCACGTGTGTGTGTGTGTGTGTGTGTGTGTGTGTGTGTGTACAGGAGCCATGGAGTCCAGAAATGACTGTAGGATACCCTGGAACTGGAATAGATGGTTGTAAGCATCCCAACATGGGTGCTGGGAACCAAACTTGGGTCCTTTGCAAGAGTAGCACACACACACACACACACACACACACACACACACACTCCCAACCACTGAGCCTCATCTCTATCCCCTAGTTAGTGTTGTTTCTTGAGCCAGAATCTCCAGTAGCTCAAACTGACCTTGAACTCACTAAGTAGTCAAGGCTGACCTTAAGCTCTGGAACCTCCAGCCTTCACATCCTGAGTGCGAGAGAGGATTGCAGGTGTGAGCCTGCATCCCTGCCTGAGGAGCCTGCCGCTGCAGATAGAGAGGTAGAGAGTCTAGCAATGTGACTGGAATGCTCTTGCTCATTAATGTGAGGCCCTGGGCTCTGCAGGATGCTCTGGGAATGCTAAGAGAAACAGCAGGCTGCAGTGCAGAGCCCAAGAGGACTGTGGGCCTGTTCCCCTTCCTCTGGGCTTCTGCTTATGGACAGCTGGTGACATTGTCTCTGCACTGAGGCTGGCCTGTTCAAGGCCAACGTAAACTTGCAGCTTCCATGAAGCCTCCCAGGTTCTCACGGTTTGCTGTCTCCTGCCAAGTCAAATAAGCACAGCTTGCTTCCGGATGGACACAGTTCTACCCTGCCCCAGGTCACATTAGCATCTACCAGGGTCTTGCTCATCCTCTACAACCTGAGCTTGAGCACTAGGGCTCCATAGCCAGTGTCTTGAATAAGAATGCTGCCTGACAATCTTACCAAAAACAATCTACAGATTCAATGCAATGCCCAGCAAAATCCCAGCAAAATTCTTCAAAGACCTCGAAAGAATGATACTTAACTTCATATGGAAAAGCAAAAAACCCAGGATAACCAAAACAATCCTGGGCAATAAAAGAACTTCTGGAGGCATCACAATCTCTGACTTCAAACTCTACTACAGAGCTACAGTACTGAAAATAGCTGGTACTGGCATAAGAACAGACAGGAGGACCAATGGAACCAAATCAAAGACTCAGATATCAATCCACACATCTTTGAACACCTGATTTTTGACAAGGAAGCAAAAAGTATCAAATGGGAAAAAGGAAGCATATTTAACAAGTGGTGCTGGCATAACTGGATATCAACATGTAGAAGAATGAAAATAGACCCATATCTATCACCATGCACAAAATTCAAGTCCAAATGGATCAAAGACCTCAACATAAAGCCAGTCACACTGAACCTTATAGAAGAGAAAGTGGGAAGTACACTTGAATGCATTGGCACAAGGAACCACTTCCTAAATACAACCCCAGCAGCACAGACACTGAGAGAAATAATTAACAAACGGGACCTCCTGAAGCTGAAAAACTTCTGTAAAGCAAAGGACACGATCAACAAGACAAAACAACAGCCTACAGAATGGGAAAAGATCTTCACATCAGGGGTTAGTGAAGGAGTAACCAATGCAGTGAGCATCGTATGAATGAAGGGACTGTTGAAGGAGCTGCGGGCTGCGTTCCTGCCACCCAGCTCCCGGCTGCCTGGCTAGCTTATGCCCCCAAAATGACGACACACAAACTGTATTCATATAAACACTGCTTGGCCCATTTCTATTAATGTGTGTAGCACCACGAGGTGTGCTTACCAGGAAGCTTCTAGCCTATGTCCATCCTGGGTCAGAGCTTCATCGCGTCTGCCTCAGAGAGGAGAGCTATGGCGTCTGAGCTCACTTCCTCTTCCAGCATTCTGTTCTGTTTACTCCACCCACCTATGTTCTAACCTATCAGGCCAAGCAGTTTTCTTTATTAATTAACCAATGAAATCAACAGATTGATATATGACACTCCCACATCAAATGATGGAGTAACTAATGCAGTGAGCATCGCATGAATGAAGGGATGAAGGAGTCACTAATGCAGTGAGCATAGCATGAATGAAGGGATAAAGAAGTAACTAATGCAGTGAGCATCACATGAATGAAGGGATGAAGGAGTGAATGGGTGGATGCCTGCCAGATACTCCCAACGATTTGCAAGGATTATGCTGAGAGGTATATCAGCTACTCTTCTTGTTACCATGACCTGACAAGCTTGACTCACGATTTGAGAGAATACTCACCGAATCCACCTTGGCAGCTCCCAACTCGTGGCTGTTGCAGCTGCGGCACCAGGCTACTTGCTCACATCTCTATGAACCAGGATGCAGAGATACAACAGGAAGTAGGGTCAGGCTATAAACTTCAAAGCCCGCCCAGTAGAGATTCACTTTCTTGCAGCTAGGCCCCACTCCCAACATTTCTGCAATCACCCCAAATGTCAGCACTAGTTGGGGGGCCAAGCAGTGGGGCTATTTCACACCCAGGCCTTCCCAGGGAATCTTGAGCTGAGGCAAAATAGCAAACAAGCCTCCTTCAACTGAGTCTTCAGGCGTGACTTTAGCTGACCAAAGAACCTCGATTGACTCATAACAAATTAATGATCGATGGTAGAGGAAGGGGAAGATAGGAGAGAAGCACAATTCTCTTCCTTCCAACTGGGCTGCACATAGAACAAGGTATGACATGGGACGAAGATAAATTGGTCCCACTGAGGACCTGACTTGAAGGTGACCCTCGGGAATGGACCAACTCACCAATAAGGTTTTGAGTTGTTCAATTTTAATTTTGTTTTGTTTGTTTTTAGGCTTGGGGGACTGTGTGTATATGTTTATATGTATATAATATATATGTGTGTGTGTGTGTTGTGTGTGTATGTGTGCGCGTGCATAGGTAAGACGTGTGAAGGTCAGAGGTTCACATCCAGTGTCTTCCTCTATTGCCTTTCACCTTTTTTTTCTTTGAGTCTCTCACTGGATCCAGTCATCTCCTCTCTCTATCCCCAGTGCCAAGGTAACAGCTATCTGTGAACGCATTCGGCTTTGTGTGGGTGCTGGGGATCTGAACTCTAGTCTCCATTGTGTGTGACAGCCACCCCAGTCTCCTCCTCTTGTAAACACTGTGTGCATTTGTGTGCAAGTGTGCGTGCGTGTACATGTGCGTGTGTGCATGTGTGTACGTACGTGTGCGTGTAGCTTTAGGGAGGGTCCCAGGGATACAATCAGATCATCAGGCTTGGAAGCAGGAGCCTTTATCCACTCAGTCATCTAGATGGCCTCTTTTTTAAGGGATTTGATGTAATCTCGCTGCGTACATCTGGCTAGCCTGATGCCTTCCTAGTCCTGAGAAGGCAAACATGCACCACCACATCTTGTATCACTGAGCTTTAAAAAGTATTATTATCGCTGGACAGTGGTGGCACACACCTCTAATCCCAGCACTCAGGAGGCAGAGGCAGGCAGATATCTGTGAGTTTGAGGCCAGCCTGGTCTACAGAGGAGTTCCAGGATACCCAAAGCTGTTACATAGAAGTTCTGTCTCAAACAAAATAAAAGAAAACAGAAAGGTGTTATTATCATTATCCCACATGTATAATATCTGTGTAGGACATACATGTCACAGTGTACTCCTGGACCTGGACATACATGTCGCAGTGTACTCCTGGGCATACATGTCACAGTGTACTCCTGGGCATACATGTCACAGTGTACTCCTGGGCATGCATGTCACAGTGTACTCATGGGCATGCATGTCACAGTGTACGCATGGACATACATGTCACAGTGTACTCCTGGACATGCATGTCACAGTGTACTCCTGGACCTGGACATACATGTCACAGTGTACTCCTGCACATGCATATCACCGTTGTACACATGGACATACATGTCACAGTATACTCCTGGACACACATGTCACGGTGTATTCATGGACATGCATGTCACAGTGTACTCATGGATATACATGTCACAGCATACTCATGGGGGTGCATGTCACAGTGTACTCATGGACATACATGTCACAGCATACTCATGGACATACATGTCACATGGAGCTCCTAGAAGAACTCTGTGGGCTTGTTTCTGTAGCTCTGTATTGTCTTTGAACTAACAGGGGTTGCCTGCCTGTGTCTCTGCCTCCCCAGCGAAGGACTTTCTGACACAGGCTTCTTACTCTTAGTCTGTGGTTCAGACTGACCTGGAACATGGGTTTGTTGCTGTTGCTGCTCTTACCATTATAACTACACTTATTAACTTGGGGGGTGGGCACAGGTGGAGGTCAGCGGACTGCTAGTGGAAGTCTGAGCCCCAGCAATTAAGCTCAGGCCATCAGGTTTGGCACCAAGCGCCTGGCCTTCACACCAAGTCACCTCACCCTAACCTGGAGCGTGTAATCCTCTGCCTCAGCCTCCTGAGCGCAGGAACTATAGGCGCACGGCACCACACCCAGCACTGGCTTGGTGATTGTTGTTGTTAGAGGAGCCGAACCTGCAGGTCCAGAGGGCAGCGAGCAGGAAATTCTGTCCAACGACTCAGTTTCCCACACCAGCCATGCTAGCCAGCACACACACTCATTTCCATCACTGCTGCAATTACCATGACATCAGAAGCAATAAGCCATAGGAACTGTTTTATATTATACTTCTTAGGTCAGAGTTCGGGGCTGTCATGGCTGTGTCTTTCTGGGGCGCCTTTAGTAGGGGAGACTGAGTCCTCACGCTGCCGTTTTCCTGGCTCTCTGGTCTCAGCCAAAGGTTGATTCGTTTTGAGGACGGTGATGCGCAGGAAATCACCCCATTGCAAGATCTGTGTCCTTGTTTCTACAAAGTCCTTTCTGCCACGCTAGGCAGTGTATTCACATATTCCTAGGATGGCCTTAGAGGCCATTGTTCTAGCCAGCATGGAGCCAGGTGTGTCACCTCACAAGCCCTTCACATCTCTGTTTTTACATTTAATTCCTATGTATTTGTGTGTGGATCCACACCAGTCACCGCATGCATGTAGAGGTCAGAGGATCCCCCTACCATTGCGTGCTTGCTACTTTTATGTCAACTGGACACACAAGGCAGGGCCGTCAGAGATGAGGGAGCCTCAACTGAGGAAACGCCTCCATGAGAGGGGGCAGCAGGCAAGCTTGTAGGGCTTTGCCTAAATTAGTGATAGATGTGGGAGGGTCCAGCCCACTGCAGTGGTCCCACCCCTGGGCTGGTGGTCCTCGGTTCTATAAAAATCAGACTGAGCAAGCCACAGGGAGCAAGCCGGTGAGCACCAGCTTCTGCCTCCAGCCTGCTCTGCTTGAATCCGTGCCCTTGCTGCTTTTGTTACAGGGAACTGTGGGTAAAATCAGCCCTATCCTCCCCAGGTTGCTTTTGGTCATAGAGTTTCATCACAGCGACAGAAAAGCAACTCTGACCATGGTTGTGAGCTGCCAGGTGGGTGCGGGGAATTGAACCGGGGTCTTCTGCAATAAGTGCTCTCAGCTGCTGAACTATCTCTGCAGTCCACTTCCCCTTTTTTTTTTTCCACTTCCCCTTTTTTGAGAAATGGTTTTACTATGTAACCCTGGGCAGTCTGGATCACATGACATAGACCAAACTGGCCTTACAGTTTTCTGGCATCTAGCTCTGTCTCTTGACTGATGGGATTACAGCTCTGTGCCATAAAGCCTCACCCATCATATACAGAGCAGTGTTGGCCAAGAATTGAACCTAGGACCTGCTGAATGCCAGACAAGCGCTCTACAACTGAGCTCCATCCCTAGGCCTTACATTTCTTAGCTTAGTCCATCTCCACAGCTCTGTGCTGCTCCTCATTTTTCAAGTGTGCCCTGCTCCAGGCTGGCCCCCTCTCCAGCACTTGAGTCCAGAGGGGAGGAGGTCACTCTACAGTGGAGAATAATCAAGGTCAGTATAACAGCCCCACATCACACTCATAGATTGTTCTCTTACTACAACATCATGTGAATGACAGCTGGCCCCTGTACTCTTCCTCCCTAGAATACATGACCCCTGTATAACCAATCGTAAGGAAAGCACAGAGCAAACCTCAGTAGAATAGGAGTGTTCACCAATTTCTTCTCAGACCTTCCTGGACCAGCAAAAGTCAGAAAAATCTGAGAAACTAGGACCATGGTCACAACCAAGAAGGCCCTGATGAGACTTGACGGTAGCAGTGAAAGATAGATCAGCAGCTAAGAGCACTGGCTACTCTTCCAGAGGGCCTGGAGGTCAGTTCCCAGTAAGCATTTGGTAGTTGTTCTGGCTGGTTTTGTGTCAGCTTGCCACAGCGGAGTTATCCCAGAGGAGGAAGCCTCAGCTGAGAAAATACCTCCATGGGGTCAGGCTGCAGGCAAGTCTGTGAGGCATTTTCTTAGCTAGAAAGTTATGGGGGAGGGCCAGCCCATGGCTGGTGGGGGGTATTCCCTCTGAGGGTGGTCCTGGGTTCTATAAGAAAGCAGGCTGAGCAAGCCAGTAAGCAGTACTCACTCCTCCATGACCCCTGCATCAGCTCCTGCTCCCAGGTTCTTGCCCTATTTGAATTCCCGTCCTGACTTCCTTCAGTGATGAACGGTGATGTGGACGTGTGAGCCGAACGAACATTCTCTTCCCCGAGTTGTTTTTGGCCATGGCGTTCATCGTAGCAGTAGTAGCGCTAACTAGGACAGCAGCGCCCAGCCATCTGTAGCTCCGGCTCCAGGGTATCTGATACCCTCCTCTGGCCTCCATGGACATCAGGCATGAACGTGGTACACAGGCATATATGCAAGCAAAACATTCATATTAAAAAATAAAAATAATGGGAGGGGAAGGGAGAGAGGGAGAGACTTGGCAGTTAAATATAACATGTCTTGGACAGGATTCTGGCTCAGAGAAAAGACTTTAGGTCAAAACTAAGGAACCCTGATTGAGTGGGGCTTCAGTTAGCAGTGGTGTGTCAGTGCCGGTTCATGCGTTACGACAAACGTTAGTGGGAGGATGGACTGTGGCATGTGCATGGGATCTCTCTGGGCCTCTCTTTTTCTTTTTCTCTTTCTTTTTCTTCTTCCTTTTCCCTTTTTATTCTCCCAATGTTGGGGATGGAACGCAGGACCCCACACTTGGGAGGCAAGTGCCCTACCACTGAGCTAAGTCTCGCAGTCCTTTCTTGGTTTTATCGTCATTTTTCAAATTAAAATTCCTTATTAATTTATTTACTGCTGCAGAGCATGTGCATGTGAGGAGCTCAGAGGCTACCGCCACCACCAGGGGGCAGAGGACTAGACAGCCTGTGTAGCCAAGGAAGTCAGAGGTTACTGCCACCACCAGGGGGCAGAGGACTAGACAGCCTGTGCAGCCAAGGATGAACCACAAACTCCCTATGTAACCAAGGATGTCTCTGAACTTCTGAGCCTCCCGCCTTTACCCCACCCCCAGTTTTGGTATTGTATGCACAAACCACAGCACCCTGGTTTAGGTGACTCTGGGGATCAACCCAGCGTTTTCTACCTGTTAGCAAAGTCCTCTACCAACTGAGCTATGTTCCCACCCTGCTATGTGACGGTCTGGTTTTTGAGACAAGGTCTCATTCTGTATTCTGTAAGTCAAGCTGACCTGGAACTCACTATGTAGACCAAGCTGGCCTTGAAGCTGTGATCTGCCCCGTTCTGCCTGCTGAGTGCCAGTGTGCCACACATGGACTGCCAGGTCTAACCTTAATTTCTCCATGAAATTGTTCACAGGACTGGAGAGATGGCCCAGTAATTAAGAGCACACACTGCTCTTGCAGAGGACCCGAGTTTGGTTCCCAGACCTACCTTGGGCAGTTCACAACTTTCTGTAATTCCAGCTCTAGGGAATCTAGGGCCCTCTTCTGGCCTCTGAGGACACTGCACTCATGTGTACATAACCCCCACACAGACACACATAAACTCGTAATTTAAAATGAAATAAATCTTTAAAAGTAAATAAATTTTTTTAAAGAAATACTTTAGAGCTCAATAAAGTCCTGTAGCACAGGTACCATCAGAACCCTCATTTTAAAGTAAGGAAACTAAAGCCTGAAGGGACAGCTTCTCTCATAAACGCCAAGACCTGGGAGTTCTGGCTATGAAGCTTGCTGCTCTGCCTCCTGAGGGACTCACCTGCCTTAGCTCAGAAGCTGTCTATTCCCCAGCCTAGTGGCAGGATCTTACATTGTGAGACCTGAATTCCCTGCCAGCCACACTCTCCTGGACACTGAGCATCTTCAATACATTCATGCCTGGTGTTCTGGGGTCGGAACTCCCCAACCAGGAGAGCTTTTGCCCCTGCTCCTGAGACATTTGACCACTGTCAGTTCTCTCCTTTTCCAGGGGATGGAACTCCGGTTGTCAGTCTCGGCAGGTAGCACGCGCCTCTCCGGCCTGGAGGCGTTTTTTATCTCTGTGACGAGAGGGTTTCTGGGTAAATGCTACTAGAGCAGAGGTCCTGCATGCTGTTGGACATTCTCCAGTTCTGAGTGTAGCTCCCCAACAAAGAATCTTTCTCTCCACACTGTCAACAGAGCTGCGAAGACTGAGTGACGCGCTCTGGTGACCTCCCCAGGATTGACAACTTCCTGTTGTCCTAGGAAATAGGACATCCTGCAGGTCTGCCTAGAAGCCCCCAACAAAAGTCGAGGAGTCTAGGGACTAAGGGAAGGCAAGACCAGGGTGCTCCGATATCCATGAGATAGACCCCGTTTCTAAGCCTCTCTCCCACTTCCCTTGTGAGGACAGTTGCATGTCCTAACCACCACATGCGCGAATCGCTAGACTCTCTGACCTCCATCGCGATCCTCTTGGCAGAGGCGCAGGATACTCTGCTTCCCGGAGCAGGAGGAAGTTGCCGGCCTTGAAGAGGTCATGTCTGAGTCAGCCTTTCTTGGCCTCGGATCCCAAAGCTCACAGAAACATGAAAGAGACATCGGCCACATGGCTGGGAGCCACGGCACCGGCTAGGGAGGCGTGGCAGGGAGCCGGCGTGCTGAGTCAGCCTTCCTCCGGCTGGCCAAGAGGGCAAGTCATGGCAGCTGTACCGGGTGGGGTTAAGTCAGGGTTCTCTGGACTCTGACATCTCTGGATATAAAAGGCAGAGAACACTGGCCCTCTCTGTTGGAGAGAGGACTGAGCCGTCAGAGAGAGAGCACCCTTAGTGGGTACTGACTCAACACTGGGGGTAGCCGTGGGAGAAAGTGGAGCCGATGAGACAGGTCTTGTCTTTCACAATGTCATGCTTTGCGCTTATAAACCATGGATCCATTTCTAGTGAGGCACTGGGAGGTAGTCATATTCAAACACAGCTTCTGAGAGGAAAGAGAGAGAGGTGGGGTTGGGGGAAGAAGGAGGGGGTTGTGGCTACCCTGTCAAGCACTCAGCTTCCTTTCTTCCCTCTGTATTTTCTATGGAGCTAAACACCAGCATTGCATTCCCAGTGCTCCCTCCCCATGGAGGGAGCTAGTGAGGGACAGGAAGGCCCGAGGTGGAGGGGGCCCTTCCTTGCTTTGGGAAGTGACTTCTCATGCACAGTGACAGGCACATGAACAGGTGGACCAGAGTAGCAGGGCAGGTGACAGTCAGGTCCTATGTCTGGCTGCCTACCAGTGTGGGTCCCTGGGTTCCAGCAGCTTCCTAGCCCTGGTGGTCAGAGCCTTGACACAGCTTTTCTTCTTTAAGTTTCTGTTTTCCTGATTGGACCCTGATTGATACAGAAAACATCACATGATAAAGGTGAAAATTGATTGCTCCTTATAGCAAGATCCAAGGCAGAAAGGAATCCCAAACTCTGGTAATCTTCCCGTTAGTGGAAGGGGACAGCACACATCAGCTTGACTGCTTCAGGGTAAAGCAAGGTGACCCCAAAACGAACTCACAAATACCCAGGGCTACACCCGTCCTTCCCAATCCTATCACCTCCCTCTGTCTTATTCTCTATACTATTAGAGGTGCTTTCTTCTCACTACCAAACTCACCCTACTGTCCATGTATTTTTCATTGCTACTTTTTATCATTAATGTCAGAGGCCCTCTAAAACCCAGCTGATGGGACAGAGGCACAGGGGTGGCCAGAGACCCTCTCCCCAGCCTCTGATGTCATTCCATGGGGCTTTCTGGAGTCCAGGGATCTCCCAGAATTGTGCTGGAAATGTTGTTTGTTTGCAGAGAAAGTTTGTAGAGAGAGAGCCTGTGGCTATCATCAGATTGTCAAAGGGATATGGGATCCAGAAAAATTACCGCCAGGAGGTTAGGCAAGACTGTCTGTAGCATATGCTTGCTTCAGGCGGGGCAATGCGCTGTTGCCAAGGTGCTTACCTGGCAGGGTGGCCCCGTGATGCTGAAGGTGGTTTCCCCAGGGTGAGGTTCATCCAATGCACTCTGGCGTGCTGCCCACTGTGGTGGTTCCCCCTCACCCCCGTCTGGGAAACTCGACCTTGTAATTTGTGGCAATGGGGAAACGTGTGTGTGCACTCCCATGAGTTAGGGAAATATTCCCCTATCTCTACCACTGTGGAGCCCACGAAGATCTACTCTGTTTGCTTGTGCTCTTTATATGACATTCTTGGGTTTTGTTTGTTTTTGTTTTTTGAGACAGGGTCTAACTACGCATCCCTGGCTGTCCTGTAATTCATTCTGCAGATCAGGCTGGCCTCGAACTCACAGAGATCCGCCTGCCTCTGCCTCCTGAGTTGCTGGGTTTAAAGGTGTGCACCACCATCACCCAGCTTATACTACCTTCTTTTGTGATGACAGCTGTAGATTCCAGTTTGTCCAGAGGGATAAACAATGTGAAGACAGGCAAGCAGGTCAGAATGATAGGTCCACAAGCCGAAGAACTTAAGATTGGTAGGCTGGGATCTCTCTCTCTCTCTCTCAATCTAATACAGGGAGTTACTGCTTAATATTTAAAGAGTTTCTGTCTGGGGTGATGAAAAGCTTTATAAACATGTTGCTGTACGATATCAGGGGCATAATTATTCCAATTAAGTTGGACACTTCAAAATTGTTGAAATGAAAAATTCTGTATCTGTTTTGTTTTTTAACTGCAATATAAAGCAATAATGTAATGTAACAAAACCTACTGAATCATGCATTCTACTGGGTGACTGTTGAATTTGTATGTTAAGGACCAAATAACCTACAAGAGCTGTTGACAGCGACTCTTTAGGTTCCATCACAAAAGGCGTGGCCATGAGAGAAATCAGTGATAGACTTGATTTAATTAAAATTAAAAAAAAAAACTGTCAAGAAGACAAGACCAAAAGGAAATGTCTGCAAAAGTCATATCTGATAAAAGACCAACTCGACATGCCTGAGTACAAACTTAAGGACCTGAGTTCAAATCCTCAGCACCACATAAAAAGGTGGGCACAGCCACACCGCCTGTAACTCCAGTGCTGTGGGGACAGAGAAAGGCGGATCACTGGGTCTGCTAGCTGTCATCTGTTGCTTCATGTTCAGTGAGAGAGCTGACCCGAGAAAACACGGAGATAGGTGACAGGGCAGACACTGGTGTCCTCCATCGGCCTCTGTGCATGCACAGGTGCACTGCACACACACGATTCTTTAAATCACACAAAAACTCTCAAAACCAACTCATAAGATAATGAACCACTAAACATGAGACTCAGACATCTCACCAAAGAAGATATATAAACAATAAGATATGTACATGATAAAAACATAAAAATTTATTTGGTATTATATATTAATAGAAAAATATAGGCCAGGTGGTAGTATTGGCGGCAGCACACACCTTCAACTCCAGCACTCAGGAGGCAGAGGCAGGTGGATCTTTGTGAGTTTGAGGCTAACCTGGGCTACCGAGCAAGTTCCAGGACAGTCAGGGCTACGCAGAGAAATCCTGTCTCAAAAGATATAACAAAAACAAAAATAAAAACAAAAAAAATGAAAAACAGCAACTAGGACTGGAATTTTAGGTGTGCACCACCACAAACAGCTTATGAGCTGGAGACACAATCCAGGGCTCTGTGGTTGCCAAATAAACACTTTACCAAGCAAGGCACATATCTTGTGCTGGCTTCTTTTAAGACAAAGTCCTACTGTATATTCAGGCTGGCTTCCAATCTGTGATTCTCCTGCCTCAGCCTCCCAATTGCTGGAATTATTACAGGTATGTGATTCCACATCTGGACTTGGTGAGCATCAAGGAGGGGTTTTGGGATGGTGGTCTTTGGTGGTTTTATTTATTTATTTATTTATTTATTTATTTATTTATTGTAAGTGCTACACACAAAGGCGGGAGGATACACATGCCTCGCTGTGCATGTGGAGGTCAGAGGACCACCTTGTAGGCTGGGTTCTCTCCTTCTACTTTTCCATAGATGTACTCAGATTGTCAGGATTGCAAAGCAAGCACCTTTTCTCACTCAGCCATATTCTCCTACCCATATTCACTGTTCTTTTGAGTCAGGGTCTCACGTAGCCCAGGCTGGTCTGGAAATTGCTACGTAGCTGAGGCTGGCCTTGAACTCCTGATCCCTCTACTTCGTCTATCTCCCAGCGTGGAGATTACAGGCACTCACCTCTATGCTCAGCTTGTTTTGCTTGTTGACATATCGTCTCCCTATGTAGCCCAGGCTTACCTGGATCTCACCATTCTCCTGCATCAGCACTCTGAGGGCTGGAATTACAGACAGACGCCATTATGCACAGTTAGAGATGGAAAGTAATTGTTAATTCCTACAGAGCAGCCTCCCCTCACTACACACAAACAACCTCTCCACCCTGCCTGGTGTTATGGCACATGCCTGTAGTCCTAGCTAAATGGATGCTGACCTGAGAAGTTGGAGGTCAGTCTAGGCAGCATGGTGAGACCTCACCTCAAAACAAAACACACCCCCTTTACATGGCCCTCATCTGGGAGGATCCTACCTCACACAGACAGAATCTTCAGTTTCTAGGGCACGGAGACCACAGCTGTGGCCCAGCTGCAGCATACAGACCAACTGGCTGACCTCTGTCTAAGACAGGAAGTGGGGAAGACTGGTGCATGCTGCTGGACCCAGGAGCGTGGGCACCACTGGAGGGGCCAGGCTTATGGGTACACTAAGAAAGACTCGGAGGGCAGTCTGGGAAGGGCCTTGCTCAGCTTTAGAAGGCTTGGAGGCTACAGAGCCTGTCCAACGGCTTATTGTCATCTTGACTGTTTAGAGGGCTCTGGAGGGGGCGGGGGCTAGTGAAACATTGGAGTCCACATGAAGCTACCACGTGGCAAGGCCCTCCCCTCTTGGTGTCTCATTCCCCACCTATACGATTGGAATACGTATACTGTTCCCTGTACAGACACACTACTGGGGGCAGGCAAGGTCCTGGTCGTGAGCTCTCACTGCACTGTAAGAGAGGAAATACAGATCCCAGCACACACATCAGGCAGCTAACAACGGCTTGAAACTCTAGCTCCCAGGGATATCTGTTACCACCTGGGTGCAGAGCCACCTGGTAGGCCTCTTTGGCCTCCCCTAACTTACCCAGGCAACCCGGCCGGCTCCTTCAGGAAAAGAGTGCCAGGACCAGACTGTGTGGGGCATTCTGCTCAGGTGAAGACTCTGAAAGGGCATCCAATCTCATTCACGTCAGTTCAGTCAGAATGGGTATCGTCAAGGAAAAAAAAGACAAAAATAGCAATAATTTAGGCAATTCCCCCTTATTCCTAGGGGGTTGCAGACCTGTGTGAGATGGAAATCCGTGAGGAGATTCCTCAAAAAAACTGAAAACAAGTTTCTACTAGTGTAAACCCCAGCTAAACCACTACAGGACGTAAGCCAGTTTGCCACAGAGATACCTGCACGTTCACGTTCACTGCTGTTCACAGCAGCAAACAGAACCAGCCGAGGCTCATCCACAGACCAATTGGTTAAAGCACGCGGGTCACATACGCAACGGAATTCTAGGCAGCCCTGAAGAGAAGCGAAACCAGACATTTGCGGGAAAGTAGATGAAACTGGAAATTGCGTTAAGCAAAGTAAAGTAGACTCAGACAAGTCTTGCATGTTTTCTCTTATCGAGGATTTAAATGTTTATATGTATATGTAATATATATCAAATTATATGTGTGTGTGACCATGCATGTGTATGTTTGTATAACTATGTACATATAGAGGATGAAACTCTAGGAAAGGGACCATGAGAGGGAAAAGGTCTGAAGGAAGCTGGAGAAGAGGGGGTGATACAATCAATGTAATAAAGAGGGGACCGGCTAAAGGAGGCAGAGGAGATGGCCATGGCGGAGGGGACAAGTCAGAAGTACACACACCTTTAATCCCAGCCCTTGGGAGGCAAAGCAAGTGTTTGAGCTGTCTTGTTTTGCTTTGTCTCTGAGACAGGATTTCTCTGTGTCTCTCTGGCTATCCTGGAACTCACTCTGTAGATCAGGCTGGTCTCGAACTCACAGAGATTCGCCTGCCTCTGCCTCCCTTAGTGCTGGGATTAAATGCGTGCGCCACCATCACCTGGCTAAAGCAAGTGTTTGAAAGTAGTCTGGTCTACATAATGAGTTCCAGGCCACGGCAACATAATGAGACCCTGTCTTAAAAACAATATAATGATAATAAGCAAGTCTGTGAAGACAGGCGTAGTGGTGCTCGCCTGTAATCCCAGTGCTTAGGACGCCACAGCTGGGGGATCAGGAGTTCAGGCCAGCTTGGCTACATAATGAGACCCTGTCTCACTTAGACCCGCCCCCCTCACTGAAATGCTTCTTATTCAAATATGGTAGCATACCCAAAAGTTCTTGGTAGGGATGTAGCTGGATTGGAGGAGTGCTGACCGGGATCAGGCAACCCACACCTAGGACCCCATAAGCCCGCTGTGGTGGCCTGTCATCACAGCCCCTGGTAAGTAGGAGCAGAGTATAAGTCCAAGGTCATTACTGTCACATGGGAGTCTGTGGCCAACCTGGACATCAAAGCTGCCTCAACAACAAGAAAAAGTTCACGCACCACATGTACCCGGCATACTGAGCCCTCAAAGGGAGCACACCCGTGTAACGAGTGTACGCTGCAGTCATGCAGGGACTTCTGACGGGGGCTTTCACAACCCACAGCCAACATGGAAACAGTAGGAAGGATTACGTTAGTTCCAGGGGCCTTGTTTTGAAACAGAAAAACTTAAAGATAGGGTGTTGAATCCAGCGGGAGACTGGAGCTGCTTATGAGGCCCAACCTACCGGCTCAGGTAAGCCAGGAAGAATGCAGCAGCCGCCAAGCCCTGCAAGCCGCGGGCGCGTCGCGGTGACTCAGCCCGTACCAGGAAGGAGGAGTGCACCCAAGCTCTCGCCCCGAGAGCAGCCTGATCTCGGAGGGCTCTGGGGAACCGAACCTAGACCCCACACACACCTGCGGCGAGCATCCAGGCATCCAGGGTGGGACCCTTCCCGTCCCACCTCCTTCCCAGAGCCGTCCCTCCAGTCCATCGTCTGGACGTAGCTCGAGGGTGGTGAGAGCTCTGCGGGCGCCGTGGGGGCCACGCGGGTCCTGGCCCCGACGGCGCCCAGAAGACCTACGAGAGCTGTAAGTAGTGACTTCAAGGACTGGGAGAAGACCGTGGGGGAAGGTCCATCCCTGGCGTCCCAGCTTCCCTCGGTTGTAACGCGGGCTGGGAGGAGGTGGCCTGGCGCCGCCGCCTCCCTAATTAGCCCTGGTGGTACCGACTCAGACGCCGGGCTTAAGGCAGCTCAGGATCAGTGTGGGTCCCCGTCCAGCACCACCTGGCTGCCCACAAGTTCTCGGAATCGGGTCCTGGGGTCACTCTGGGGGTCTCCGAACTCCCCCTCCCCCTCCATACACACACACCCTGCTTGGTGACAACCCCTCCCCACAGCCAGAGTTTACAATTCCAGCCAGGCCAACAGACTGACCTCTCCTTACCCCTTTCTACACTCACCCTCGTGTTTGAAGTTGGGGTGCCGGCCTGGAGCCCAATGACTGAGTGACCGGTCTTTTCCCCGAAACGAATTTCCACGTCCAGCTGGCGGGGATGGCAGGGTACTGGGGATGCTTTTGGTTGCTATGGGATAGGGAAGGCTGATGCGACACCAAATGGATTTCCCGGAGGTCTAGTTTCTGGCGGGCTGATCCCCAAACTCCAGGCGCCCAGCTTCTTAGTGGAAATCGAGGACATGAACAAAGGCACCAGAGGAACTAGGTTGCTCTCATCCTGGGACAACGCAATTTGTGGGCTAGTAGTATTCAGACATTTGTCCCAGGGTGATAGTGACTTCTTTCTTTTGATAGTCTGGAAACTTTTGCAAAGTTTTAGATAAAAGGGAAAAACACGCGGCCCCTTGTGCAACCCGCGAGGTCCTCCCGGCCTGAGGAGGCGGAGATCTGGGGAGACTGGAGCCCCTGGCTCTGTACGAGGAGAGGAAACCAGACGAGCTGGCTTCCTGTGGGGGCTTGGGCCTCGGACGCCCCGCGGACAGACGTGTCCTGCCCTGGCAGCGCCGAGCCCCGCACGGGGGAGGGGATGCGTGGGGGGCGAGCCAGCGAGGAGGGGGCGGGGACAGGGTGGGCCAGGGAAGAGGGGAGGAGCGAGGGGGCTGGAGAGAGAGAAGGAAGAAGGAAGGGGCGATAGGTGGGTGCGAGTTGGCGCTGGAATGGGAGCCAAGAGCGAGTGAGCGGGGAGGGGGCGCGGGCGACACCCAGGTGTCGCATGGAGGGGTCCACGCGGTGACCAGCCTGGGAGCACAGCTTGCACGAGTCTGCGCTAGGGCACCCCAGTCAGTCCCCGGTTCCCCACGCACAACCGGGAGAGGCCCGCCCTGCCCGCTGAGCGCTGTTTTCTCCAGGTCCCGGGCCGATGTCCCAGGTGAGCGGTCAGTGCCCTGTTCTGTGCGACGCGCCCCATGGAGTCCCCAGCGCTACCCCGGACCCAGGTAGGAGAAGGAATGGAAAGCAAAGATGGACCGGAGTGGGGTGGAAAACTAACAGGGTTTTTTTGGGGGGTGGGGCTGTTAGTTCTCTAGCAGACACACAGGCGGATAGCTCCCAGGAGCTTGGGTGGGAGTGAGGGTGAGAAGTCTGAGTATTGGGGACCGGGTCCAAAGGGAGTAGAAAGGAGTAGAGGGCTAGGGTGAGGAAACTGGGCCCGGAGCAGGCAGCCATGGCTGAGAGGAGTTGGCTCCAACTCCCCCCAGCCCCCGCTCTACACACACACACACACACACACACACACACACACACATACGCCGTGGCGTCTGCCCATAATATTGGGATTTGTGTCTCAACCATTTCTGCCCAGTGTGTAAATATTTATGAGGGCCTTAGGCGGGGTGTGTGGCGGGTGGGGGGGTGGGTGGCGTCTGAGTCTCTCTTCTTCCCTTCCCCCAAACTAAGCAGAGCGCTTTCTGCAAACTTTTGTTTCAGCAACTAGTGGCTACGAAGCTGGCCCCTTCCCTCCTTGCTAGCTGCCATTCCTCCGCCCAGTCCCTACCCAGCGTGGCGCACATACACACACTACCAACGTAGTGAAATACCCTTCCCCCACCTCAGGGGCTAAACTGCCCTGATTCTCCCAGGACCCTACAGACTAAGGAAGGGTGTAGGGGGGGCCTCCCAATCTAGCGCCCTAGTCCCTTGTCCTCAAAGGCTAAAACTATCTTATACGGAAGGCACCTCTATGGAGGTGCAGATTCCGTTAGAGTCGGGGTGGGTAGGGGGCGGGGTACAAAAGTGTAGACCCAGATTTTCTGACTTAAAACCTTATTCTGGCTCAGCCAGAGGCTCTGTTTTCCTCAGACTGTCTCAGTAATGAAGATCCAAGGCTTGACCTCGGGTTCCCAAAGGGTCTCAGACAAGTCCTTTCTTTCCCCTTCTCTGGCCTGTCTCCTCACCCTACTCCCAGCCTGGACCCCCTAGTTGGTTTGTCTGTTTGGGGAATGGCCTCAGCTGCCTGTATACCTGGCCTGGCCCCTCACAACTGTAGAGGTGGGGGGCCTTCAAAACCTGAGGGATGTCTGACCAATGGAGATAGTGTGTGTTCTTTCTTCATCAGCCCTAAGTCCCTGTTCTGGGAGCGTCCTTGATACAATTACCTAGACTTCTAGGGAAGATGCTCCTCCAAGGACCAGGCTCCTTCGGCTTGGAAGGACAGTGGGAAACTGGGGGCTGGGAGGCCTTCATGTCTGGGAACTGTCTCTGTCTTTCTTGGCCTCTCTCCCACCCCCACTTTTCCATGCTGTCTTCCTTCCCTTATTCAGTTTTTCTCTCCTCCGATATCTCCTTCCAAGACCCCCCCTCCCCTGTCTGACCTGCTCTCCACCCAATGGCAGAGGAGGGGAGCAACGTGTGCTCAAGACAGGCCGCAGAGTCCAGGGGGAATTGACGGGAAGGCTTAGGCCTGGGCTGTAATTTGAGGCCCCAGCGTCCCAGCAAGCCCCCTCCCCAGTCTGAAATGGGCCAGACAATGTGGCTTTTGTAACACTTGTCCTGTCCTGTACTGTTCTGCCTGCTACCCAGGAAGCCCAAACCGCAGAAGATGCAGCCAGAACCCCACAGATGCCTGACCCTGAGACCAGAACTCTCCACGCTCCCTGTACGCTCACAGAACAGAGAGGCCACAGGACTGTCCCCAGAGTGGAAGCTGCTGGCAGGACAGCCAGGGTGTGACATGCCTCCTCTTTCAGGGTTCCAAGATACAGACAGGGCACAAGAGGACTCAGGGCAGCTGTGGTTAGGGCGGGTGGCCAAGTACTCACACTCTGGCCTCTTCCCCTGGCCTCTACCCCGCCCATTCCTGAGAGCCCCAAGAGCCTGGCTCCCTAACCCACAAGGTTTCTGCCTAGCACTGGGGCATCGAATTTCTACCCATGTCTCTAAATTCAATTTCCTGGGAATTGGAGCCCTTGGACCTAAAATAAAACAACTGGACTGAACATAGCCAGCAGCTCACATCCTCTCCAGTCCTCCTCTTCATGGCGCGGGCCTCGCTAACTGGACATCAAAATAGCCCACCATCTCTGGTCTCCGTGGGGTTCAAAGTCAGATGTCGCCCATAATCCTTCATGTGGCCCCTCTTTCTCCTTCCCAAACCTGAGCCATTCTGAACTCCAACACTCAACCACAAACATGCAGACCTCCACAGGGAAGGTGACAGACAAGGGACCAGTTTGTAGCAGAAACTAGCACTTCGTTGCCAAGTTGTCGGTAACGGGCTGTGCAGAGGGCACACTGATATCACAGGTGTCAGAGGAGGCTTTCTGGAGGAAGAGATGAGGCTGTGGCTGGACAGGGAGGAGTCAAGAGGAACTATATAAGCACAGGTAGTCTGGCCAGAAGCTGTTGTGATGGCCCAGGGGCCGGGACAGGTGAGTGTGCCTGGAACACAAGACCTTTGTACATTGACTAAAGAAGTGTGACAGAGGCCTTGAGTGTCTGCTCATACTGAGAGTGACTGAGAGGTATCAGCCACCATTCTCTGACCTGAAGTCCTGATCTTCTCTCTCCAGAGATAGTCATAGCCCAAGGTACAGGGAGCCCAGATCCACTGTCCACAAAGACAATGCTGGGGGCCAGACTTGGAGCTCCAGAACATGAAAACTGGCCAGGCTTGAAGTGAACCCATCCCCCCTGGAAGAGGTTCTCCTCTTCCTTCCTGGCCAAGAACGACCCCTCCCCCCAAATCTGGTGGATGACAGACAGAGGGAATCCACAAGGTCCTTGCTGCTGGAGTGAGTCTCCCTAACTTTCCTGTGGAGCATGTGGAAAGTTCTCTCCACTTCTTTCTAGAGAGGTATGCAGACCAGAGCCTCGCCCCGTGTTAGGGAGGAGCACGTGTTGAAGGGACCCAGAGGTGCAGGACACGAGCATGTTGAGTTCACTGTGTAAATCAATAGTGATGTCACTCTGGTCAGATGGGTGGCTTAGATGTCAGGCTTCTCCCAGCCACACCTCTCATCTACGCTCCTGCGTGCACGCACGCGCACACGCACACACGTCAGGAGAGTCTCCTTCGAGATGCTCTCTCTCTTCTCCATGCAGGACGAGGAGTCTTTTGGTCACAGAGGGAAAACTGGGCTCTTTAGTCTCTCAGTCTGGGAGTCTTCAGCCCACGTGTGCCCTGGGTCTTCCGTCCCAGCCGCGTCCTGGGGCCCAGGTCCTCTGGAGCAGCATCTCCAGAGCAGTCTTCCTGACTCCGCCCTTTCCACCCTGTTCTGCTGGCCTGTCTCCCTCCTCTGCCCCCTCTGTCCCTCAGGCCACAGTCTGGTCTCTCTAGAAGCTTTTGTTCCATCCAGGTCACCAGCCTTGTAGTGACTGTGAGGAGACACCTGGGTGAAAGGACAGGCGGGGACTCCCGTGGCCTTAAACCCTCTTTATTGTCTTTCTCCTTCTCAAGCCCTGAGGGCCAAAAAAACAGGAATTTTGGCTCTGTCTATACAGGATTGTGCACTCTGTGACCTCAGGAGAAAGTCTGGGAAGCCAGGGGCCTTTAATGACCAGCTGCTGTTGCAGGCTCCCAACCTCAGAAGCACCGAACGGCGTGCACTCCCTCATTCCCACCGAACTGTGGCTCTGGGGTCTTGGTCCCATTGCTCTTCTCAAACACCCCTTCCCCACGATTGTTTAAGACTCAGTGGCTACTGCCTTCTCCAGGGTACCTCCTGACAGCGCATACGCGTGTGCGCGCACACACACACACACACACACTCCTATAGGCTTTTAAAATGTGTTTTCTGTTGTTGTTGTTTTTGTTTGTTGGGATAAGGTTTCTTAGGGTAAAACTGTGAGGAGAGCCCTGGCTGTCCTGCAACTCACTCTGTAGACCAGGCTGGCCTTGAACTCACAGAGTGCTGGGATTAAAGAGTCCTTTTGAAGAGTTTTTTTTTTAATTCTTTTTTTTTAAAGAGTTGGTCTCAGGAGGCGCAGACTGGCCTTGAACTTGCTTTGTAGCCAAGGCTGGCCTTGAACTTTTGATCCCCTGGCCTCCACCTCCCAAGTGCTGGGATTATAGGTAAGTGATACCACACCCCATTGGTACCACTCATGGGGTGAAAGAGCTAGCATTGTTTGTTTTTGTTTTGGGGTTTGGGGTTTTTGGCGGTGCTGGGAATAGCAACCAGGGTTGCTGTTTTCATGTCAAACAAATGCTTTAACTGAGTGCTCGCCCAGTCCTCTTCCTCGCCAACCCTTGTAAATACCCTGCTGCAGCTTTGAGCTGGGAACTAACGCAGAAACTTCCTGGCCTCCTGCACCTCCTACTCTCTGCCCCAGCTCCTATCTGCTGATGAGGCCTGTGGTTTGCCCTGGGCAGGCAGAAGCATGCCTACTTGGGTCTGCAGTCTCTGTGCTACCCAGTAGGCCTCTGGGATCTGTGTCTGCAGGGCCAAGAGGAACTAGGGGCTGTTAACAGGGTCTCGGGCTCAGCAGCCAGTGAGGTGGCTGGACACTGGAGCACCCCTAGGCCTACTTCCAGCTTCTGATTCCCAGATCCAAGTGCACACATCTCCATGGACGGCTCCATTTATCTCTCTCCATGGCTGTCATCTGAAGACAGCTCAGAGGACATCTGTAGAAGCTCGTCTCTGTTCTCTGTAATGGAACCTATTTCATTGGCAGGACCTTCCTTTGTCTCCATCCCTTTTTGGTGTGTACAGGATGGATTGGATTCTGATCTCTTATCTTTGGACATCTCTGCTGGTTTCCCCCTCCCCCACCTGTGTACCCTCCCTCCCCATCTCTGTTGGTCTCCCCTGCTATCTGTGTAGCCTGCCTCCCCAGAGCCTTGCCCTTTGGCGTCTGCCTCTCTCAGAGTCTCCAGCTTCTATTTCTTCTTTCTCCCAGCATGGGAACTATGAGGGAGACACAGGTAAAGAACCATGCTCTGAGACCACTGCCGTCCCACTGCATAGCACAGCCTGGGAGGCAGCTGCACCCCCAAATTGTCAGAACTTGGGCTTTACCCCTGTGGCCCCTGCCTTACCCAGAGACTGAAGCTGTGGGTTCTCAGACACTGCGCATCCCCATCCCTTCCTGGGAGCCCAAGGGGCTCTAGTCCTGCTGCCAAGGGCGCTGTGGTTTGAAGGTGGCCTCGTTCCCTCATTCCGCCCACCCTGCCCAGAGTCACTCTAATTACACGGGACTGTGGTTCACCTCTTCCCCAGCGCTCCTGGCTGCCTCCTGGCCTCTCTTCCTGCCTGGGGCCCCTCCCTGCTCCTCACCCCCAGGTTACTCTCTCTCTCTCTCTCCTCTCCCATGCCAGCATCCCCTCTCTGACCCAATTTCTCCGCATCTGCCCTCTTCCTGTCTGAGCAGCTTCTTGCCCTGGTCTGCCCAGGCCCTGTCTAGTCTTTGTCTCTCTTCCTCGTGGCTGACTTTGCTGTTGGTCCCAGACAGCCTGTCACTAGATCTCTGCCGTCCCCACCCAATCTCCTGAACTCCCTTTCCCTGGCATCTGCCTTGCAGTGCCTGTCAGTCCCCACAACTGTATCTCTGGCTCCGCTGCTGAACAGCTTGTTTGTTTTCTCCTGCGCCGTGTGCCTCTCCTCTCCCTGCTCCTCTTTGTACCACGGGTCCCTCCTGATGCCACACACATGTACTCACCCAGGAACACTTACATGCACACATATGAGCTATGATTCAGAAACTTTCATTTGGAAGTCAAACACTGCAGCCAGATAAGGTGATAGCTGACTGAGTCGTGAAGTAAGGAGTTCATTGAGGGCTCTGGCCTGGAGGTCAGATCTGGGCCTGGGCACACAGAAGGGCGCCAGGGAAACAATCCTTCATCATCTGCTTTTTCACTAGCCCAGACCATGTCCCTCCTCCCTGGGCTGGAGGTAGCAGCAGGATCCACTCACCCTGCAGATGCATCATCAGAAGAGGGCTCCCCAGAGGAGGTGGTACCCTGCATGCCCCAAGACAGTGGTCCTGTGGCTCACCGGGCTCTGAACAGCACTGACCTCGATGTTCACACCGAAGCTGTGACGTGTGAGTACCAGGGAACTTGGGTTTGGGGTGGCAACATGTAGGGCTGCCCTAGGAAATCCAACCACGGAGTGTCGTCAGGAGTACAGTGCAGCAGCTCTCTGCCTCTACCTTGTCAGAGGCCAGGCTCCCGGAAACACGGCTTGAGCTTGCAGGACAAGAGGCATCCTTTGCCTCCGAGAGAGAGAACTGGTGTGCTGGGCAGGGCCAGAAGCTGAAACACAGTACAGTGTACCCTTCAGGACAGAACCTGGGTGCAGAGGAAAGAGGGGAGCACCAGATGCTCTGGGGAGGACGGAACAAAGTTCATCTTCTTTACCAGGCCTGTTTGGAGGTCTTCACAGTGCCCTAGGAGCCACGCAAGGGCTACCCAGGTCATTTTTGTAATAAGCATCGACTGCTTTCCATGATAGTGTCTCAAAGCAGATTTTCTGTCTTTGAATGAGTTCGAGTACTTTCGTAGAGAGACATCACCACAGCTCTTGTCAAGCCTATTCTCTAGATGAGGAAACTGAAGCACAGACCCAGAGCAGACCAGGACACAAGCCTGGCACTCAATCTTCTGGCCTCATTCTGCTGTGCCCACCTGCTGTGTTGGCATAAATAATGTGCCTCCTGCACCTCTATCAAGGGCATCTGGGGCCAAACTGGACGGTCTGAAAGCAGCCTTCTGTACACACACGCACGCACGCACACACGCACACACACACACGCACGCATACACATGCACCGCTCACACACACACACTTGAGACAAGACATGGCCATGGCCACAGGGAGGGGGCCCAGGCGAGAGTGGGACAGACACCCCTGTGTCTATGGCTTTGAGTGTTTGCACTGTGACTCAACACCACCCCCACCCCTTGGCCACCCCACAGCCGAGGCCACAGGCGAGCTTTGTGTCTGCAGGGCCTCCCAGGGCCCTAGGCTCACCACAGACTCCCTCCCTCTGGCCACTGAACCCATGTTTAGGCAGCAGGGCAAGGGACAGTGACACTGGCCAAAGGCTCAACCAGTCTTCTCTGGAGCCAGGATGATTCAGGCCTAGCCACTCCCGTGGCTTTGCTCCTGTTTGCCAGGTGCAGGCCCCAGCCATGGCTTGCCCCAATCCCAGCCTGGCACCTCTGTTTCCCACCCTGTCATGGTGTTATCCTCCCAGCCTCCTCTCTCCGCTTCCTAGCTGTGGAATCTCTTGTGAGTTATACCAGCTGGTCCTCAAGTATTTTCATCTGAGAAATGTGCCAATAATAGATGGCTTATAATGTTTAAAGACATTACTCTGGCACACAGTCTCGCACGCCGATACCCACTCAAAGCATGTTAACTAGCTGCTACTCTAAGAAGTGTCTGTGTGGATGTAACAGCTTGCTTCCCAGTTCCTCAGTCCCCAGCCTTTGCCCCCATCCCTTGGCTCTCTGTCCTGAGGCACAGTGGTCTACATCAGTAATCCCAGCACGCTGGAAGTGGAGACAGGAGAATGAGGGACTTGAACTCCTATGCAAGGTCATCGTCAGCTGCATAGCCAGTTTGAGTCCAGCTTTGGCTACAAAAGTCTCAAAGATGGGGGCGGGGGGTCTTATAAAGAAGATTCCATTAGAAAATAATCAGCAAGTATTGGGGACAACTGGCCAGCACACATAGTGCTCAACTGGTTGGCACACAGTGAGTGTTCAAAGGACCCATGACTGACTGGCACACGAGCGTCCATCCCCCAGAGTCCAGAGGTGCACTGAGGCCACCTTCTTCTCTCCTGAGCACGGAGGGCCTCCTCATATCTCCCCCCCTGTAGAATGTAAATCCCCAAGTCAGCTGGAGAAGTGAGGACTAGGGCCCTGCTGAGGGAATGGAAGCACCCCATGTTTGCAGAAGGCATTCAGCAGCCAGGGCCCAGACCTCGTGTGACCCCTTCTTACGTCCCCTACCAGCATAACACAGGTTCCCTCACTTTCTGAGACTCGTGCCAAGCCGGCTGCTCAGTTGAGCATCCTCTGAAGGAGATCTAGAAAGCCTCTGAGGGCTTGGGGCATCACCAGGCTCAGCTTCTAAAACTGATTGCTTAGTTTAGGAGGGTACATGGCCTTTGGAAGGCGCTCCCTACCAGTTCTCCCTCCCGTCCTGTCCCCACCCCTGTCACCCAGACCAAGAGCCGCTCAGTCCTTTCTGCCCACAGTAGCAGGGCAGGGCGGGACTCTGCAGAGCTGAGGGCAAGAAGCAGAAGATAAAGGGGCTGCTACGAGGGGCCCTCAATCCAGAGCCAAGCATGCATCTCCAAACAGATGTTCCCAATAAGTCACCAGCAGCACCAAGGGCGAAAACAGCTGGGAGTTTGGCAGAAGCCAAGGTGAAGGTTAACTGATTCACTGCCATCGGCAGCAACCCCAGCCGACCATGTCTCCCCGACCCTACCAGTCTAGCCCAGGTCCTGGAGCCTACAACAAGAGGACAGAGTTCATGTGGAGTAAGAAAGTGGGGTGCAGGTACCCCTGCTTTGTACCTTTGGTTTTAGTTTTTTTTCCGGAATGAGCACTGACATGGGAGTTGAAACTGAATCCCAGGCTGTGACTGTTCCATGATGTTCCTGTGGGCTAGTCATTTCTGCTTTCCAAGCCTCAGTTTCTCCATGTAAGGGACACAAATCTGCCTTCGCTGCCGGAGGTGAAACAGAGTAAACTGGTAGAGTTCAGACTGATCATCAGAGGGTGACCCTCTCTTTCGTCACCACCTTTTCTCTTCATTTCCCCCAGGCCAGCCTCAGGGGAACCCCTTAGGCTGCACCCCACTACTGCCAAACGGCTCCGATCATAGCCACCCCTCAGAACTGGGCAGTGCCGGGCATGCTGGGAACGGTGCCCCCGGAGGCCCCAAGGCCCACCGGAAGTTGCAGACACACCCATCTCTGGGCAGCCAGACTGGGAGGAAGAGCAAAGGCAGCACTCGGTCAACTTCCCAGGTCCCCCTCCAGGCACAGGAAGGTAAGACCCCTACCGTCCCGCATGCGCATGCGCAGACAGGCAGCGCAGCCCCGGCTGCAGGTTGAGACGTGCGCGCTGCTCTGTTGGACTCAGTGCCTCCTGCCTATTGGCTCCTGATGCCGGAGGATCAAGGCCATCCTGGGCTTTGTAACTAGATCCTGCTTCAAGCGGCCGGCCGTAAACCAGGCGTCGTGGCTCACACCCCTACCATCCAGCGCTCAGGGACTGACATGCTAACTCCTGCAAGGTATCCTCCTACCTCCACATGGTTGTGGGGTTTGTGTTTAGAAAGGGAGACCTCCAGCCTCCGGGGAATCATCTATGGGGCCCACACAGCTAGAGGCTGGGCAGAAGCCACGGGGAAGGCTGATGCGAGGGTGCGAAGGTGCCCTTGGTGCCCTGTTCAACTTCGTGCATCTTGAGAAGCACACTCGGGCGGTGAAGTGACCTCAGTCCCAGACCAGCTCCCTCAGGCTTACCCTAACAAGGAATGTGGCCACCTGGGCTGATCCAGTTTACACCACTTTATTTCCAGAATCAGAAAATTTCCGCCAGGGGCTTGTGACCCCGCTTTCCATCCCCAACACCAGAGAAAATGAAAAAAAAAAACTATATATATATATATATATATATATATATATATATCCTTTAGGAGTGGACCATCTGTTTAGTCAAAGCAAACGTAGAGCGTAAAATGATGCTGAGCGGTGGGGGTGGGGGGTGGGGGACACAAGATTCCGCTGGGGATGCCAGAACTTCTCAGACCAGACACCCAGCTGCCTTCTGCTCCGACATCACAGAGCTGACAGCCATCTGCTTGCCCCATCGGGTATCGTGGGGCAGTCATCTGTAGTTCAGGAACCACCTGATCGCAGCCCTGCTCATGTTGGGGGACCCTGGCCTGGCCCCCTGCAAGCAGGATTCAATGTGTGCATTTATTGCTGTTGCTTTTAAGATTTATTTATTTAAACGTGGGAGGCAGAGATAGGCAGAGATCTCTGTGAGTTCGAGGCCAGCCTGGTCTACAAGTGATAGTTCCAAGACAGGCTCCAAAACTACAGAGAAACCCTGTCTTGAAAAACCAAAAAAGAAAAGAAAGAAAGATGTATTTATTTTATGTGTATGAGAGTTTTGCCTGCACATGTGTGTGTGCACCATGTGTGTGCCTGGTGCCCTCAGAGGCCGGAGAGGGTGTCCAATCCCTGGAACTGGAATTACAAATGGTTGAGCGTCATCATGTAGAAGCTAAAAACCGAACTGGATGGAATCAAACCCAAACCCTCTGCAAGAACAGCAAATGTTCTAAACCACTGAGCCATCTTTCTAGGGAGGGCCCTGCCCACCCCACCATCCCTGAATTTGTTAAGTAAGGCATTCTGAAACCTTCTCACCCCTTGGGGCAGATTCTGTCCAAAGTATTTTATGACAGGCAGTCATTCACTTAGCTGACTTACCCTGGGGAGGAGGGGAGAGAAGTGTCTAGGTGGTAGTGCACTTGTCTAGCATGCTCAGGGCCCTGGGTTCAACTCCCAGGGGTGCAAGAAAATAAATAATATTAACAGCTGTGCATTCTGGACACCTGCTACATGCTAGGTAACTAGCCCATGCCCTCATTGGGCTCTCGTGGATAGAGAACACATGGGATCTTTATCCATGTGGCAAGTCCCACTACAGAGGCTGTATTAGCGTGGAAACAGCCACACCAGCGCAGAGGCCGAGGTAGGGAACGCGAATGAAGTGACCCGTAGAAGGTGTGTTTGGCATTTGGCAGGTTGACTGAAACTCCAGGAGGCGGGAACTCTGGGAAGGTTTTTATCAAAGATGACCTACTGACACACGGGGACGGTTGGGATGGACTGAGAGTCTTAAATACAGCAGTGATTTAACACGTCTGCAGTTGAAGAGAATGACTGGATCCATTTGGGGCATGGAAGACAGGGCTGCCACACAGGGTGCTGGACAGTGTTAGTCAGCAAAGTGCAGCTCTGGTTCCCCTGGCCTGGCCCTCAGGAGAGCTTACTGCCCAGCACTCTGCAGTGAGGGCTCAGCCCACCAGTCAAATAAGGGCCTACTGTGTTCACTTTGTGTGGTCCAAGCTGGCCTCAGATTCTCTGTGGCTGACGATGACCTTGAACTCCTGATCCTCTTGCCTGTGCCTGCCGGGAGCTGGGATTACAGCCCTGCACGACCACAGCTTGTACACACAGGTGTACATGCCCTTAGGACGGTGTGCATGCCCTTAGGAAAGAAGCATTCTGCGGACTGGGACACATCTGTGACCATAACAGACACAGGCAGCACCTGTGTCTACTCAGGGTTTGCTGTTGCTGGAAGGAGACACCATGACCACAACAGTGCTTATAAAGAAAACATTTAATTGAGGGTGGCTCGCTGACAGTTTCAGAGGTTCAGTCCATCCTGATCATGAAGGGGAGCATGGCAGCGTGCAGGCAGATGTGGTGCGAGAGTCGAAAGTGCTACATCTTGCAGGTCACGGAGGGTTGACTGACAAGAGACCTCAAGGCCCACCCCCCACAGTGACACACTTCCTCCAACAAGGCCACTCCTAACACTGCTGCTCCATTCTGGGCTCATTTTCTTTCAAACCACCACCACCTGGCAAGGGTGAGGTGACCATCTGCTTAAAGCCTGTTGTGCAGTGACCCATGACAGAGCTAGGAAGTCAGAAGAATGCAGGAGGGTGGTGAGCGGGGTGTGCCAGAGTGAGGAGAGTTCTGGAGAGTTCTGCTCCTCCAGGGGAGCCTGCTGGAGATGGCATTTGGAGAAGTAGGGAAAGAAAGGAGTGAGACTATTCCAGGCAGAGAGAGAGGTACCGCCCGGCCGTGTTTCGCCTGGGTTTCAGCAGAAGATCAGCACGGACAGAGCAGAGGAGAAGGCACTGTCAAGAGAGACAGCTCACCAGGCCTGAGGCCCACCTGGAACCTCAGCTTCTCCCCCTTGAGGGCGTCTGTGGTAGCTCTGAGCACAGCAGGCTCTGAAGCAGCCTCTGTTTTTAGTTCTTGTTGCTTGTTTTTGTTTGGTTGGTTTTTGTCCTGGCTCTGGGACACACAACAGATTGGTGAGGTATAACCAAAGACAGAGTGGCATATTCTTATTTGTTTCATTTTTTGAGACAGGGTTTCATGTAGCCCAGACTGACCTCCAACTCACCAATTATCTGAGGATGATCTTTTTTTTTTTTTGGTATTATTTATTTATTATTATTATTATTATTATTTTTTTTTTGGTTTTTCAAAACAGGGTTTCTCTGTGGCTTTGGAGCCTGTCCTGGAACTAGCTCTGTAGACCAGGCTGGTCTCGAACTCACAGAGATCCGCCTGCCTCTGCCTCCCGAGTGCTGGGATTAAAGGCGTGCGCCACCATCGCCCGGCTATTATTTTTTTTTTTTACAAAAGTTTATTACAATGTACAACAGGCTCCAGGATAACACTTCATTCTAACTATAGGTGGCAATGATGTTATAGTAGGGGATCCAGATGTTTAACAGGCTCCAGGATAACACTTCATTCTAGCTGTAGATGGCAAAGATGTTATGGCAGGGAATCCAGATGTTTAAATAGGAATGGAAGAGGGTCACCATCATCTCAGATATGAGGAACAGCTTACTTTTTGCCAGATTTCTTAATTCCACCTGTGGCCAGGGGTCCCTTCCCCGCGGCCTTGGCTTTTAGCTCCTCGAGTTTCTTCTGCTCCTCTTTTTGTTTCTGCTTGAAAGCCTTATCTTCCTCGTCCACTTCCTTGGTCTGCTTCTTGGGCTGTTTCAGGGGCTTCTTTTTGCCACCTTCCCGGCCCGACATGGCGCCTCCAGACACCCCCTTCTCCAGACCCTCCTGAGGATGATCTTGAACTGCTGATCCTCCTGCTTCTGTATCCCAAACACTGGAATTGCATGTGCACACAGTTTCTACAGTGCTGGGGATTGAACCCAGGGCCTCCTGCATGCTAGGCAACCACTCTATTAACTGAGCCAAATCCCAACCCTTTGGCTACATCTTTAAATGGCTAATCTCTGTGCCTCAGTTTCTTCATCTGTAGAACGGGGCTAATTACAGCCCACATCATAGAGTAGTTACAGGAGGATTAGGCGAGTGTCCTTCCTACACGGCACTTATACTGGTGCCTGGGACACCTCTTCACCCACTTAGTTAAATACATAATCAGAGCGCAGTTAAAACAGGGACTCCGCCGGCTGGCGGTGGCGCACGCCTTTAATCCCAGCACTCAGGAGGCAGAAACAGGCGGTCTCTGTGAGTTCGAGGCCAGCCTGTTCTACAGAGCGAGTTCTAGGACAGGCTCCAAAGCTAGAAAGGGAAAAAAACAATACTCACAATGCAGACTGGCTGTGCTCCTTCAGTTCCACTCTGATTTACTTGCCTGCTGTGCCTATAAAGAAACTGGGTATCCCCACTAGCTCCTTTTGTTTCTTGGGGCGATGGGGACTACAGACAGTAGGTGAAACTGGACTGTTGTGACGGGGGCTCCCTTGCTCCTGTCTCTGACTCGCCTGTCCCCGCCCACAGACTGCTGCGTCCACTGCATCCTGTCCTGTCTGTTCTGTGAGTTCCTGACACTCTGCAACATCGTCCTGGACTGCGCCACGTGCGGTTCCTGCAGCTCCGAGGACTCCTGCCTCTGCTGCTGCTGCTGCGGCTCCGGCGAGTGTGCAGACTGCGACCTACCGTGCGATCTGGACTGTGGCATTGTGGACGCCTGCTGCGAGTCGGCAGACTGCCTGGAGATCTGCATGGAGTGCTGTGGACTCTGCTTCTCGTCCTGATGCCACAGAGCAGCCCCGGAGCTGCCACACGAAGCTTGACACCTCCCCTGACCCCAGGGCCCCCTCAGAATCCCAGCCCAGATGTGAGAAGGTGGGATGGCCAGAGGAGCCATCTCAGCCGCGGAACAGGTCCGTTACCGACAAGCCTGCTCTCCTCAGTGGGTGACCGGGAATGTGGCGTCTAGAACCTGGTAAGACAGAACCAGTTAGCTGCCAGGACTCCGAACACTGTGAACGGCAGGGGAGGGGCAGGAATGGGAGGCCTCTGTCCTTCTCTACCTCTGCTCCAGGTGTCCACCCCCTCGGCTACCCCAGCTCGGAAGACAGAAAATGTGAAGACACCTACCCCGCCCATTGTCAGCCCCTACCCTCCTCCCCGGCTCATTTGCTGGGCTCTTGTAGGAGCCTGACCCATACAGTGACCCAAGAGGGTGGGGCTTGGGGTGGGGTTGGGTGGGACAGGGGACAGTAAGACTGGAAGCGGGGGTGGGCAGAGGGAGGGTCTGTGCTATTTGTTGCTGTAAATAAAGATGTTTGTCTGTTCCGTCTCCACTTTCCTTGGGACCTGTGACAAAATGTAAGGGCATAAGTGCTGAAAAGCAATACTCCCTGCCAGGACCTTGTATTCGGTTTTCGGATGGGCCGACAGGCAAAACGCTGCCACAAAAGCATGAGAAATTGGCTTTGAGTCCCCAGAGTCCACATAAAAAATGGCTCTAGAAACCTGTGTCTGCCATCCCAGAACTCCCTCAGCAAGATGGAGGCCGAGAGAATCTCTGGGAACAAGAAACTGTTTGAAATGAGAGAGGAGGCGAGAGCTGGCCCTGAGATTGCCCCTGTGGCACACACACGTGCTAGCGCACACAGACCCTGTAGCACACACGCGTGCTAGCGCACACAGATCCTGTGGGACACACACGTGCTAGCACACACAGACCCTGTGGGACACACGCATGCTAGCACACACAGGCCCTGTGGGACACACTCGTGTTAGCACACACAGACCCTGTGGGACACATGCGTGCTAGCACACACAGACCCTGTGGCACACACCATTCTCCCTGGCTCATGACTTCACTTCCCACAAGGAAGAGAGGATAGGTCAGGTCCTCACTGCTGTTTCCAATGCCTGCCAACTGACAGGTCCAGCAAGGGAAGGGTTAACCTTGGCACGTTGTAATTCACAACAGATGTGTCCAGCTTTGATTAATTAGTCTCCTGCTGGTGGCAGCTTCTCCAAGCTTCCTGATGGAGTTGCTCCAAGGCTCAGGCTGATCCTGTGTCAACTGCTGAAGGGTGCCTAGGAAGGGGTGACCCCAGGCCTCACCCTGACTTGAAGCTAGGACTCTGGGGATTGGGGGCAGATGTGGCCTGAGCAAGGGACATATTCCCTGGCTCAAGTCCTATTCCCCAGGTGTCAGAGACTGGAAGAGAAGGAAGCCTTGTCAGGCCCACAGGAACCTTGGAGGTCATGGGTCCAGTGACCCATTCAGGCAAAAAGTAGTATATGGCCATCAGAGACAGACCTGGGTATCCCTGCACTGGGGTACATAGGCCCACAGCAATCGGGATCAGGCCACATGACAGGGACCTAGGAGTCCGGGGAAGAGACATAGCTGAGGAGACCCTCAGGTATGTGTGGGTGCTGCTTCCATCTCTACGGCTGGAGGGAAGGACACTCAGAAGGGCCATAGGCACCCCAGACTCTCTCCAGAAATATTATGGAGCCATGGGCTTCCCTTCGGTATCAGAAGGTTGTGACAGGCCCTAAGGGGACTCCTGCCCTACAGGCCCAGGCTGCAGACCTTACTTTGCTTGCTTTCTGGATTCTAACACCACGCTGGAAATTTAGGAAAAGACAGGACCAGTCTGGAGTCACCATCGTGCTAAGAGAAAGTGCAAGGCCCCTGGTTATTAATTTGTCTATATTCATTTGTTTATAATTTTTATTTAGTTATTGTGCATATCCAAGGTTCAAGAGTCCAATCTGGATTTTATAAGCTCTGTTTGTTTGTTTGTTTGTTTGTTTGTTTGTTTGTTTGTTTGTTTCGAGACTGGGTCTTTCTATGTAGCCCTGGCTGACCTGGAGCTCACTCTGTAGATCAGGCTGGCCTTGAACTCACAGAGATCCACCTGCCTCTGCCTCCCTGTACTTGGATTAAAGTGTGTGCCACGTGCAGTTTCTTCTGTTGTTGTTTTTCGACAATAACCAAAAAAAAAAAAAAAAGTGAAAACAATTTGATCCTCTCAGTGACCCCAGTAAGTGAGACAGAGCCACCGAGTGCCAGTGGACGGGTGACTTGGTTTTATTCTTGTCCATTCTCGGCAGCCATGAACACACCCATTTACATAACTACTCCCTCTGAAGAAGGTTCCAGAAAATGAAAGGTGGGTGTAATGGTGCCTGTGATCCCACACTCCGGAGGCTGAGACAGGTTACAAGCCAGCAGCACAGTAGGAGCGTGCCTCAGACAATCTGCAAGTGGCATCCCAGGCACATGAGTGTCTGTGGCACAGGCAGGGCCCCCAGTGGGCCTCTGTGAATGTCGACAGCCCCCATAACAAACGTCCTCAGGCTGTCTCCATCTCTGCTGTCCTGAGCACTTTCATCGGAGGAGACTTGTGGGGTGGCTTCTGTTCACCCCTGGCAGCCCCATAGCTCCCTCAGTCTGGGGGTTGGGAGGTGGTCAGAAAATCCAGGATAAAGGATGCAGGGCTCCTGACCAATTCAGCATCAGCCCAGGTGGGCAGGAAGCCCTGCTGGCCTCCCTCTCTGCTCTAGACTGCTGGCGGTGGCAGGAAGAGGCACCTCTGCAGTCCAAACATTGACTTCCTGTTGCAGGCTCCAGGCTGTTTTCTTTAGGATAGTGGCTGAATCCCGAGAGTTGAGCAGGGTGGGGGCAGGACACAGGAAAGATTTAGCCAGGCTCAGCACACATACACACACACACACACACACTCAACTTCATGTGTATACTCATTTCTCTATGCATATTTCTTCACACACACATGCACACACACTTTCGTGTGCACACCCTTTACTTGACACACACACACACATCTCTACAGGAACTTCCACTCATGTGCAAACTCATTCACACACAGGCCCTTCTACATACACATGCACACGCGCGTGCACACACACACACACACCTTCAAGGAACACCCCTCAACACACACACACCTTTATCAGCACCCATTCCATGTGTATTTTCCTTCATACACATACATCCTTACACACACACCTTCATGGTATACCCCAACACACACACACAGAGTCACATGGTGACCCCCATCCTGCATTCCAGAACTATGCAGAGGTCATAGTTCACCCTGCGTTCCCATGCCTGCCCTGCTTCCCCACCATCCACCTTTTCCAAGAAGCCAAGGACATTCATCTAGAGCTGTTCTCTCCCCATTTGCACCAGCCAGCATCCCAGGAAAGCCCTAGCTGGGCACCCTTCTCTCCCACACTCCTCTGATGGCACCTACCTTCGCTTTCAGCTGGACAGAGTGGGTGACAGTTCTCAGCTGGCTTTGCTATGGGTCACAGAACAATCCCCCCACCCCGGCCTTGGTATCCGTTGTGCACACACTGGAGCTTGAGGGACTCTGGAGATCTGAAGGCCGGAGTCAGGAAGCACCTGCCTCTACTTCTCTCTGATCTTTGGAGCACTACCCTGGCCACCCTTGTCCAGGACATTTCTTGTGAGGTCCTGTCACTCCTGAGCTGTCCACACAGAGGTAGGAGATAAGATGAGGAGCCCAAGTCAAGCTGACCCTGGCCTGAAGCATTCTGGGACCTCATGCTCTGGTCTAAGAGGGGCTGCTCATGCTCTGGTCTAAGAGGGGCTGCGCATGCTCTGGTCTAAGAGGGGCTGCGCATGCTCTGATCTAAGAGGCGCTGCGATTGCGATGGCGGAGGCTGTGTGAGGTAGGATACTCGACCATGCCCTCAGCCTCCCTCATATTAATGGGTGCTTTCTGTTCTTGAACCCAAAGCTGGGCATTTAGAGTTTCAGATACCACCCCTGGCTCCAGAGCTGTTAGAGGCACTTGAACAGCCATACTTGTTTGCAGTCAGTCGTGTCCTGGGCCTCTGGCAAAGAGTAGTGGGGTTGGCGTGGCCCCTGAGGTCATCAGGGCTGCTGCTAACCCCTCTCGCTGTGCAGGTGGGGGACAGCTGGACTCCACTTTAGCTGGGAAAGCAACACGGCCACAGCATAGGTCTGGGGACAGAGAGGAGGTGATAGTGCTCGTCACTCGCTGAGCTCTGGCCTTTCCAGGGAGAGGAAGGTCACAGTCTGGGGTGATACCCATGCCATAGGACCTCAGTGGCTTTGGCGCCCTGTCCCAGCCCTATCACCACCTGCCTCTCACCTCACAGTTCCGACCACCTCGAAACCTACTTTTAGGGGGATCGCATCCTCCTTACTGCAGCGGTGCAGGGGCTGGGTGTGTGTTGGGGGCGCTCATACACTAGCTGCCTGCCACAGTCTCAGTTTGCACCCCTGAGAAGTCCTAGATTAAGACAAGTAAAAGACTAATTCACTCAGTTTATGCTACAGATTTAGGACTGTGTTGTGATTGGCTAGGCCAACGCCACATGACATTTCTGGGCCCTGGGAAGGTGCTTTACATGGCCATCCCTCCAGAGCCATGTAGAATGGAGAAGTGTACTTTGGGGCTCCTGAGAAGGCAGGCTGGAAAATGAAAACAGTGGGAGCCACTCTGGGGGTGCAGGAGACATGCTTGGTGGGGTTGCTTGCTTCAAAACCTCCAACAGTAAAACACAGCTCAGCAAAAACACATGCCTTCAACATCCATGGTTTGGTGGAGATGGCAGCTCCCTCTCAGGCTGCAGCAGGCAGAGGTTAGAGCAAGGGGCAGACAGATAGGAGGACCTCCCAGCTCTAGGAGAGAGAGGATGAACAGGGTCCCGGGAGCCTACACCCCAAGTGCAGCTCCCCTGGTCCGAGACAGCTCTGGGGCATGGGTTGTCCTGGTGCTGACAAATAGTGGAGTGTTATCACAGGCGGCCCCCACCATGCCTTCTGACTAACTCCTCCATGGCTCAACCACAGGGACCTGGCCATCTGATGAGAAAGAAATACCAGGGCATAGAGAGGATGAAGGTATGGGGTGAGCTGAAGAAAAGGAAGTAGGGCTGGCAGATGGCTCAGCAGGCAAAGGTACAAGACAAACAAATAAAATGTGATTTTAAAAAGAAAGAAAGGAGACGGAAGTGCTTGAGAAAGATCCTGGGCACCCGGAGAGGAGAGTGCTGTAGGGACCTGGCCCTAGGCTCCTCCCAAGGTCACCCATCGTGGGGTGTCAGAGCAGTGATGCCCCTCAGCCTGGGTCCCTCCCAAACATGGAGCTTCCACAGAACTGGGCAGTTTAGCATTAATTAGAGACCCTGGCTAATGGCTTGGAAGATTGGCCAGTTCTAGAGACGCTGATGAGTAGACACCTCGGCGAGATTTATTTCTAATTATCTCATTTGTCTCCCCCCATTACTCTTTATGGCCTGGATTTATGGGACCATTAGGGCCTCCCCTCCCCTGACCAGGCCAGCGTAAGCATCAGCCTTGGGATACTTCATAATAACAATAATAATGTTCTCCATGGTCAGATTGATGGAGGATTTGCCTTCTTGTCCTCTTCATCCTTGTCCTTGGGACCCTAGATACCAGCTGCCCCCATGTCCCTTTCCCTTCTAGGACCAGTGGTCCTCAGCTCACCAACCTGAGGTGCTGAAGCTATGGCCTCCCCTGCCTCCTCCCTCACTGCACGGCCCTCTCAGTCCCTTTACAACACCCCAGCCCAGAAGCTAAGAACAGCAGAGGGCCTGAAGCCTTTTGTAGGTAATAGTTGGCAAACAGCAGAAATGTGTGGGGTTTTTTTGTTTGTTTGTTTTTATTTCCTTGAGTTTTTGTTGCTGTTTTTGTTTTTCCAAGACAGGGCATCTCTGTGCAGTCCTGATTGTCCTAGAACTCGCTGGGCTTGAACTCACAGAGATCCACCTGCCTCTGCCTCATGAGTGCTGGGGATTAAAGGTACGTGCCACTGGCGGTGTGGTTTAATCTGTATTTTCTCCTTGACGAGAAGGACCGTGGTGATCCCCGAGGTGGTCCTGCTTCTCCAACACGTCCGCTCTCAGCTTCCTCCCTCAGAGATAGCTGTCCGATCTTCAGTTTGAGGTAGCTTCCCCCTCCTGAGGGTGGCAGACACCTGAGCCCCCCTGCCCATCGTATGTTGCCCCTGCAACTGTAAACTGGGACTTCTGCTTGGGCAAAAGCTACCAAGTGGACATTCGCATGCTGTATCAGCTAGTGGCGTACAAAACACCCTGGACTCACACAAAGCCCATGTCACTATTCACCAAATTCCCCCGGTGGAAAACCTGACTGTCTCCTGCTGGCAGAGGAGACATGCAGACCAGTGCGTTGAATTCTATCCAGCCGGAAAGAGACAGGATTCGATCACGGAGAAAGCTCACAAAAACAGAGCTGCGGTAAAGGACCGGGGTGTGCTATGTGCCTCTGCTCACACATAGCTGAGCATGGGACTCTCATCCCCAGTGTTAAAGTCAGAATCGCTGTCACCCATTGCTGCCCTAAGGGGCAGTAGGACTGGAAGAGGGACGTGTGGTACTTCTGGGAAGCTGGCAAATGCTTGGGGTTTTTCTCTTAGACACTTTTATGTTGACGCGTAAAACACCTTGATCAAAGCAGATTAGAAGAGTTTATTTTCGCTGATGACTCCGAAGAGGTTAGAGTCTGTCATGTCAAGGAAGCATGGCAGCCAGGCATGGTGGCTGCAGAGGATGCTGAGAGCTCACATCTTGGACCACAGGCACAGGGCAGAGAGCATCTGAGGATGGCAGGAGTAATTAAGCCCTCAAAGCCTACCTCCAGGGACACACCTCCTCAACAAGGCCATACTTCTTAATCCTTCCCAAACAGTTTCACCAACTAGAGAACCAAGTATTCAGGAATAAGAGCCTACAGTGGCTGTTTTCATTCTGCCCACCACTGGAAGATCAATGATGATGATGATGATGATGGTGGTGGTGGTGGTGCTGGTGGTGATAACATTAACTAGAACTATGGTCTCTGTCATCTTGATGGGACTGAAGGGCATGTTTCCACGGTGGCCCACTCCAAAGGCCAGAAGTCTGTGCTGCCTAGTAGCAAGAAACCTCAGACCCTTGGGCCACCTGGCTACAGGGATTTTTGTTGGTGGTGGTGGGTGGGTTCTTTTTTTAATTTGTTTTTGTTGATGCTGTTTGGTTAGACAAAGTTTTTCTTCGTAGCCCTGGCTGTCCTGGAACTCACTTTGTAAGCTAGACTGGCCTCCAACTCAGGGATCCACCTGCCTCTGCCTCCCCTGAGTGCTGGGATTAAAGGCGTGCGCCACCACACACGGATATCACAGGAATGTTTAAGAGGACTCACTCACCGTGGTCAGCTTGCTCCAAAGCAAATGATCCATTTCATCCAAGGGGAGTCCAAATGACCTGCGTGTCTGAGTCAGCCCTACTCAAGTTGAAAGACATCAAAAGGTGTGAATACGTGAACCTGGAAAGGTAGAATCAGTGGGGGGCATCTTGGAAGCTGCTCAGCACCTCAGGAATTCCTGCCTCCCTTTACCAATAAGGAAATCAACCTGGAGAGCCTGTTAACCTTTTGTTTGTTCTCTTTATCAAAGTCAGGACATCATGAATGCTAGGCAAATGCTCTGCCACTGAGCCATGTCCCCAGCCCTTTTTACACCTGTTATTTTGAGGCAGGACTCTCTAAGTTGTCTAGGCTAGTCTTGAACTTGTTTTGCAGGCTTTGAAGTTGTAATTCTCTTGTATTAGCCTCCCAAGTAGCTGGAGCCACTGGGTTGTATCACCCAGCCCAGCAACCTTTTCTAAATAACATCTCCAATGGGTACACCTGTGAGCCTGGTCCCCAGTGGCCCTGAGCACACCTCACGCTGTTACATTGTTTCATAGAGCACAGAACGTGCCCTGCCCTGAGAGTCCAAGCCAGGCGCTGACATAGGCTTTCTGTGAACTTGGAGTTTGCCACCTGTCACTGACGATGCTGCGTTCATGGAGACGGTATCTGCTCTGGTGCATTCCCCGCCATGTTAGTCAGTTCAGAGACTGCTCCAGAGCAGAAATGGGAACCTGTTCCTGAGGTCCCACAGCCCCCGGCCCCTTCCCTCTCACTCCCTGCCATTCTTGTTCTCGTGGTCCGGGACAGTGACACCCACATTCCAGACAGCAAATGGAGAGAAGACAAAAATGAGAACCAAGGCTTCCTTAAAGAAGATTCCCGAGAGCTATCGGAACATGTGCAGCTTCCCATTGGCCGGAACGTTGCCACCAGTCACAATCCGCTGCACCAGAGGCTGGGAGCGCGAGCTTCCTTCTGGGTGGCTGTGCACTCTGCCAAAATTTCTACAATGGAAAAAAAACTGAGCTTGGAGTGTGGCTCAGGGGTAGAGTGCTTGCCTAGTGTGCATGAGACCTCAAGTTCAATCCTAGAACAGAGAAAGTGGGAAGATTGGGGATAGAGAGAGGAGAAGGAGCAGAATGGGGGGCGGGGAGGAAGAGGAGAAAGGGATAAAAAGGAGGGAGCAGAGGGAGAGTAGAAAGAAAAAGAAATGGAGAATGGCTGTATCGGGCCTTCATTCTTTGCAGGGTGGCGGTATGTCTGTGTGTGTGTTTTCATTTGTGTGGTGTTTTGCCTGCATGCATGTTTGTGCAGCACATGCATGCTTAGTGGCCTCAGAGACCATAAGAGGGTATTGCATCCCCTGGAACCGGTGCTGGAAACTGAATCCAGGTCCTCCACAAGAGCAGAAAGTGCTCTTGGGTGCTGAGCCACTTCCCACCCCCATCCCATTTTGTTTCGTGAATAGAATTCTAATTTACTTGACTCTGCCAGGGAGCCATGAGTTTTATTCAGAGAGCAGGCCCCAGTTCCAGGGCAGGAATCGTGACTGATCTAAGTCAGCCAGGATAGTCTCCGGGCCTGTGCTAGTGATTGGTTTAGGAAAGCAGGAAGGCTATCTGCGGAAGCTCCACAGACACGTGACAGGGACCACCTCATTTCCGCCCTCAGTACTTGTCTGCTGTCCACATTTGACCGCTATGTTAACCTTTGTCTTGCTCCATTCATCGAATCCAGGCCCTTGCACATGCCAGGCAAGCTCCTGCCCCGTGAAGGAGCCCTGGCTAGCAAAGCAAGACAATCCCTGAGGAGGCCAGGGTGGGGAGAAGAGACAGCTGCAGCTGGCCGAGGTGCGGCAGCCCTGGGAGAGCAGACAGAGCAGCAGGATCACTGAGGATTTGATGGTCAGCCTATTGTACACACCGACTTTGATTTGAACAAGGCTGTAGAACCAGACCGTGCCTCAGCAGCAGTGAAAGTCTCCCAATTCCTGTCTGCCCTGAAACCACACTATCTCTGAACTTTCCGGTGTGTGCTTGCTAGTGTGTGCACGCCAGTGTGTGCGCATGTGCACTCCCAAGCATGTGGGGGTAAAAGGGCACCCTCAGGTACCACCCGCCTTGTTAGTGGTGTTTCCTTTTTCTTTCTCAGAGCTCAGAACTGAACCTGGGGCCTTGTGCTTGCTCTGCAAGTACCTCTCCCATTGAGCTAATCCCCAGCAACCCTCCTCACACTGCTATTGAGACGGTGTCTCCAGCTGGCCTGCAGCTCACCAGGTAGGTTATATTAGATAGCCAGCAAACCCCAGCTTGATCTTACTCCAAAAATCCCCAAAGGGTGAGGTAGTAGAGTGGCTGCCTCCCTGGGAGGAGGCTGTGGGTTCTAATCTTGGAGAAAGGGGAGCATAAGCTGGTATAAAATGGCTGCAAATCACATATATGATACAATATTTGCCTGCTGAATATATAAATGTATTAATCATTTTTTTCCTGTTGCTGGTACCACACACCTGATAAGATGAACGCAAGGGCAGGAGGTTTGTTTTGGTTCGCAGTCTGAGGGATAAGGTTCATCACGGCAGGAGGGCAGGGCAGCAGGAGGCTTCTCAGGATGGGAGGTTACGTTGGCCATTTTCTCAGCTCTCCACAGGCAGGAAACACTCACACATGAAATAAAAATAAACAAATCTTTTAAAAAAGTCTTCAAGTACATTTTAAAAAAATATATTTTTATTCCGTGTGTGTCTTTTGCCTACATTTGTGTGTCTGTGCTCGCGACACAGGTTGCAGTACCCAAAGAAGTCAGCAGAGGGCGTCATATCTGGAACTTGAGCTACAAATGGTTGTGAGTGCTGGGAACAACCCTGGTCCTCTGTAAAAGCAGCAAGTGCTCCTAAACCACGCAGCCATCTCTCCAGTCCCTTCAATCATAATCTATGTAACTATAGTAAACTCTTACATTTCACATCACTTAGCATCTCAGTTTTCTTACCAATAACGTAGGGATATGATACACTTATGGAATATCTATGCCACTATGCACACACATGTGCATGTGTGCAAGTGCACTCCCTAGAAGAGCTTCCAAATGAAGTGATTCGATTACTGAAAACTGGGTGAGCATGCGGGCGCTAAAGAGGCACAACTCCAGATGTCCCCACACCACTCTCAAGGTATCGGTTGATGGCTACGGAGAAATGACCACTCCGATCGAGAAAGTAGAACTGCTTAGGTACTACTAGAGTGCCTGCCTGCTCTTTGGGCAAAATCATCCCGTCCGTGTGTCGTTCCGCCCCCCCCCCCCACACACACACACAGAGCCAGGCAGAACAAACCAAAATGTTGTGGCAACGCAGCTCTTCCCTCGCTTCCCACCTCCGGGATTACTGGCCAGTAATTACCTAGCGAACCAGAGAGTCTACCAGGACCCCAGCTAGGTACCAGATATAATTGGTCCCTAATTAGAAAAAGTTATCAAATGGGGACAATTATATCTATTCTCCACTTCATCTCCTCTCCCTCAAGCCAAATCTCTCTGTCTCCCTCCCAGGGGTACCTTCCTGCTATGAGACCGGGAGTGGGGGCGGGCTGTGGGGTGGGGGCGGCCACAGAGGCCCTTGGTCGCTGGAACCCACTCCCAGGAACCCTAGCCCTCAGCTGTTTACTCTGGGACCATTTAGGAAACAGACCACAGGACGTGGGTTGCCATTCACTTCTGCAGCTCTGGGTGGAGACCTCGGCCTGCGTCCAGAAAGTGCCCAGAAGTGATTGTTGACTGCACCGGAGATGGCTGATGTTTGGCTCAGGAAATTTGAAGTTGAGAGGAAAAACCACAGGGCTGGGATGTAGCTCAGCGGGAAGAGTATCCAGCATTCTGGAAGCTGTGGGTTCAACCCCAGCATTTCGGAAACTGGGGTGTTGTGGTGTACACCTGCAATTCCAGCGCTTGGGAGGTGGAGCAGGAGGAGCAGGAGTTCAAGGGTGGTCTCTGCTGCGTGTTGAATTTAAGGCCAGACTGGGCTACGGGAGACTGGTGGGGGGCAGGAGGCGGGGCTGGAGGCGGGGCAAAGAACAGGTGAGGGAGTCAGGTCAGGCTGTGAAGACACAGTCAATACTGAGGCTTTGAGAGACTGAAAAGTACCCCGCCCTCAACCTGGGGGTGTGTGGGCTTCACCTGGTGAGCACAGGGCAGTCAGCTAGCTAAGAAAAGTGTCACTCCTGGCCACACTAAGAACTGAGGGGCTGCAGAACCAGGCCAGGCCTCCAGGACTTGGGCGACCACAAATGGTTCCTAATAGACAAAGAAGGCAAAGTGGTGTGGGAGCAGATGAAGCCAAAGGTCCCATATTTTATCTTTGTCTCGTCCAGCAGATACCATCCTCAATGGGTTTCAGACTCTTTGGTTGGCTAGCATCCACCACGGAGTAGGGAGGATGGAACAGAGGGAGGAGCTCAGGCAGGGAAGACCAGAGTCTTGTGAATTACACACATCACAAGGCACTCCTGGGACTCCGGATGCAGACACTGTGTGCCCACTGGTGTGCAGAGACAGGAGGTGATGGCCATGATTGCTGGTGGTTATAGGGTTCTGTGTTGGTGAGATAAGATGTTCTGCTCCTGCCTGGAGACTGAGCAGGAAAGGAAAAGCCGCGGTGTGTGACACATACCTCCTAGGTGCCTTCTTTGTACAAGCTAGAGACTTTACCATCCATCATGGTGCCTCCACCTCCTGCCAGCAAGAGGACAATCGGGTTCGCTCTGTACCCAACCATTGCCAGGTGTGGGTTGAGTAACAGGGAGGTGTGGTGGGTGTTCTGATGAGAGGCATTATTAAGTCAGGCAGTGGTGGCTCACGCCTTTAGTCCCACCACTCAGGAGGCAGAGACAGGTGAATCTTTGCGAGTTCAAGACCAGTCTAGTCTACAGAGCTAGTTCAAGGACAGCCAGGGCTGCACAGAGAAACCCTGTCTCAAAAAAACAAGAAAAAGAAGGAGGAGGAGGAGGAGGAGGAGGAGGAGGAGGAGGAGGAGGAGGAAGCGTCATTAAAGCTGGAGCCAGAAGGAAGAGACAGGAGGGCTGGGGGCAGGCTACAGTTGGAAAGCACTTGCTTACCCAGCCTGCAGGAGACTCCCTTCAATTCCAGCACCACTACAGCAGGTGTGGTAGCCCCTGCCTGTGATCCCCGCACTTAGAGGTGAGGCTGAGATGACTTACTGGATAAAGGCTTGTCCTCAGATCAGAGCTTGGAGCCCAAGATCCAAGAGTGTACGTAAAAGCTGGGCACGGTGTGGCAGAGAGGCGTGGGTGTTTGACTGAGAGACGGCGGGACAGTGAGGAGCTCTAAAGACCCCTGCCTCCACCTTCGGGTCTCCACAGTGCACACACGCAATCCACGCATGCCCACACCCCACACATGGGAACACACATAAGCACCCACCTCCCAGCCCCTCCCCGTGCCACACACGCGCAAAGAGGAAGTTGAGGTTAGCCTTGCCTACCTAGCCAGTTTGGCGTCAGCCTAGAAAATAGAAAATATGAATATTTGTCTCAGAGCAAGCCAGAAATCAATTTTGTCTGTTATCTTCTTTGCACCCAGCACCTGAGGTGCCCATTTTTAAAATTTTGTTTTACTCTCTCTCTCTCTCTCTCTCTCTCTCTCTCTCTCTCTCTCACACACACACACACACACACACACACCAGTGTTCGCCTGCATGTGTGTCTGTATATCACACTGCTCATGCCTAGTTCTTGAGGAGGCCAGAAGAGGTAGTCTAGCCACCCCCGAACCTAGAGTTACAGACAGTTGTGAGCTGTCATGTGGGTGCTGGAAATGCAACCCAGGTCCTCTAGAAGAGTAGCCAGTGCTCTGAGCCATCTTGCCAGGGCTCCAAATGCCCACGGGTGTGTCTGTCTTTCACTCCACAGACACTGTCAGAGCAGACAGCAGGCACCAGGCCCTGGGGACCGAGCAGAAAAGTGTCCAGCATACAGAGTTCCCATCTCAGGTGGAGACAGGCCACAGAGGTAACCCAGCTCACTGGAGATGGGCTGCTCTCCACAGGGGCCTGAGTCTTCTCTGTCTGAGGAGATGATTTTCCGAGAGAACTGAATGAGAAGGGCCACCTCCATCACAGAGAAGCAGCGAGGCTCCAGCCTGGAGGTTGCATCTGGCTCCTTGTGGGAGCCAAGCTTTCCACAGTCACGGCAGGTCTTGGGGTCCCACCGTGTAGGTCCCGCATTTAACTGGATTGTGACCTTGAGTCAATTAGTCAAGCTCTCTGGGTACCCATTTCCTCGCTAACTACAGAAAAATATGCAGCGGTTACCATAAAGCAAGTTTAGAGACCAGGGCCTGGATTGTAGGTTCCATGGTGAAACCAGAGGAAGGGTTGTAGTAACTTACATTTTTAAATTTCGATTTCCCATGGGCGCTTAGCAGAGTATCATAACAAATGCTGGGGGGGGGAGAGCCTCAGATGACCCCAGTGTCTCCATGGCCAAGGTCACTGAGGGGAGGCCTGAGCAAAAGTCTCTGATCCAGGACTGGAAGTGTCACAAGAGCAAGCAGGGCTCCCCATCCCCACCCTGTTGTCCTTCCTTGCACCCACCATGCTACTCCCACATGTTTCATTCCAGAAGCTTCTAGCATGAGGGTCTTCTAGGCTTCTCTGAGGAGGGGGCTAATTAAACCTGAACTGACACAGCACTAATTGACTTCTTAATTACACGGTGAACTACATGGTTAGAGGCACAGCAGGTTCTAATGTTCATTAGAAAGCAGCCCTTCCCCTCCCTTTTCCCAGGTCCTCTGCCCACTGAGGGCAGTAGCCCTCCCCAGCCTAGCCCTGCCCCAGAGAATCTCTGGGAATGTCACACTCCCTGGATCCAGGCTTCTAACAATAATGCAAATATACACGCCTTCCAGCTGAGGGTGGAGATGGACAACCAGGAGGTTTTTTTATTATTATTTTTGCTTATGAGACAGATTCTTCTGTAGCCCAGGCTGACCTTAAGGCCTCCTGTAGCCAAGGATAACCTTGAACTCCTGATGCTCCTCCCTCCACCTCCCAAATACTAGTATCACAGGTGTGGTCCACCATTCCCAGTTGATTTGGTGCTGGGGATTGAACCTAGGACTTCATGACCTCACGCATGCAACTGAGCCACATTCCCAGTCCCTCTTTTGACTTTTTAAAAAATTTATTTATTATGTATACCATATTCTGTCTGTGTGTATGTCTGCAGGCCAGAAGAGGGCACCAGACCTCATTACAGATGGTTGTGAGCCACCATGTGGTTGCCGGGCATTGAACTCAGGACCTTTGGAAGAGCAGGCAATGTTCTTAACCACTGAGCCCTCTCTCTCCAGCCCCCTTGACTTTTTTTTTAAGAGACAAGATTTCATGTCTATCAGGATGGACTTAGAATCAATATATAACCAAGAATGAGCTTGTATTTCTGATCCTCCTGCCTTTATCTCCCAGGGGTGGGTGGTGCCATCCCTGGGCAGGTTGTCCTGGATTGTACAAGAATTCAACAAAGGTGTGCTGATCACCCCTTTAATCCTAGCACTTGGGAGGCATAGACAGGTGGCTCTCTGCGAGTTCAAGGCCAGCCTGATATACAGTGAGTTCTGGGCAAGCCAGTCAGTCAGGACCCTGTCTCAAAAGAAGAAAGAAAGAAAGAGGGGGGGGAGGAAGGGAGGGAGGGAAGGTGGGAGGGAGGAAGGAAGGAAGGAAGGAAGGAAGGAAGGAAGGAAGGAAGGAAGGAAGGAGAATTAGCTGAGCAGTGTGTGAGGAACAGCCAGTATGAGGCAGCACCCTCTGGCTCTACTCCAGCTCTTGCCTCAGGTGTCCACCCTGCTTGAGTTCCCGTCCTGACTCCCTTCACTATGAACTGTGAGTGTTATCTAGGATATTTCTCCAAGATGTCATTAGGTATGTGACCTCTCTAGACCTGGTCATACTATAAGAATGAGGACTATGAGCAGGAATACTATTGGCCCTGCACATAGATGGGTCGCCCTACATCTTCTCCCAGACACTCTAGGTTGTCACCTGTTGCTCCAGGTCCCAGCCAAGTAACAGGGGAGGCTGCAGGTACACAAACTAGCTGGTGCCTCCTCTCTCTTCCTTGAGGCCCTCCCTGACCACCCCAGCCTCCACTGCCTGCTCCTCGGTGCCTGTGCCACCCTGAAGAGCATTCTTTGCCCGGTCACAACCTCCCCACATACTTATTGGGGTTGTGTCAGACACCATGTGCTTGCACCCATAAACACATCCAGCCATGTCTGCATCGCCCTTAGCATCCCCATCTTACAGATAAGGAAACGGAGGCAGAGGCTGAGCAACAGCACATTTCGATGGACCAGGTGCTATTTTCTTCCTTACTTAAAACAAAACAAATCTCTCTCTCTCTCTCTCTCTCTCTCTCTCTCTCTCTCTGGTTTTTTGAGACTGGGTTTCTCCATAGTTTTGGTACCTATCCTAGAACTAGCTCTTGTAGACTGGACTGACCTTGAACTAACAGAAATTCACCTGCTTCTGCCTCCCGAGTGCTGGGATTAAAGATGTGCGCCACCACCGCCCGGCACAAAAGAATCTATTTATTTTACTTTATGTGTATGGGTGTTTTGCCTGCATCTATGTAAGTGCAGTGAATGTGAGCCTGGTGCCAACTAAGGTCAGAAGAGGACATCTGATCCCTGGAAACGAAGTTACCCCTGGGCCCCCTGTAAAAACAACAAGTGTTCTTAGCTGCGGAGCCATCTCGCCAGCTCCCAACTGGCAAGCACTCTTGGGGGTTTTGCTAGCGTTGTGGTGGACACTCACACCTGTACATGGTGTGTGCATGCAGCAGTGTGGGGAGCTCACACCCCACATGGGAACTGTGGGCAAGTATTCAGTATGTGCATGTCTCTGCACCTGGTGTGCTTCCTGCAGGGGGTTGTTGGAGGGCACATCCCAGTCCTCTAAGTGCTGGTGGCATTAGAAAGGTGAGGGCTGGGGTGGGGCTGTAACCGGGCTACATTAGACTCTGTATCAGGGCTGGAGAGCTGGTTCTGCCATTAAGAGTATTGTACTATTGGCCCGGGTGGGGAGTGGGGATACGGGGTGGTGGTGCACACCTTTGATCCCAGCACTTGGGAAGCAGAGGCAGGTGGATCTCTGTGAGTTTAAGGTCAGCCTGGTCTACAAAGAGAGTTCCAGGACAGAGTTACACAGAGAGAAAAGCAAAAGCAACAACAATAACAAAAGAGTAGCTACTGTTCTTGCAGACGGCCTGAATTCAGTTCCCAGCACCACATCTGGTCACTCTCAGGCCCCTGTCACTCCAGCTCCAGGGGCTCAGCCCCCTCTCCTAGACTCTGCAGACAATCCACTCACATATGGACACAAACACATACACATATACACAAAACTAACATTTTTAATGTAGCACTTGAGGAACCTAAGATGAATCAGTGGTTAAGGGTACTGGCTGCAGCCGGGCGGTGGTGGCGCACGCCTTTAATCCCAGCACTCGGGAGGAAGAGGCAGGTGGATTTCTGTGAGTTCAAGGCCAGCCTGGTCTACAAGAGCTAGTTCCAGGATAGGAACCAAAAAAAGCTACGGAGAAACCCTGTCTCGAAAAATCAAAAAAAAAAAAAAAAGAAGGGTACTGGCTGCTCTTCCACAAAACCGGGGGTCAGCTCCCAGCATCCACATGGCAGTCACAACCATCTGTAACTCCAGTCCCAGGAGATCTGATGCCCCCTTCTGGCCTTATCACACACAAGATACACATAAAGCAGATACACATGCAGGCAAAACACGGGAAGAAAATAAAATAAATTAGGGGCTGGAGAAATGGCTCAGAGGTTAAGAGCTTCGCCTGCTCTTCCAAAGGTCTTGAGTTCAATTCCCAGCAACCACATGGTGGCTCACAACCATCTGTAATGGGGTCTGGTGCCCTCTTGTGGCCTGCAGGCATAGACACAGACAGAATATTGTATACATAATAAATAAATATTTTTTAAAAAAATAAAATAAAATAATCAATAAATAAATAGGTTGTGTAAAAGAGAGAGAGGGAGAGGAGAGACATGGGGAGAGGCAGTTAGTTGCGAGGGCGAGGGCTCCTAGTGAAAGCGCAGTAGGCGCTCAATGCATGCTCGCTGCCTGAGAGGGCAATTCTGTGTGGGGTTCCATGTGCCTCTACACAGGACTTCTTGTGTTCATAGGGAGCGCACTGGGCAAGCGGTGCATGGACACGGAACCATGTGCAGGGCACACAAGGAGCATGCGCAGGCATGGGATGAATGTACAGGGCTGAGTGGTGCCCCGTGGTGAAACTCTGGGTTTCATTACATGCGTGTTGGAGGCTGTAGCCCCAAGACCCTCATTCTAGGTGGGGCTGGAGTTGAAGGGGCCTGGCTGGGCCCAGGGGGTATCCCTGGCTGTCAGTCCCATGGTAGGTGGGGGTGTCCCCGCCAGCGGTGATTGAGCCTCCGCTCTCCCACCAGGCCTGCCAAAATACGGCAAGACAGGGTGTAATTACCAGCACTTACGGCGGCCATTACCCCCCAGCTGCTGCGTGTGACACACGACCCGTCAGCTCAGCATTTGCGCCATTAAGGGGCCTCATTAGCATCCCGGCTCTGAAGCAAAATTACCCTCACTGCTCATTCCAAGATGTCATCAATTTTAATTTAGGGCCCAAAGATAGTACAATGGGAAGGCCCTCCCTGGCCTGCCGCACACGGAGTGAGCCAGTGGGGGAGGGGTTGGGGGAGCCAGGCCAAGGAGGCATTGAGGGAGAGCGACAGGGGCAGGCAGAAGAAAGAGCAGCGCCAAGGAAAAAGTCTATCCCCCAACAAAGAACATCCCTAACCTGAGCTTCCACTGGCGCCCCCTTGAAATGAAGTGGGGGTGGGGGCAGTGACCATACACCCCCAGGATGTCAGGAGAGTTAAAAGCAGCGTTTAGCTCCTCCTCAACCCCCTTTAACTCCTACCGCAGCCCGAGAAGTTATAGATCTCCATCACAGATGGGGAAACTGAGGCACAGGCTCCTAGTGCAGCAAGTTGTGTCAGAGTTCACCATAAAGTGTAGGTCTGTTCAGCTTTGCTGCTTCCAGCCTTCCACCCAGACGCTGTGGCCTTGCGGAACAGTGTCCGTCAACACATCCAGGACAGGAGTGGGCAGAGGCAGCCATGCCCTGGTCTCAGACTGCCAGCTCATCTGCAGGGACCCTCACTCATTCGGTGTAAGACCCTACACCTTCAGGCCTTACTGCACAAACGGTGTCCCATACCTAGGGTGCTCCCTCCCTCCTCCTACAGGGGGAGCACTCCTGCCAGCCTGGTCCCTAGAGACAGCTGGCTGTCAACTCTGCCCCCTTCATCACTTCCAGTTTATATGTCTGTGTCCCCACCGTGTTCCCAGCTTACATGCCTGCCGCTCACCCTCTAAGGATATCTACCTAGGGTCAGCTCTCAGTGAGGGCTTAGCAGTTGCCCGGGGATGCACCGCTAGCTGCAAAGGACTCCCACTCTCATTGCGCCAAGAACTACTGTGACTCCAGAATGACGATTTCAGCCTGTCTCCCGTGGGACAAAGCCGTGTGCCAGGAAGGTTTGTTGAATGACTGCGTAACTGAAGACGGGAACAAATGTGTCTGTGCTCAGGTCTCCCCGGGACAGGAATCTCAGCTCCTCTTCAGCAGCCCCGCAGGCGCACAGACACACTCCACGCCCTGGAAATGGTTTCCTGACAGGAGGAGCAGGTGCCACATCCCAGCTTTCCCGATGGAGGGCTGATTGTCCAGATCGTCTGACTTAGGGGGATAGACGGAGAAGGATGTTTCCAGTTCTGCCTGGATCCATCATCATCCTCACGCAAGATCTGGCAGTCCACGAGCCTCAGTTTCCCCAAGTATAACTGTGGGATGAGGCTCGGTGGAACTGGAAGCAGGCTTGGGAGTGCAGGTGGAAGAACTGGGCACCGCAGTCATCCCACCTGCTGCAACCCTGTGGTGCTTCCTGCCTCCTCCCCAACCCCCACCTGCCTGTGCAGAGAGTGAAGGGCCCCATTCTCCAAGCCCGTGACAGGGTCCTCATGTCAGCCAGCTCACAGAAGACAGATCGCTGCCTTAATCACTCTGGAAAAGAACCCCAAGCCGATATAATATTATAATTAATTAATTCACTAAAAAGGTATTAAATTTCTCTCCCCCCTGTGGATATTATCTGAATTCATTGACCTTTAGAAAAATCGCCGTCTAATTGTAACCAGGTCCAGAAGCATTTGCAGCCCATCCCTTTTACATTAATAATATCTTCCAGGACCAGGCTCTGGCTGCTTAAATATTGTATAAATTCCTCTGCCCCCCTCAGAAAAGAGAGAGCGAGGAAGAGATGAGTCTGGAAGACACCAGGAGGGGGTGGACACAGGACCATGGGTCTGGAGGCCCTGGGAAGTGGAGCAGGAAGGGCATTAAAGGGGCTCTTTCCAGTTGCTCCAATGGCCAGCCAGGGCTCTCAGAGGTCAGGGGAGGGGCTAGGGTTTGAGGTGGGCGGGGCAGGAGTTCCTGAAGTCAGGAATGAGTCTCTGTGTGCAGCCCAGAGGGTCTCACACCCTCAGCTTGTCAAAGGTCACAAAACAGCAAATGAAGAATAGACTTAAAAGAACGGTGGAGATGGGAATGCCAAGCAGGGCCTTCTGAGGTCCCAGTTGTCCCTGTAGATGTCAGGCAATCCAAAACTGGCAACCTGGGAAGAGGGAGGAGCTGGTGTGGATGGACAGACTGACAGGCAGGCTAGGACTTGGAACTGAGAGGACAGGACGCTATGCATGTGCCCCATCTCTGCTCCACCAGCTCCTCCTTTGGGTCCTCTCACATGGGACCCAAGGAAGCTATGGCTGCTGGGACCTCATCCCACCATACTTTGTCCCCAAGGCTTGAAAGGGGGCTACCTCGCTGGAAGGGTCAGCGCGGCCATCTTTCTTCACAGCGCTTTGTACTCAGACTTTCCCTTGCAGATGTCCCAAGGGTCACCCTCCATCGAGGGATGAAGAACAGAGTCCCCTATTTGACTGGGATCAGTCATAACCCCCAGCCCAACTCCTTTCCAGTCACAGGTGAGGGTCTTGCCAGCCAGTCTCAGACACACATTTTCTGGCCACGTGAAGTGCTGGAGACAGAGTCTGCGCTGGACATCAGCGGCCCCAGGCGGGAGGGAAGTCACCCAGCCAGGCAGTGTGAACTGCTCGCTCGGTCCTGAGACCGACTCCCCAGATTGTTCTCTGAGCCTGTGCGCCCCCGTGTGGACAGAACCCCACTCACACCCTGGTCCTGTTGGAAGTGCCATCCTGACCCATGGCCCACGCATCAGGAGCCCTGAGACCAGGAAGCTGCGGGCCTCGGTGACAGCGGTAGCTTAGGGTGATTTAGAGGGGTTATATGAGGACGTGGAAGGCAGCTTCCCACGTCACTCCAGATCCACCAACCACCAGAAGTGCCGGCCCCAGAGTCTGTGGACCCCACCCACATCCCAGGCTCCAGTTGACCTCAGCCAGAGTTCAGGGTTCACCCAGGGGTCTCAGAGAGAGGGTAGATCCCAGGCAATGGAGGACCCTGAACTGGAAGGAGTTAAGGCAGGCGAACTCAGGCTCTACAAGGTCATCCACGGCTCCACCTGACCTTGAGATTAATCTTTGAGCTCAGCCAGCCCAGTGCCACCTTGCCCACACCGTTTGGCGCCCTTTCTCCGCACGTTAATTGCTCGAATGTTGATTTGATCTCTTGTTCTTCAAAGAGGAAATTACCCTTAGTCATTTTCATACTGGATTTTAAATTTTTTTTTTTTTTTTTTTAAATTAGGCTTCTTTGGCCTTTGGGGACCCTCTGAAGAGAAATCCATTTTGGTCCCCGGCAGAAGAGCCTTAAAAATCGAGGAACCAAGCAAAACCTACAAAGGCCCTCCTTGGCCATCAGGTTCACTTCCCCATCCAAGCAAAAGGTCTAACAGCCCAGAATCCGGAGCAAAGGGGTCCTGGAAGCCCACTATTGCACAGCGCTGGAGCAGACTCCCAGCCAGGGTCCTCCGCTCCCATCTATTCCAAAACAAGTTCAAGTGGGTCCATTTTCCCATAGCCATAAAGACACAGCCTGGCAGTCATCTCCAGCTGGTTTGTAGCTACCCAGACAGGGCAAGAATGCTGAGGGTCCCACTAGAAGACGGGCCAGCCAGAGCAACACACCTAGAGAAGAGGCTGGGAGTAGACCCACCCATCCCCAACAGCATAGCTGCTAGGACCACTGCTGGAGCTGAGGGACCAGCATGGCTGCAGCGCCACCTCGTGGCTTCAGTGAGACACATTCCCCCAGCTTCACGCTGCAAAAGTTTCTCTCCTCCCTTGGAGTCAGTGCTACTCAAGGCGCACTTGAATTCTGGATCCGGGATGGGGCCTGTTGGGCTGGTTCCCGCTTGTTGTGAGCTGAGGCCGCATGCACCGCAGAGCCAGGACAAATAATACAAAGCACAGTGTTTACTAAAGGCACGAAGTGGGGGGTCTGGGGGCGGGGGTACTCTCCACCCTGAACCCAGACTCCTCTTCTGGCCACCCCACCCTCATACCACCAGGGGAGAGCTGTTAGCACCAAAGGGGGGTGGGTACCCCACCTGTGGGGGAAGTATCAGGCTGGGGGGACAGGCTGGGTACCATCTAGTCCCAGGAAGGCAGATCTAGGCACCCCCAGGCCAGCTGCTACCTCAGAGGTACTTGTTATACCTTCTCCAAAATGTCCTTCATGGAGGGACCCCGGCTCCGAGAGAGGGGCTCCCCTACCAGGGTTTCTTCTTATTCCTCATATTCTTTCACCTCACCCTTGTTCTTCCACATCACAATTCATAGTACTGCCCCCAGAGGAGGGGGCTCTAAGCCGAGCGGCAGGGCTTAGCCCATCTGCAGCCAGGCAGGCACTAAGTCCAAACAGGGGCCGACCAAAGGGAAGGAGAGGCAGGGTAGGCGGCTACTTCACACCAACTGCAGCCTGAGGGATAGGAGGGTTCTGCTCCTTCCTCCCAGCCCCCAGGCAGCCCCTGCTCCTTGGCACAGGGGCAGCCAACGTCACAGAACATCGCCCTCCTCCATACTGAAGCTGCTCCGGCGGCTGCTGGCCTTGGAGGCCTCAGGGGACATGGTAGAAAAGAGGGGGTCGGAGGCCAGGGGTAGCAGGGAGTCATCTAGGAGCATTAAGTCCAGATCCTTCTTGGACAGGTTGGGGAACGGGGAGCCATGCTCTGTCCCCAGGGGATCATGGTAGCCTGTGGGCCCCTCATCACCCCCACCCCCAAAGCTCAAACTGTGACTGAAGTCCAGGTGATGAAAAGGGGACTGTGGCTGGGCGGCTGGGGGCAGTGGGGCCTGAGGAGGGAGAGCCGGCATCGGCTCAGGGTCGGGGACTTCAGGCGCCAGCATGAGCGCCTCCCCTGGGCCGTCTTCACTGGGTAGTTCCTGCTTCACCACCTGTTGGGCCAGCTCAGCCATGTTCACTCCGGATGGCGATGTCGTGGGGAGGCCGTGGACCCGTGCCTGCATCTCCAGCTCCTGTGGGGAGCAGAAGGAGCGGTAAGAGACACGTGATGCCAGCACCATGCCAGCCGGCCTGGACGCGCCACACTCGCCTGCCCCTCCCGCTACACTCAAGAGCACAGCATCTCTCTCCCAAGTCACAGCTGGTCCGCGGCTTTGTCGAGCCAACACAGAGCACCTTGGTCGGCTTTCTCTCAAAATTTTAAATTGAAATAGACTTGTCTGAGTGAGGTGGGAAGAGAAATTACCAAAAGGCACGGCATGCGTTAAGGATAAGTTTAGTCCACCAAAGTTCAGTTTCCACTTCAATTGTCTGTGTGCTTAGGTGGGAACAATCAAAGGTTAAAGCAGGGGGAATGGAGAGATGGCTCAGAGGTTAAGAGCACTGGCTGCTCTTCCAAAGGTCCTGAGTTCAATTCCCAGCAACCACATGGTGGCTCACAACCATCTGTAATGAGATCTGGCGCTCTCCTCTGGCGTGCGGGCATACATGAAGGCAGAACATTGTATACACAATAAATAAAATAAATCTTTAAAAAAAAAAAAGGTTAAAAGCCTGTGGTCCGTGGGCAGCGGTAGCAGGTGGTGGTGGCACACACCTTTAATCCCAGCACTCAGGAGGCAGAGGCAGGTGGATCTCTGTGAGTTCGAGGCCCTCTGTGTAGTTTGGAGCCTGTCCTGGAACTAGCTCTTGTAGACCAGGCTGGCCTTGAACTCACAAAGATCCGCCGCCTCTGCCTCCCTGAGTGCTGGGATTAAAGGCGTGTGCCTCCACCGCCCAGCTAAATTTTTTTTTTTTTTTTTTTGGAAAAGTGGGGCTAAACAAGAGTATCTGACTTTCAGAACAATAGACCTGCTTGGTCCCCAGTGTGGACTGCAGGCTGAGGGTCTCACGGAACGGAAGGAACTGGGGTTCATTTCACTGAGGTATCACATCCTGACTGAGGCAGCTTCCTGATTGATGGGCAGCATTTATGCCCCACCCCAGGACTCGGGAACCGATGAGATCAGTGAGAGCCACCCAAGGAGCCCGAAGTCAGGGCAGACCTGGATGCGAAGCCAGAGCTGCTTGTTGGTCATCTCCAGGCGCCGAGAGTGGTTCTCCAGTTCTCGGCTTTTCTGCAGATCCTTCTGCATCCTCCGGATGTAATCCACAGACGCCTTGAGAATGGTGCCCTTGTTCCAGCGCACATCCCTGCAGCCACAACCACACGGAGTCAGAGGTGAGCACCCAGAGGCCCGGCCAGGTGCCCCTAACACTAGGCTTGGTTCAGAGTCCCAGCTGCTTCCACTCCTCCCCATACCTAGCCTTGAGTAGAGGGGATTTGTCTATGGAAATTTGTCCAGCTCCTCACTAATCCTTGGGACCAAGCAATCTGCCCAGCCCATCTCCTGCCATTAGCTTTCCTGCCCTGCGTCTCTCGCCTCTCCAACAGGGTCTTTCACCCACTTTCCCAGCATGAGTCCTTCTCCAGGAAGTCCCCCCTCTACCCTAAAGTCTCCTTCCCCTACAGAAGCTGTCTTGACCCAACAGAGGCAGGAATATTCTCTTCTCAAACACGTTACCTCTATCACTGCCTTTAAGCAATTGAGAACTGATAATGTCTGCAGCCTCAGCCCAGCCCAGCCCCTTCCCCTCCCTCCAGAAACCTGCTCACAGGTCATTGGCCTTGGGGATCAGCATTCCCAGCTCCTTAATGCGGTCGTTGATGTTGAACCTGCGTCTCCTCTCGACTACAGATTAAATTTCAGAGGGCATGGTTAGAACACTGGGAACCCACCTAAAAGAAGCCCCCAACCTAGGACAGTAGGCACCCCATAGACAATCTTAGTTTAGAATAAAAGGGACTCAAGTCTCAGCATGGTGCTTTAATCCCAGCACTTGGGAGGCAGAGGCAAGGGGATCTCTGTGAGTATGAGGCTAGTTTGGTCTACAGATTGAGTTCCAGGACAGCCAGGTTACACAGAGAAACTCTGTCAAAAAAACAAAAAAGAAAAGGGAAGGAGGGATAGGAGAGAGAGGGGAAGAGAAAGAAAGAAAGAAAGAAAGAAAGAAAGAAAGAAAGAAAGAAAGAAAGAAAGAAGGAAGGAAGGAAGGAAGGAAGGAAAGAAAGAAAGAAGGAAGGAAGAAAGACTTGCAGGTTGGGGTTGGAGGCTGGGGGGGGTCAGGGTGCAGTTTAGACAATTAGGGGGCAGGGTCAGGAATCAGTTTTAGCTGCCTGGGGCAATCTCTTCCACTCCTATTGCCTGAGGCCCTGAAGAATGAAATCCGGTGAACTGGAAAATTCAAGAATATTCCACCCAGCGGTCCCTCCCATTTTCCTAAAAAGACCTAATGCAGTGGTTCTCAAGCTCCTCATATTGAAATAAAGTGAAAATAAGATTATTTTCATTGCTACTTTATAACTGTAATTTTGTTACTGTTACTAATCATAATATAAATATCTGACAAGTAGAATATCCTTGTGGAAGGATCAGGCAAACCCCTGCGACCCCCAGATGGAGAACCGCTGGCCTGGTGAAAGGCGGCAGAAAGATGGGTGGTTTGAGACGGTACAGGGCAGCTGGTGGGGAGTGAGGCAGACGCTGGTTTCTCAGCAGGGTAAGATGAGGGAAGGGTGGAACTCACTTAGGTTGTGATTGTCCTTCTTCTGCCGTTCCTTGGCCAGGGCCCGGCTCTCGGCATCTGGAGGCCAGAGAAAGAAAGAGGTGGTGGGAAGACAGAAAAAAGGACTCCGGAACCCCAAGGGTATAGGGGAGAGGAAGGCAGTACCTGTTAGCTCTCGCTTCTGGGTCAGGTCAGCAGGGCAAGAGCTGCTGGTGACACCTACCAGGGAGGCTGTGACCTGGGGGTCACCGCTGTACACATTCAAGTGGCTGCTGGACAGGGGTAGCTGTGGAGGAAGGAGTGAAGGGGGGCTTGGTGAGTCCTCACCAGGACCCATGGTGCCAGGAGCAGCTGTTCCTGAAGTGCTAAAATTACCCCTGAGCCCCTTCTCCAGGATTCGGTGTGCTGAGGAACGTGTGGCCCAGAGCAGCCCTGCCCTCAGGAGCCCCTGGCCAGGGCGGAGGCTGGAGAAGAACCTAACCAATGCAAGGATTAAGTGCCTGTTGTCAAAGCTGCAGGGAGGGGCTCAATTCGTTTGGGAGTTTGAGTTCTTCTGAGAGTATGGAATTCGACAGAGCAGCAGCACGGAAGGCCCTGTAGCAGGGTTGGAAAAGATCTACCACAGAGCCAGGCAAGAGCCAGCCACAGGCCCAGAGATTCACTGTATAAACGGGAGCCAGAGAGGGATAATTAACTGAGAACCTGGTTTCCTGGCCTCAGTGGCTGTGAGCAACAGGTCTGAGCAGGGCTCTCCCTCCTGCTTGCCCTGGCAATGCCACCAGACTGACTCTGCCTCCCCCAGGACTTTCTCTGGGTGGCAAGGCAATACTCAAGCCAAAGGACCAACCAGAGCAAAGGGGTGAGCCCCGAGGAAGGCAGTGGCTCCAGCCTCTGGCAGGTTGTAGGCCCATATTTCTATATGGTGTGGCAGCCAGGCTCTGAAGCCATAGGGCCCACCTGAGGTGGTCCTGTAGCCCCGTGGACAGGCTGTCACTGTCCTAACAAAGGGTCAGGATGTTGTTTTGTTCCTTTCTTTGTAATTTAGAGGATGCCCGATAGAAATGCTGATTCAAGCCTCCTGACAGCTAGTATACAGAGCAGACAGGCAGAAGGAGATGAGAAACCGTTCACCTGGTTACCTAGGTAGGAGACAGAATGCTAATGTATTTCCCCTAAGTTAAGTTTTGGTATAAAGGCTGGAGAATAAATAGGAATAATTTTTCAGGATGTGAACTCAGGACTTCAGGAGGGACTACTGAGAATCTCCCTCCCGAAAAAGCCATAAATTGTGGCCAGGTGGTGGCAGCACATGCCTTTAATCCCAGCACTCGGGAGGCAGAGGCAGGCGGATCTCTGTGAGTTTGAGGTCATCCTGGTCTACAAGAGCTAGTTCCAGGACAGGTTCCAAAAGCTACAGAGAAACACGCTGGTCCAGGGAGAGATAGTTTATGTTGGAGTATGGTCAAGAGAAATAACTGAAGGTCTGGGCTAGCATTGGACCCCGACACAGGTGAGCCCCAAGGAAGGCAGTGGCTCCAGCCTCTGGCAGGTGAGCCCTGAGAGGGGGTAGCTCCAGGTCTGCCTGCTTGACACTAATTCTTCTCACCCTCTATTTTGTCTTCTTTTTTATTTTTATTTCAGTTTTGCATTTAAATTTTATGTATGTCTGTGTCCAAATGCGGGTTTGTGCAGGCAGCCACAGAGCCCATAGAGGGCGTGGGATCCCTGGAGCTGGAGTTGCAGGTCACCGAGGTGGGTGAGTTCCCAAGCGTGGGCTGTGCAAGAGCGGTTTCACCTGTCAGCCACTGAGCCATCTCTCTGGTCCCATCCTCTTTTTCGTCCCTTCTAATCTCCCCGTAGCCCTGTGGGTAAAAGGTATCACCCCATTTTGCAGCTGAGTAGACAGGGGAGTCAAAATGGGGGAGGAGGAACTTCCCAAGGTCATGACAGAAAGTCCAGATCTCTTGATCCAAGCCTGCTCCTCATCTGCTACCTAGGCCTCTCCCTCCCCACCTAAGTCAGTGAGACCCTCAGAATGGTCATGCAGACCAGAGTGACCTAGGGAAGGGTCTTGTGGTTGGGGACAAGGCAAGCCCTTCCGAGTAACACAAACCTTCAGCCCTGGACACAGCAGAGGAGGGGATGATCCGCTCAAGACAGACTGACTCCCTTTGGACACACTGCTGTTCTGGAAGGTTCTCCTAGCCTCTCTACCCACTCAGGGAACTCCCTGAGACCACCCCATCACACACACTGGCCAAGGCTGGGGCAAGTCTGTCTTCTCTTCTTCTGAAGCAAGGCCTCACTTATGTGACTTCAATTGCCCTAGAACTCACTATGGAGCCAGCCTGGCCTCGGACTTCCGGAGATTCACCTGCCTCTGCCTCCCAAGTGCTGGACTAACCACACCCTGCCTGTCTTCCTTGGTTCAGTTCTACTCAGAGTCCTGAGTCTTTGCCACCGTCTTGCCTCCACAGACACCAGTTCTGGAGCCACTGTGTATGTCCCCCCCAACCCCAGCCCAAGAGTACCGTGTTTGGCATCTGCATCTCAGGGTTGATGTAGCCCAGCACATTGTCCAGGCGCATAATGTTGTCAATGACATCATCAAACTAGAAGAGAGAAAAGTTCATTTGGGGATGGCCTACCTGAAGAGAGGCAGCCATCCACCTACCTCAACACCACCTCACCCAACCTGCTCCTCTAGAGGAGGAAATGAACCAGAGAAAGGGCCTATGGCTGAGCCTAAGGCTGGTTTAGGCTTGTCCCCAGGACCTATCCCTTGCCAGGGAGTTCTTGACACACCTATCCAGGGCTACGAGAGTGCTGGGCTTTCCTCTGAGTCTGCCCTATCCCCGAGCTTACAAGAAGATGGCAACTCTCCTCAGAACAGGGTTCCCTGGAGGCAGGACTGTGTCTCCCTGAGACTGGAGCTCCCTGCAGACACAGCTACATTTGTTCCACTAAAACCACACTTTCCCAGAGTGCCACTGCTGACAGAAACCAAGCCGGCAGCCCTCACTCACCTCCTTCTCAGGGTTGGAGCTGATGTGCAACATGGCCATGGGACTGTTGGGGGCACTGTTGCCCGCTGAGGTGGACAGTACGTGTCCAGCCCGCACCCCAGGGGATGCTGCTGGTGGGGGCTTCGGGGAGCCTTGGGCTGGGCTGATGTGGGCCGCAAACTTGTTCCCGTAGGTCTCCGACAGGTACTCCCGCACCTTCTGGTGCTGGGACTGCTGCAGGTGGTAGGAGGTGGGGTTCTCCAGGTAGGACTGCACCTGGGGAAGGGGAAGGCACAGCTGTAGAGGGGATGGGACTCATGGAGCAGGACAGAAATCAGTGGGGGCAGAGGCCCTACCTTCAGCACCTCCCCAGGCACAGGTGGTGGCGAATGGAAGTGGACCGGGGTGTTGATGGCTGGGGTGGGTGGGCCTCCCAGTTGCGGCTGCTGCTGCTGCTGCATGTAATGCATAACGGCCTGCTGCTGCATGCGCTCTCGCTGCTCCTCCTGCTGCGCCTGCTCCCGCATGAGCTGCATGCGCAGCCCAATGCGTGACGCCATGGCAGCTGCTGGTTCGGGCTCCCTGCAGTCAAGAGGAGACAGGTCCGTGAAGCAGTCATCCTCCTCCTCATAGTCTTTAAACGTGGGCTGGCACAAGTACGGTTGCTCCCACTGCACAGAAGGAGAAACTGAGTCCTGACAGAGGGGATTTGCCCAAGGCCACTGAGCGAGCTGAGCCATGAGCCCAAGTTCCCTGACTCCTAGACCAGAGTGAGTGGAGGAGCCCACCTGTCGCCCCTCCGTCACATCCCAGTCCTGAGCATTTCATACCTGGCCTCAGCTCCATCCTCTCTCCTGCCCCTCCCTAGCCCAGCCCGTGCCACGCCTTCTCTGAGGGCCTGAGGAGCCTCCAGATGCTCATGGCTCCTCCCCCACCATCTGCCAGAAGCTCCACCATGCTGCTAGTTCCTGTCTGCTCTCTGCTCAGAACTCTCCGTGGCTCCCGTTCACTCAGAGCAAAAGCCTAAGATATGGCCGCAGTGGCCCTCTGAAATCTGCTGCCTTCATGGCCCCCCTTAGATCTCCCACCCCCACACGCTTCCCCCCCCTTGTTCTACCCACTCCAGCCACACCCCCTAAACTAGCCTTCAAACACCCCAGGCGTGTTTCCACCTCGGGGCCTTTGCACTTGCTGTCCCTCCACCTGGAACATTCTTTCTACAAATACCATCAAGGCTCACGTCTTAACCTCTTCCAAGACTCAAATGTCAGCTTACGGTGCTGTTTAGGGACCACTGTAATAAAATGGCCTTATCCCCTCCCCCTGCCTTGCCTCTCTGTATCAGATGCCACCATCTAGGATGGGGCATTTTTTGGCTTAAGTTTGTTATTGTATTCGCTGTCTGTCCCTTACTAGGAATGCAGGTCCCCTGAGGGCACACATTTCATCTGTTTACTGCTGTACCTTCGGCCTCCAGCCTCTGGCAAGGGAGGCAGACACCAATGGAGGAGGAGGGAGAGAATGGATGTTATCCGTGAGTCAGACACTGGACACGTAGTCCCCCCAGCTCCTGGATCCCACAGTCTCAGCGAGAAAGGAGGGCCCCCCAGGCAGGGCTAGTCCTGTGCAGAAGGGGCAGCTTCGGGCTCCTCACTATTCGGAGCTTGACCCACTGTGGGGAAGGGTGACTGAGGCCCCCAAGCCTAGGCTGGGAGGTGGGAGGGTGAGATCCAGTGAGTCCCCAAACTGGGCCTGCACTCTGCCTAGGCCACTAGGTGACTGGGCAAGTCTCTTCCCCTCAATGGGCCACAAATGAAAGAGCAGAACCCAGTGACTTCTCAAGGACAGTCCAGACTGAAAGGCACAGGGCTTGGGGTACCTGAGTCCATGAGAGGACAGTCAGGGAGGGGAGGGATTTGGCAAGAGAGAGGGCTTTCCCATAGGGCAGGTGGGCACTGAGCCTGAGTTCTCACTGCTTTGTTGTGTGACCTTGGGCAAGCTGCTTAACCTCCTAAAGCCTCACTCAATTTCCTCTTCTGTAAACAGCATCTTCCTCTCTGCCCACTAAAAGTGGGGTGGCTTGCGCACTGCCCGGCAGTCTGCGGGTGCGCAATCGGCACAGTCTAACCAGGGTTTTCAAACTGGGATCCAAGGTCTCCGTCAGCAATGCTGGGAAGTCCTTGCTCAACCACAAACATTGGTCTTTTCATGAAGAAGGGAAACAAAGGCACCAGGCAGTGAGACACAACTACGACAGACACACCCCAGATTCTGGGGAGTTGGGGCAGAAGTGGAGCCCGGGTCACAGGTACCCAACCAGGACTCCATCCACTATCTCCCGCAGCTCCCTAATGGAGTGAGGGTACCTACCATCCTGTCTGTCCTGCAGCACACAGCAACCTTCCCCCCATCTTCCATTCACTGCCCAGCGAAGGCCTGAGCAGCCCACATCGGCAGGGCAGCCCCCAACAACCCAGGCCCTGACTCCCACCCTCCCCCATTCCGTAGCAGCTCCCAGCTGCAGCCCCCACTGCCTCCCACAAGCACGTCTCCAGCTCTTACAGAGGGGTGCCCCTGTCTTCACATCACAGCCTGTTAGCCACACTGCCAACAGACCCCTGTCTCTGACCAGATGCAGCCCCACATATCCACTAGGCAGCCAGCAACCTCCCCTCCATGGACAATTCGACTTTAGATGGCCAGTGGGGGCCAAGGGGCTGGCCGTGCCAGCCGGCTCAGGGAGGGCTAGGGAGAAGGAGTCCCTTGTTCCCCTGACAAAGAGTTGGCCTGGCTACCTCAAGGACTGTGCTAGACCCAATAGGCCATGCTCTGGCTGCATTAGCCTCAGCTCCCTGTCTGTGAAATGGGCGTGGAATTCAACCCCCTCTCCAGCCTCCGGACAGATGGAGTGAAAAGAGAGGGTGGGTACCAGTGACTTCTGAGGGAGGAAGCAGGCAGAAAACACTTTTCCATTCCTAGCACCTCCTGGACAGAGCTACTGTACCCCATATTCCTGATGGCCAAACTAGCCTCCCTGGCTGAGCTTGGGAGAATAAATGGTAAGGACCAAGAGCTTATGGGTACTGGGGAGGAGAGACCCTATATGCTGATCAGCCTCAGTGGGGGCTAGCCAGGATGAACCAGGAGACAGGGACAGTCCAAATGTTTGTGCCCCTCCCTTCCTATCCCTCAAAGCCTGGAAAGGGTCCCCTGGGCAAGCCCAGGAACATGGGACCCACAGGACCTACTATGGACAGATACCACCACCTCCTAAAGGAAGGGGTCAGTGGCCCCAGAAAGTCCCTGCCTCTCCCTGTGGTACTGCCAACCCCATCTGTGCACCAGGACCCACCGGGTACTTTCAGCTGTCATTTGCCCAGGTCCTCAGCTGACTGCCTCAGCCCAAAGCCGAGATGGCTTAGTCACGACCCAGTGAGCCCCCTGCCTCCTCCTCTGCTTCCACCCGCACTAGCATGCGAACTTCCCTAACTATACATCTGAGTGTGGACAAGCTGGGAGAGCTTTTCCTAAGGAGACGGGTGGGAGTCAGGATGGGAGGACAGAGATGTCAAGGGAAAGTCTTGTGTCCAGGAAAGAAGACAGCAGAGATACACCACGAAGTCGAAGAAGAGGAGGAGAAGGAAAGAACTACAGAATAAAGTGGACAGCCTGAGCCCTGTTAGGCAGGAGAAGGATGCTGGAGGCTGGTCCAGGAGAGGACTACCCTTTAGATATCCACAGGAAGGAAACAGAGGCGCAGAGACGGAATGGCCCTTCTCAGAACAAGTGGGGGCCCTGAGTGGCAGAGGCACTGATGTGTCCCAGGCCGTTCTTGAACTCGCCATGTAACTTCTGACACTTCTACTTCCTCGTCCCAAATGATGCGATTCCAGCTGTGCACACTACCACATCTGGCCTCGTGCGCTGCCGGACATCCACTTCAGGGCTCCGTGTGTGCTAAGCATGCTCCACCAAATGAACTGCCTCTCAACGCGGTGTTGGGAGAAACGTTCAAGGGCCTCACTGTGTTGTCCAGGCTACAAACTCCTGATCCTCCTGCCCCAGTCTCCCACGTGCTGGGAGGTGTTTGTCACCCATACCCGGCTTCTTGGGAATTTGTCTGCCTTGTTGGTAGAACCTTTAAGAACTGGACCACTAGGCCTGGAGATGTAGGCGAGGTTTCCCTAGCACACAAACCCCTGGTTGGGTCCCCAGCACTGTGTGAACTGGGCACGGTAGGTGGTGCCTGCCTGTGACCGCAGCACACAGAGGCGGGGTGGGGGACAGAGAAGTTTAAGGTCATCTTTGGCTACATAGAGAATCTGAATCTAACACTGGAGACCTTGTCTCAATAAATAATAAACAAACAAACAAAATAAAAGTTGTATCTCAAAGCCAAAATCCATGGCAGAGGCAGGCAAATCTCTATGAATTTGAGGCCAGACTGGTCTACAGAGCAAGCTCCCGGCCAGGTTCCCCTCCCCGCTGAAAAAAAAGCTGTGCATGGTCATTCAACACCGACCCCACACTCCACTGCCGCGGGCCTCACTGACGTGTAGCAATATAGGCCAGACTCAGAAATCCCTGGAGCCAGGCTGGGTGTGGTGGCGCATACCTTTGATCCCAGCACTCAGAAGGTAGAGGCAGTGGAGACAAACTGGCAGATTTCTGTGAGTTCAAGCCCAGCCTGGTCTACATAGGCAGTTCCAAGACAGTCAGGGCTACGAAGAGAGACCCTGCCTCAAAAAACCACCACCACCAATAACAAAAAAAAAAAAAAAAAAAAAAAACCCAAAATGTACGAAGTTCCATCTACAAATATAAAGTTCAAAAGCATGCACAAAGCATCTACTGTGTGAGAAGTCGAGCTGCAGTTAGCCTTGGGGGACTGCCTGGGAGGGAGAAAGGGCCACTCTGCGGGAGGGGACCAGGAATGGTCTGCGAGGCTGCAGGTGTTGGTGACACAGGCTGACTTGTTTATGAGCATTGGTCCAGCTGCTCGCTCCTAATTGTTTTCATTTTCTGGAGTTCGCTGAGAGAGGAAGGCCAACCTTGCACAGCTGAGAAGGAATAGCAAACAGCTTGCCTTCACCAACATTCTGGACCTCAGCAAGTCCACGATGTCACTCGAGAGCAACTGGGGGCCAGCAAGATGATTCAAAGGACAAAGGCACATGCCACCAAGCCTGGGGACCTGAACTTGATCCCCAGAATCCACAAGGAAAAACTGACTTCCACAAGTTGTCCTCTGAGCTTCCACTTATACACTGTGGCACATGCTCGCACGTACACACACACACACACACACACACACACACACACTATAAAGGTGTTTTTTATATTATTATTATTACAGATGTTCATTAGGCCAAGGAAGTAATTCTAAACATGGAAAACACTTGTATGCAAACATTCAGTCAGTATATATCATGTAGAAATACAACAGTCTCAAGATGGGAATGGTGACTCATTCCTGCGCTCCCAGCACTCCAGAATCAAAACAGGAAGATACAGTAGAAGTTTGAGGCCAGCCTTGGCTAGATAGCAAGAGCCTGTCTAAAACAATAAAGTGGCTGGAGGGATGAGGCAGCAGCTCAGAGCACTGGCTGCTCTCCTGGGGAACCTGGATTCACTCCCAGCACCCATGCATGGACTCACAGCTGTCTATAACTCCTGGTCTGGGGGATCTGATGCTTCCGTCTCATTGCCGTGAGTGCCAGGCACACAGACAGACATGAAAGCAAAATAATCAAAAACATAAACTAAAAATCAAGTCTCAGCGTTCAGTACCAGGGCCGCTCAGTAAACTGAGGTTCATCCCTCGGCTGTGCTTAGGGCAGACAGCAGGAGGTTATGCGAAGGGACAAATGCACACTTTTATATAAAATCTGCCGTCACCTCCTGATGGTGTGCTGTGTTTGCAGAACACAGTGTATGACACATGGGCAAGAAAATGTCTTGGGATGAAATACACAAAATCATGACTGGTTTCTCCGGACAATAAGTGCACGGGTGTTCAGTGGATGTGTTTTTTTTTTTTTTTTTTTTTTTTTTTTTTTAAGACAGGGTTTCTCTGTGGTTTTGGAGCCTGTCCTGGAACTAGCTCTGTAGACCAGGCTGGTCTCGAACTCACAGAGATCCACTTGCCTCTGCCTCCCGAGTGCTGGGATTAAAGGCGTGTGCCACCATCGCCTGGCTGGATGTGTGTGTGTTTTAAAGATGGTGTGTACACGTGCACATGCGTGCGTGCCTGTGTTCATATGTCAAAGGAAACTGACAGAGGGTGATGGATCCGGATTTACGGGTGGCTGTGAGCTGCTGAAGTGGGTGCTGGAACCAAGCTTGGGTTCTCTGGAAAGAGCAGCAAATGCCTCGACTGCCGAGCAATCTCTCCAGCCACCTAATTTTTGTTTTGTTTTGTTTTTTGTTTTTTGAGACAGGATCTCTTATAGCCCAGGCTGGCCTTATATAGCTAAAGGTAACCTCAAATTCCTGATCCTCCTGCTTCCACTTCCCAACTTCTGGGATTACAAGCGAACACCGTCACCCTGGAGCTCCAATCTGGTTTAATTTTGTAGTCCATTCTCAACAATGCGTGTCTGAATCATAGAGACAGACAGAGAAGAAGGGGCATAAAGGCCTCAGAGCTGCTATCAGGGCTGAGTCCTGGAAGCCCAGCTTTCCCTGGACTAGGAACCACCCCCATCCTGTTTTGGGCTGAGGTGGGCACCTTTGATTTTAGGAGTCCCCTTGAAGAAGAACCATACCCATCAAAGGGCTTGGCAGCTGATCTCATTCATATAGCCCAGAGCCAGGAAGGTGTCCAGCAACAGTCTGGAACTGGCAACCATAAGAGACACAGTTACCCTTCTTCAAAGGGCAGGGCCAGTTTCCTGCATTCCCAGAAAAACACGTGTCTGGCAGCTGAAACCGCAAAGTGTGAGCCCAGAGCTGGGGTGCCTGCTTAAGTCATTTTCTACAGCCTGCTTCTGTGGTGGGAGGGTGCTCTTTCCCTCCACTGTGTGGGAGCTGCAGGCTCAATCCTGAGGAAACCGGGACCTTAGACAAAGGCCTCTTGACTGGGTGCCTGGGCAGGGGAATGGACCAGAAGGAAAGGAAGGAGTCAGGGGAGAGGGTTCCAGGTTGGGAGGGTGTTCTCTCTTCTCCGTGCAGCCTCTGCTGCTGAAAGGCCAGGTGCCAAGAAGAAACAATGCAGGGGCCAGGAATGTAGCTCAGTGGGCAGAGAACTTGTCCAGCATGCATGGTCAGGAGGCTCAGAAGTTCAAGGCCAATCTAGGCTCCCTGAGATCCTGTCCCAAAAGCGCAGGGGAGGGCAAACTAGCACGGATGGCCACACAATTCCCATACCCCAAGACAAGGCCACTTCTGTGATAGAAAAAGAACTGTGGGCTTGGGATGGGAATGCAGAAGGTTCAAGTGTCAGCCTTGGGCCTGACTCAATGTCTGCCTCAGTCTCCCCACTTATCTCCCCACTTATCAGGCTGGTTTTGTTAGCTGGAGCCAGATTTTCTACAGCATACACCCTGGTTATGGAAAACCACTACACAAGCTGTCACTGTCGTCGTATCTGAGCTCACGGGTAATGTCCTTGAATAAGCTTTCTTCTTGTGTGTGTGTGTGTGAACATAGATGTGCCTGCATGTATGTGCACACGCATGTGTAGGTCAGAGGTGGACATTAACTATCCTCCTAAGTCTCTTGCTGATACAGAACTATCCAATAGGCTAGACTGGCTGACCAATGAACTCCAGAACCCCCTTATCTCCGTTTCCTATGTCCCCAGCACTGGGGTTAGAGACGCTTGCTACTATGCCTGACTACCTGAGCCATGGCCATCTCCATGGCCTAAGCCCCTTGTCTCTGTTCCATTGAGGAAGAGGAGCCTTCCAGGTACCTATCCATTTGCCCCACACAACCAGGGCTCCAGGCAAGCAGAGAGCAGCCTCTGAAAGACCGTTTCCTTCCCAAAGTTTGTGTTCATTATGAAGCTCACAGCAAGGGGCCTTAGAGAGGCAGAAGAGCAGTTCCCAGTTCCCCAGGCTCTCAGGTAGGCTGGGGCTAGAATATTGGAGACACCTGCAATGCACCTTACAATCCCAGCATCCGGCCAGCAGCTCCCAGAGGTCAGGAAGACTCTCAGCTTCTTCCCACCCTGGAGAACAGCACACTGGTGTCACCTAGATCTGTGCACTGTTTGGGTGGAAGGCCCCAGTATCTTTGCATTATTTGGTTGGAATGTGTCTTGTACCAAAGTAGGATGAGATCAGTGGTGTGCACTTTTTAAAAGATTTATTTAATTAAAAATTGATGTGCACATATGTATATGTACCACATGCGTGCCTGATGCCTGCAGCAGTCAGACATCCTGGGACTAGAGTCATGGATGGTTGTGAGCCACCATGTAGATGCTGGGAACTGAACTTTGGTCCACTGCAAGAGTAACAAGTGCTCATAACCTCTGAGCCATCTCTCTAGCCCCAACATTTTATATCCTTTTACATATTCTTATTTCTATGTATGTGTGCGTATGCCTGCTCGTCCATATGTGCACCAGTACATGCAGGTGCCTATGGAGACGGACCATAAGGAGGCACCAGATCCTCCGCAACAGGAGTTACAGGCAGTTGAGCACTGCCTTTGGGTCTTTCTTCTGTTTATAGATGCCTAATCAACCCTAGGAAAACGTACAGATTTGGGGCCAGTGAGAAATGGCGCTTGCCGAGATGATGGCGCGAGTTCAGTTCCCAGGACACAAGAAGGAGAGGACCAACTCATGCACGCTCTCCTCTGACCTCCCGCATGCGCACTGTGAAACTCTCGAGCCCCCTAACGAAAAAGTAAATGTAATTTTTAAATGCACAAACTTGAACCATGTAGCTCATAAACGTCTACATCGGGCCTCTCCTGCCTGCACTCCCCACTCTGAGGTAGACGGAGGGCATCCCCAGGCACCTGAGGACCCCCCCAAGGCCACACCCTGAAGGCCTCTCCAGACTAACCTATGGCATCTAAGCTGACAGTCACTGGTCTCCAAGCCACTCGGGGCTGTCATGCAGAATGTGGCCTGCCATTACTTAGCTGAGTGGGAACACTTAGCACAGACCTGCCTGATCCTTACAGGTAACAGCTGCAGGTCCAGAAATAGAAATGGGGCCCTGAGCAAACATGAGTATAAAAAAGGCTGACCCATCCCAAGAACAGTGAGTGACCACAGGGAGCTCAGCCTGGAGTCCACTGCTGGGCTAGAGGCTGGGGTGGCCAGGGGCCTGCCTCTGCTCTTCTCTTCCAACATGTATGTGGGCAGGTGTGTGGTGTGCGTGTGTGTGTGGTGTGGATGTGTGTGTGGTGTGTATGAGTGTGTGGTGTGGATTGTGTGTGGTGTGTGTGTATGAGTGTCTGGTGAGGGTGTGGGGGTGTATGAGTGTGTGGTGTGCATATGAGTATGTGGTGTATATATGTGTGTGTGTGTGAGTGTGTGGTGTGGATGTGTATGTGGTGTGGATGTGTGTGTATGAGTGTGTAGTGTGGATGCGTGTGTGGTGTGTGTGTATGAATGTGTGGTATGCATATGAGTATGTGTGTGTGTATGAGTGTGTGGTGTGGATGTATGTGTGGTATGGATGTGTGTGTGGTGTGGATGTGTGTGTATGAGTATGTAGTGTGCATATGTGTGTGTATATATGAGTGTGGCATGTGTATGCAGGTCAGAGGTTGACATCAGGGATCTTCCTCGGTCCCTCTCTTCACTTGGTCACTGAGGTAAGGTCTCTCAAGTGAACACAGCTCACGGCTATGGGCTGGTCTAGCTGGCCAGCTTGGTCCAGGGATCCTGCCCCGCCTAGTCTTGTGCTGGAATTACAGGCAGGACACTGCACAGTCTAGCGTTTTCAGGAGTTCAGGGAATGCAGACTGGTTCTTGGGGTTCGACTGTAGGAAAGGACTTTACCCTCTGAGCCATCTCTCCAGTCCTGTTTCTGTTTTATTTCTGAGGTACAAGGAATTGAACCCCGGGTCTCCCGCACTCAACCTTCTTTTGGGGCATGATCCCTCTTGCTCAGCCTTGGGAGTAGCTGGGATTTTACAGAGCACTGCTTCCAGCCCTGGCCAGAGCAGAAGACAAGGGGTAGGAAGGGAAGGAAAGGGAGGGGGCTAAGAGCAGAGCATGGCTTCTGATTGGCCTTGTGGTGGCCTCCAGTTCTCACAAGTTCATCAACCCAGGCCCCAGCTCCCATCCCACAGAAAAGGGTGGGAGCTGGCATCTCCTGCCTGCCCAGCCTGTGAGTCCGGGGCAACCTGAGCAACTGGGCACACAGGGAACAGCTTCAAAGGCAATCCCAGACCATAGAGACGCCTGGCCTGACCCTCAGAGACCAGATGGACTCCTTTATAGGGAGAGTCACTTAAAGTGGGAAGATGGGGAGGCAGGAAAAGGATGTGTAGCCAAGGCAAGTGTGGGGAGGGGATGTGAGAAAAGTCCTTGGTTCTGACTCAGCCTCCACACAGACCCTATCTCTCTGCCTGCTCACCTGCATCTGCCGGTCCTCCCTCTCCCTCTCCCGTCCCTTAGCTGGCATGCCACCTGTCCCCTTGGCTGAGTGGACCAAGGGACTGGACCAGCCCTGCACCTCAGGCTCCCAGCCACTCAAGTGTCCGCTGTGCCCACTGTGTTCTGTCCTTTCATTTGCTGGTCACCCATCAGGCTCCCGAGCTTTTCTAGAAGAAAGCTCACAGCGAGAGCAGGTTTCACATTCCTCAGTCCACTCAGCAGACTTCCCAGGAAGGCGCCGAGCTCGTGCTGTGCTTGACAAGAGCCCACATGTTCGGAGATCTCTCCTCTGGCTCTGCAAACACTTCTGAGTCGTCCCGTCCCCCCGCATGTTCAGAGATCTCTCCTCTGCCTCTGCAAACACTTCTGAGTCCCCCACACACATGTTCAGAGATCTCTCCTCTGGCTTTGCAAACACTTCTGAGTCCCCCCACACACACGCATGTTCAGAGATCTCTCTTCTGGCTCTGCAAACACTTCTGAGTCCCCCCCACATACGCACGCATGTTCAGAGATCTCTCTTCTGCCTCTGCAAACACTTCTGAGTCCCCCCCACACACACGCATGTTCAGAGATCTCTCCTCTGGCTTTGCAAACACTTCTGAGTCCCCCCCCGACACACGCATGTTCAGAGATCTCTCTTCTGGCTCTGCAAACACTTCTGAGTCCCCCCCACATACGCACGCATGTTCAGAGATCTCTCTTCTGGCTCTGCAAACACTTCTGAGTCCCCCCACACACACGCATGTTCAGAGATCTCTCCTCTGGCTTTGCAAACATTTCTGAGTCCCCCCCACACATGTTCAGAGATCTCTCCTTTGGCTCTGCAAACACTTCTGAGTCCCCCCGCACATACCAGGCCTTAGTCATGGCCCCCACATGTCAGGCCTCAGACATGGCCCCCACATCAGGCCTCAGACATGGTCCACATCGGACCTTGTGTGCACCCCACAGACACCTCATGAGACAAACAGCAACTCTAGCAAAAGAGGAAACTGAAGCTCAGGGAAAGTGGCCTGTCTGGTCTCACACTGCAGGGCAAGTCTATAGCTCAGCCTCCCCAGAGCAGACGCCACCACTACCTTCAGCAAGAGAACTTCCCCACTGTTACTTCTTGTACCCCCAGTCCTGTCCACCTACCCACAATACTCTCCTTAGTAAACCCCACAGAGAGTCCCTATAAAGGCCTGGGCACCAACCCTCTGGCTCTCACAGATACCACCAGACTCAAGTCCCTCCAAGCCTTCCGGCCAAGAAGACACAGACCAGGACTTGGGGACTATGTATGTGGATCTCAGGCCACTGATGCCTGGGGTGACACCAAAGTGTCAGGCAGAATACGATCACACGAGTCAGAGAACTGACGCCCAACACAGGACAGGAGCCTGATGCGAGAGGTGAAGGAGTTCAGCTCTGAGGGAAGATGAGGGGGACTCCAAAACCAAGACCACAGGTACCAATGCCCTGTCTGTGCCAATGCAGCAGCGAGAAGCAACTGTGTTCACAATGGCAAGTCACAAAGGCTCCAGCTCACCCAAGGCCAGTGTAGCATGGAAGATGCACAGTGGATACGGGAACCCTGCTCTCTGGGCCTCGGCTCCCTGTATGAAGCTAATGGGCCCCTCAGAGACTCCTTCCAGCCCAGTCTGGCATAGAGAAAATTCAGGCAGCATGGATGCACTCAGGGCTAGGTCTGGTATACATGGTGGGTAGGACTGCAGGGCTTCGACAGACAGAGTCGGGGCTGCAATCCACTGCTACTCTCCGAGGTTCTAGAAGCTCTTCTCCAGAACTGTAAGAGTCTTAGGAACCAAGCTGCCCGGCCCACCCCAGCCTCTTAGAACCCTTTCTTGGGGCCGGAAAAGCTCCTTGTCAAATTCATAGCAACTTCTGGCTCTGGGTCCAAGGCCTAACTCTATTGAGGTCTCCCTCTATCTTCCTGGACTAATAACAGCCCTGAGGATCACTGTCCCCCTGTCATACTCCCTGAGTTTGGTAGGGATCCACAGAGCACCCCTGGCCTGGCTCCCAGCCTCTACTGCCCCCCACTACTTCCTTATACTTTTGTATGAGAGCTTTAGAAACAGCCTCCTAACTGCAACAGCCAGGTTCTGCCTGTAATACCAAACAAATAAACAAGGTATGCGACCGGAAGGAGAAAACACCCCTGAACAGACACAGCCATGTCAATCATTTCTCTCCCTGAGAGCTAATGACACACAAGGCATCATTCTGAGCTGCCACATACTGCTGACTCCTCCAAACAACCCCACTAACCTGTGACAGGGGCATGACACACCCATTTTACAAAAGAGGCAACAGAGGGGCAGAGGCATGCCTGAGATCACACAGCAGGTAGGCCACGGAGCATCGCTCTCTGAACCCACATACATGTGCTGCCCAGATGTGCACACGGAAGCGGGTGGGAGCAGGACACCAGCTTTCTCTCTCCAGAACTGTGCCCCTCTATCCCTCCTTCCCATCAGAGGCCATGGTCCCACCAAGAACCACACCTCACACTGCAGTCCCTGACATGAGAACCCGGATGTAGTGAGATCTACTTGGGTTCTGAGGTTCAGCGGAGTGTACATGAGTTCTGGGCCCTCCCTTCAAAGCTGTGTGATTGTACGCAGGTACATAACCTCCTGGAGCCTCCCTATCTGTAAATAGACGGCAACAAAGCTGTCTTCCGTGAAGTAGGTGAGGGGTGATGTTCCTGTGAGGCTGTCAGCTCCCTGCCAGTCCACCGGTTGGAGTCCACCTCTAGCTAGGGGCCTGCTATGTCCTCGTCCCTCAGCACAGGACCTGAAGGGAATGATGGTGCATGCCTGGAACCCCAGCACTCGGGAAGTGAAGGGAGGAGGATCGGGAATTCAAGGTCAACCTCAAGTACGTGGTAAGTTCAAGGGTGGCCTGTGCTACATGAAATTGTCTCTCTCTCACACACACACAGACACGCACACGCCATGGCCCACAGCCCTCACACTCCTGAGCACCGGTTGGAAGGGCAGAACCTCAGAGCTTGGCCCAGACTGCCAGAGACTGAAGATACACTGTAGCAAGGTTCCCGGCTCTGTGCAGCAGTTAAACCAAGAGACTTTACACGCTGACCTCTGAGGATTTGGTCACCTGATTTCAAGGGTGAAAACTGATGACAAGAAGGAGGTCAGACCCAGGTGGTCCAGCCCCTAGAAGGACAGGACAGGAATAATCTCCACTATGAACCTGAGCCAAATGCAGGCTGGAGTGTGGGTGGCTGGCTGCTTCATCCATGGCTAGGTCCAGCACACGAGGCTCCCACACCCAGTGTTCGGGGGACAGCAGAAGAGCAGTTGAGATGGTACTGAGACTCAGTCAGGAAGAACCGTGTGAAGAAACCCGCTCATTCAGACCACTGCATCCACAGATACTCCCTGTCACAAGCACACACACCCCAAAAGGCAGAATAATTCTGAGACAGAGGACTCTCAGATACACAGAGCCTCAGGCACTAAGACACCCCCCCCCCCCGCCGCCGCCTTACACACGCACACAGCAGGCCAAGGAGTTTCTCTTGCCTCCACAATGCTTTCACCCCCCTATCATCTGCCACACGCCACTCCCACTCACCCAAGATGGACAAGGACCCACGTTCTTACTGGCTACCTGCTTGATGGAGCCTCACTCTCAAGAGACAGAGAGGCATCAGACCAGGCTGCTGAAAGATGGACAGCAACGTGGCACTGTCACCTCAGGGTCCCCTGACAGGCGCCCATGCTCAGTACTTACTGTATGGTTTCCCAAGTACACACACACACACACACACACACACACACGACAGTGGCAACCATACCTGCCTCCAGCTACACAGACTCAGAAGAGGCCACTGTCCACTCTATCCACGGACAGGTGTCCACTCTTACTCCAGCACCCCCACTGTCAGCACCCCATCCCACATCTCACTGACCTCATTCACCACTGCAGGCTGGACTTCTGGGACACCTAAGTCATGTGGACACTACAGAAATCCCAAAGTATGGGACCCAAACCAGAACCCTGCACAGGCCTACCATTCCTAATAAAAAAAAGCCACTTACTATGGGGGTCAGTTAGGACCGTTTCAGAGAGTGATTTCACAGGTTATGAAAAGGCCTGTGACCCTAAAATATCTTCCCTCTGGGTCTGGAAATCCCCACCCCCACCCCTCTGAGATTGACTTCTGGGACAGGCTCCCACCTGAAGTTCTAGTCAGCTCCCACCCTGGGAGTGACAGCTGACAGCTGGCCGAGAGTTGGTGAAAGATGCAGGGCAGGGCAGGGCAGGGTCATTAGCCTTTGCCAGCTCCCGCCAGGAGGGGGCACTCCGCCCCAGCACCCACCCAAGGACTAGTCCCCTAGAAGCCAGCCCCTCTTATTTAGCCAGCAAGGGAGTTCCAACAGGAGAATTTTTAACACCACCTCCATGCAAACCAGGGAAAACCAGGTACCATCCCGAATGTCCCCTGCGGAAGGCAGAGTGCTGAGGACCAGGAAAGGACAGGAGCTCTGAGAAAAAGGAGGTGGTGGCACTGGAGGGGGAATTAACCAGGTTCCAAAATAGCACAGTTGGTTCTGCCTCGCTTCACCCGGCACGGTGTCTGGCTGCTTCTGCTTTCGATCTGACTCACGCCTGGTGGGGGCAGGAGAGGGTGGCCAGTATGGATGGAGGCCACTGGACGACCACAAGCAGTGGTTCAGAACCCTCAGCAGAGGGGCCTTTCTCTCCCTGGCTCCACACCCTCTTCTCCTGCCCTACCCAAGAGTGAGCTGCCTCCAGGAAGAGTCAACAGGGCACCAAGGCCAGGGGGCTCCCTTGCCAGGATGCTAGTCTCAGCTAGCCCACCTGGGTGTCTCCAGGAATGTCAGCTGCCTTACACCTGCACTGCCTGAACACTCTGACCTCTCCAGCCCGCCAACCAGGAAGCCAGAGGACACTTGCACTGAAAGCCACCTTCTCCTCTACTGAGGTGAAAGGACCCTCCCAGATCAGCCTCGCAGAGCTCCATCCTGGCCAGCCACCTGCAGCTCTCCCCTGGGGCCACAAGCAGGTATGAGAGGAACATGGAAGTTTTTATCCCCAGCCACTTCTACCTTTTGCTGGTCCTTAAACACCAGCCTTTTGCGCTTCCTAGGCAGCAGAGAAGAACCCTGACCATATGTTGGGGTGGGGGCAGCCTCCTGCCCCTAGTAATTATCGTTCTCCCCATGTCCTTCTGCCTCCTCCAGGACTTTGAACTGTCACATTTCTGCTCACAGGGGTGTGACTCCAGCAGCAGATTCGCCACATATGAAAGATGCTTGAGCCCCAACCTGCGTGACTCCAGCAGCAGATTCACCACAGATGGCACATGCCTTGAGCCCAAACCTGAGAGAGGCCCAGAAAGCAGCACCCAGCAGAGGCCCACCTTAAGGCTCCTGAGCAGAAGCTCAGCTGGGCCTGGAACGAGCACGGCCACCTGTATCAGTGAGTAAGGAGAAGAGACACTCCTAGTAAACAGTATCAGCGGTGAGGTGGGTGACCCACAGTGACAGGCGTGTGCCCGATACCACCACCAAGACATGCAAACCGTGACCAAACATCAAAAGAGAAGAGCTAGCCGGGCGATGGTGGCGCACGCCTTTAATCCCAGCACTTGGGAGGCAGAGGCAGGCGGATCTCTGTGAGTTCGAGACCAGCCTGGTCTACAAGAGCTAGTTCCAGGACAGGCTCCAAAACCACAGAGAAACCCTGTCTCGAAAAACCAAAAAAAAAAAAAAAAAAAAAAAGAGAAGAGCCACAGATGACAGCGAGGGAGAAATCTGTGCGGCACGCCTGCCCAAGAGGGATATATGGCGAGCCCAAGCCCTTCACCAGCTCACGCTGGGGCTTGCCTCTCACTGGGCCTCTCAAGTGGCCCCACTGCCCTCAAACTCACTACAGAGCTGAGGACGACCTTGACCTCTACATCCCAAGGGCTTGGATTACAGGCTGGGGATCCAACACAGGGTTTCCCGCACTAGACAAGCACTCTACCAACTGAGCCACACCCCCAACCGCCACTCCCTCTTTTAGCTCTCTCTACCTGGCCCAACTAGGAGAAAGCCATAACCCAAGATTGGCGGGGCTAGGGTAGGCAGAGGTGAACCAGAGATGCGACCCTTCTCCTCAAAGCGGCTGACTCTGCAAAACCGATCCCCACACACCATGTTTCACGGACGGCATTCTGTTCCGCTGGGCACCGGAAGGCTCCACTCTCCACTGACTAACAGTCGAAGGTAGCCATGGTCCTGCAGAAGACGCAGGGGCAGTAAAGGAAAGGAAGAGAAGGAATAATGGCCATGCATCCATCTCAGGAAGTTGGAAGGGACTGCTAGCAGGTGTGGTGTCACATGCCTAAAATCCCAGCACTCAGGAAGCAAGTTCGAGGTCAACCTGAGCTACCTAGTGAGTTCCAGGATAGCCAGAGCTACAGAGAGAGACCCTACCTTAAAAAACAAAAAACAATCATCTTTTTCTCTTTAAAGGGGGACTGTTGGCTGCAGGTTATGTGCCACCTAGCATAGCCACACATCTTTCTAGGTGAAAACAGAACACCCAGGGCTCTCTCACTTGGTGAGACTAGGAAAGAGCTAGCCAGCATCAGGAATGGAGTAAACACATATTTGTTCGCAGAGGAAGATCCTGCCAGCTTCCTCTATCAGTTAAAGGGAACTGGTAGGTTCTCCACCTCTGTTAGACACTGACTACAGCAGGGTGACTGGCCCAGGGTTAAGGGACTACCTTGGACACAGCCCTAAGGGAGTATGGCAAGGGGGCTGGCCTGACCACCTGGCTGGGTTGGGTAAGTCCAGCAGAAGCTGCTGAGGGCCATATCCCCTGGCCATGTGTGGCCCCAAGCAGTCCACCTGAGCATATCATATGCAGTCAGAAGTGATGGCATTAGCATCTGGCCCAGTGACCCCCACATTCCCGAGCCATCCCTGGGTAACCTCAGAGCATGATCTAAGAACCCCGCCCATGACAGGGAGCCAAGAGCACACCTCCATAACCTCTACCTTATCAGCTCCCTGCCCTTCCAGGACTTCTGGACCCTACTTTTCCAGGTAGTCCCTGGGAATCCTCCCAAATAAACTATTTAAAACTACATTCTTTGTCAGCCAGTAGGAATCTGGCCTGAAACTGAGCTGCTGGCTCTTAAGCTTAGAACGGCCAGCTGTGGATGAGCCAGTGACAGGGGCTGACTTCCCTGAGCCCCCCCCCCGCCCCCCGAGAAGCCAGAGCCAGACGCAGTGGCCAAATGTGTACCTAGAACACCCTGACCTGTGGGCAGGTAAGAATGTGCCTAGAAGCCGAGGGTAGAACTCCAGAACACCAACGCTGCGCTACAGGACTTTAGACGGACGCTGGTTCGCTAACGCTGCCTTTGCGTTTAGAACTCAGGAGGGGGCACTTGGGTTGCCATCTGATTTCCATCAAGTGTGTGTGCTTTGAGGCTGGAGGGCCGGCTCAACAGTTTAGAACACTGGCTGCTCTTGCAGAGGACCCAGGTCTTCTTCCCGGCACCCACATGACAGCTCACAACCATTTGTAACTCTGGTTCCATGGAATCCGAAGCCCTCTTCTGGCCTGTGAGCACTAGGCACACACATGGTACACAGACACACATGCAAGCAAACACTCACATACATAAAATAATAGTGTTAATCATTTTTTAGAAAGTGTATGTGTTCTGAAGCAGAGAGGGTTGAATCCCACTTACTGGTTGTGAGAGCTTCATGAATTTATCTCATTTGATGGACTTTCAGGTTCCTGGTCCCTAAAATGAAATACCCTCCATCCTGTACCAAGGGTAAAGTTTATAACCCAGCATCTGGTAGATTGAGTGCTCAATAAACCTTGAGAAATGAACACCATTCATTCATAGACGGAACAAGTAGGTGGGTGAATGGACATGTGGATGATGAACGGATACACAGAGAGGCCGAATAGATAGATGGATAGATTGATAGACTCTATAGAGAGATGACTATACAACGTACATACAACAGGTGGATATAATGGATGGATAGATGTGTGTATACAGTATGTTTTTATTCTCTTTGTTGCATGGGAACACACCCACGCATGCATGCCACTGCAAGCCACAGCACTGGTGCAGCAGCCAGAGAACTTTCCAGCCACTTCTCTTCTCCCATTGCGGGTTCTCAGGGTTAAACTCGGGGCACCAGGTTTGCACAGTCAGGTGGTCCCCAGCCTTGGCCTGACGAGGCAGCTCTGACTGCAGTACTATTACTGCTCCCCTTCCTGACCCCTGCAAACATCACTTGCTGGGGTCCTCATGTGCGTCTTCATGGGACCCTCTCAGTAAGACTAGGGAGCAAGGAACTCCACGGGGAAACCGAGTCACTGAGAAGTTCCTGTCCAGTTCTTCAACCCTCTTTTACTTCATGTGTGTCTTCTGCCTGTGTGCATGTATGTGTACCACACGTGTGCCCAAAACTTGCAGGAATCAGAAGAGGGGGGTCAGATTCCCTAGATTTAGAATGTGCATGTTGGGAATTGAACCTGGGTCCTCTGCAAGACCAGAAAGTACTCTTAACTGCTGACCCAAATCTCTAGTCTCCTGTCCAGCTTCCTAGTTCGTATGCTTCCCAAGGCCTGTGCTGGGTTTCTCTCCTTGGGACCTCCTATAATCCTCCAGATAGCAGGTAACTGATACCACGTCCGGGCCATGCCTGTCATCTTCATACACCGAGGGCTTGTTACATCCGCTCCTGTCTCCTGGGGGCGAGGTCATGAGGGCAGGGTGTTGGGAAAGGCACAAAGTGAGAAGCCTAGAAGCATGGCGGCAGGAACTGCAGGAGGAGGCAGCCTGGGCGTCCCATCCCAGCTGTCACCACCACCTGTCCCCAGGCACCAGCCTGGCACGTCACAGTCCCATAGTCACTGAGAATGCCCTGTCCCTTTGCTAAGGCGCTGAAGGAGGACTCAGGCCTCACGCCCAGGGTGGACGGGGTAGCTAGGAAAGTGGGCTGTGGGAAACAGGGCTCCTGAGTAAGTCCAACTATGAAAAGCAGGAAGACTCCACAGAGGGCATGTCTCGGGACTCTCCCCTTGGCCTTTGGACTTGGGCACAAGGCAGAAGTGGGGCTCTTCTTGCGTGGAGCTGGGCTGCCCATGGCAGGCTCCTTTGCTGCAGAGGCCCCTTGAGGCTAGAAACCTGAGGAGGTAGAGAGACTCAGGCCAGACTCTCGGAATAGAAGCATCTAGAGGCAGAATGTCCTGCTTCCCAGTGGACAAGGCCTGCGAGGGGGCTCAGAGCCAATCTATGGTGCTCAGAAGAAAATTCTAGGCCCCGTCTCAGTCACATCTCACCACTATACAGCTCTCCAGCTTTGGAGGCTTGCTCTCCCCACCAGCCAACCAATCCTTGATTGTTATTTGCCTCGCTTTACACAGATATGGGGGTTCCAGATCTCACGTCTAGGGCCCCCTTACAACCCAGGATATGCTGTTTGCCTTGCTTTCCCGGCTTGGCTCTGAAGAGCAAAGCAATTTCAGGTCGGCCTGGAAGGGGGACTAGTGGTTAAGCAGCTGAGCACTCCTGCCCCCACCCCAGGACTCTCCTGACCACCAGTCCCCCACCCCCTCACTGGAGTTTGAGGGCTCAGGCCCCCGTGGGAGCTGCTGAAGAGACTAGGGAGCCACTGCTGTTGATAGCGCTGGTGCCAGGCCCATGACGCAGGCTTGAGGCCCAGGCACACAATGGGGCTGTGTGTGCACCCAGCATTACTCTGGAGTAGGGCTGGGTTCAAGCCAAGAATTCATTTCCCTGGAGAGAGCCTCCCACCCGTCCCAGGCAGCAGGGCTGGAGCAGGGGCTGCAGGGGTAAGTCCAGGGAGAAGAAGGGACAGGCCAGGGGCAGGCACTAGGAACAGGGACTCCTGAGTCTACCCGCTGGCTGCCTGCTCCCTTGTGAGGGATTTTGGACCTCTTACATAATGAAACAGGGTATTCTTGGGGTTGCAGCCTCTCCAGTAGTCAGAGAGACGGTAGAGGGACAAGAGAGCGGCCTGGTTCCATCTGCAGGACCTTACTGCTACTTGTACACTTGCTCAGGTGTGGACTCCATCTGTACAGGTTTTCTGAGACACCCAGGACTTCTGGACACCCAGCCTGTACAAATACCCTTAGGGTGCCCCGGGAGAGTTGCTGGCACCCTCCCCGGGGGAATGAGTCACCAGCTGGCTGCATCCAGGGTGTCAAGCAGGCGTTGGGCAGGTTCAGCTGCCTGCTCCCCTTCCAGGCAGGTCTCAAGCTGGAAAACCACTCAGCTGGTATCAGGTGTTGACCACAGTGTCCCAGACTGGAACTGGACAGGCACTTCCCTCGGGAGCAGGGGTTGCCTGGTGCCTGGATTCTGGGGCTCGATGCCTCCTGGTCCCCATGTTGTCTCCTTTAGCCACAGGCTGAAGCACTAAGGACATTGGACTGCAGGAAAAGGCAGACATTTCCCCCAGGAACAAGCAAGGTTTGAGCAGGCAGGAGAGGGAACAGAGCACCTGAAGGCGCGGGGGGGGGGGGGGGGGGGGGGGGGGGAGGAGCCAAGCCACCTATATCTCAGGCTGAGGCCCAAATGGGACCAGGCCCCTTTGCTGAAGCCCGGGGAAGCACCTGGTGCCAGGAGCTCACCACCCTTGCTCCCTCTGGGGCTCTACAAGAGGTTTCACACACTCCTTCACACAAATGTGGGGCCTCAAATGCTTCTGCCCACACTCCCCAAAGGTCACACACAAATGTCACAGTGACAACCTTTGTCCATCAGACACAGATGGATGGCCACTCATCTTCTGATGGCCAAAGACCTCCATCTCCCTAATCAAGTGGCAACAGGTTACAGGCGTCCCATCAGCCTCACACAGTACTGTCTCGGTGTGTGTGTGTGTGTGTGTGTGTGTGTGTGTGTCTGTGTGTGCGTGAGTGTGCGTGTGCATTTGCACCACACCATCTTTACCCTGAGAGATCGCTCCTGTGCCCTGAGCTCAGAGACGATGAGGGAGGTCAGTGGGACCTTGTGGAGACTGTCCCTTTACTCTAACAGATGAGCAGATGGCTGGGAAGAGCCTACATTCAAGGTTATGATGGAGTCTGGCACCCAGGGCTGGGCTAGCACAAGGTTAGTTCGACAGAGTAGGAGACAGGGAATCGGAAAGGGGCAGGAAGAAGAAGGTGGAAAGTGAGGTCACTGTGCCATTCCCACTTTCCTGGGCTGCCATGCTGGGGCCATTTCACAGCTTTCTGTGCAGGGTCTGTGGACCTCTCCAGCCAGGGTCATTCCACCTGTAAGAGCTGGCTCAGAATAACCACTGTCTTCAACATTGCCCCGTGTGGAAGAACAGCTACCCGAGAGCAGCTCATCTGTGTCCCACACTGAGGGACACTCAGCACCAAAGGGTCCGTGCCATCAGTACCCTCTGGAGTCATCAATGAGGGGCAGAGGACAGCGACGTGGGCAGTCACCCACCAGAGAGGCCCAGGCCCACTGAAGCTGCAGAGCCTCATTTCCAGACAGAACACATGGAGCCCTTAGACTAAAGCAATGGACGGGGAGAAGGGAGGGTCACCTCTACCCCAGAGAGTCACGAGGGACCTCCATGTTCTCAAGACCATAGCTTTGGGAAGAATGGAGGTGCATGATCAAGACACCGTGTATGAAATTTCCCAAGGAACAATATACATACTATAAGAAATGAATCAATACTGGTTTGTTTATTTTAAGGATTGGTTTGTTTATTTTCTCTGGCTCCACATCTGGCCAGAAGAAACAGACGAGGCGTGTGTGTCATGGAGTCCATAGGGGACAAGGCCCCTGGCTCCAAATGTCAGCGTCTTTTCCACAGCTCCAAAGCTCCCAGAGTCATCTCCCTAACAGCCCCGGCTTCAGCCCCATGCGCACCCGTGCGTGTGACCAGGCAGTACAGCCTGCATCGCGCATGCGCAATAATGTGGGGAATACGCCCAGATTCCAAGCCACCTTTGTGCTCTTAACCCCTCATAGCTGCTGCTGTGCCAAAGCCACCACTGTCACTACCCAGGAGTCATCCGACATGCAGGGAAACTGAGAGATCCTCCCTCTCAGCCCCTCAGTATCATCCACATCTCCCTGTCATTACTCAGGCCTCCTCCTTGACCGCCCCATTTCTGAGTCCCCTGTCTGCAGGGGGTCAAAGGCCAACTGGACCTACTGATGGCTACTGAGAGAAGTCTATGCGCTGACCTTCAGCCTCCGCCCCCACCCACAGCACTGGGGCAGGATAAAATGACAAGAGAAAGCAACACCGGAGCACAAACATGACACCCGCCACACACCCAGCTTCGAGTGGTGACAGGGGGTGATATAGGAGGCCGCCCCGGCTCTCCGCTAGCCCCCAGAGCCATCCACAGGGGTCGACGTGCACCACATGCTGGTAACACTTGGAACCAGAACTAAAAATAGACTCCACAATGAGTCACAGCTAAGAACAAGCAGGCAAACAGCCTCCGGGAAAGAACTCTGCCAGAGAAGCACCACCTCCTGCCCTTCCCAGCCCATTTCTGGGCCCCACATCGCCCACAGAGAAGCCCTGTCTCTGCACCTGCACAGCCAGGCAAGGTGTGCGCCTACACATCCACAACACATGGTCATCTCCAGCGCCCTGCACGAGAGGTAGGAATAACAGGCATGAGAGCTTCAGATATGCCCAATGCAGAGGTAAACTGAGGCACTGAGGCACGTTTCTCTCCTTAACACCAGTTCTCAGCTGGGCATGAAGAAGACAGCCATGCCCCTGGCTGGTTCCTCTGCTTACCTGTGCAATGAGTCTCCAGAGCCAGCCAGACTGGCTCTTCCCAGAGGTCATCAGTGGGCAGAGACCAGAGAGGGCAGCAGTATCACACACAGCAGGCGAATGCAGAGGAGTCTTAGCCAATTGGACCCCATGGCTGGGGTCTCCTCCAGAAATCACAGGCTTGTTTCATTTGTGCACGTCTGTAGCTGGAATCCGGGGACTTGGCGACACACACATTCTACCACAGGAACTCGTCTCCACAGCAATGCAGCAAGATAGGGTGAGGGTTTTATTTCAGAGGGGAGCCCCAGCCCCGGAGAACAGAAGGGCAAGACAAAGCCATAACGCCATGCACCAGCCTTTGAAGTGTCTCCCAGGAACCACATGTTAGGCACACAAGACATTCTCATGCTGGGGCCTAAGGATGGGGGCTGGAAAAAGGGGGTCAGAGCTCTTGGTGCACAAGCCAGTCAAGGAAGAGACGACGGAAGAGGGATGGGGTCCCAGGCCAGTGTTGGTCATTAAGTCGGAGCACCTGGTCCAGCCTTAGGGATGTCACAGCCTCATTCCAGGCCCAGCAGGACTTCAACGCCATGAGGCACAACAGAGAGACAGAAGGAGGATTGGAAGGGCTGGGGGATGACTCAGCAGGTAACCATCCTATAAAAGCAGAAGGTTCTGAGTTCAAATCCCCAGGGAAAAAAAACATACAAAAAGCCAGGTGTGGATGTTTGTAACCCAGTACTGTGTAGGGAGCAGGGCACAGGCTTGCTGGACCTGTCTAGACCCAGGTTCAGTTAGATGGCCTATCTCAAGGGTACACACACACACACACACACACAAATATACCACATACATGTTCATACATATACACATGCAAAATTAATTTTAAACGAATATTGGTCCACCAAAGGCTCTAACAAGTCCAGCAAAGAACTGGCCCCACTTTGTATACTATGTAAGCACTCCACCACTAAGCTACACTCCAGTCCTCATCTTTTGCCTTTTTGTTTCTTTGTTTTTTTCAAGACAGGCTTTCTTGTCAGGCAGTAGTGGTGCACACCTTCAATCCTAGCACTTGGGAAGCAGAGGCAGGAAGATCTACGTGAGTTTGAGGCCAGCCTGCTCTACAGAGCTAGTATCAGGGCAGGCTCCAAAGCTACACAGAGAAACCCTGTCTTGAAAAACAAAACAAAACAAAACAAAAAGACAGTGTTTTTCTGCGTAGCCCTGACTGTCCTACAACTTGCTTTATAGATCACGATGGCCCTAAACCCAGAGATCCACCATCTCTGCCTCCCCAGCACTGAACTGAAGACATGCACCACTATGCCCAGCTCTCTCATTGTGCTGTATAGGGGCTGGAGAGATGGCTCAGCAGTTGAGAGCATTGTCTGCTCTTGCAGAGGACCTGGGTTTGGTCACAAGCACTGGTGACTGAAACTCCAGGGGTCCTGATGCCCTCCTCAGGCCTCCGTGGGCACCATGAATGCGTGTGGCGCACAGGCACATTGCAAGCACTCAACATACGTATAAACAAAGATAAATAACTGGCATACATATTTATAGATACAATTGGTATTATAATATAGTCACACAATGTAGAATAATTAAACCAAGCTAATTAACATGTCTGACACCTCAAATATTTATCATTGATGGTGGTGATAACATTTAAAAATTTGATCTTGCTATTTTGAAAATATAAGACATCATAGGTCACTGAACTGCTGTCCTGTGCGGGGTAACATTTTCTTGTTATATCAAGATTCTGCCCCCTTTGAGGGCACTTCCCATCTTCCACCACCCATATTGCATTTTGCAAATTCCACCTTCCATACCTGCTTGGCCACCAAAGCCACTGACAGAAACTGTCCTGGAAAACCGCCTGGGAGATTCGGGCTTATTAATCGGAGGACTTTGTAGAAAGGTCAGCAGGAGCCATGAGAATTTGAAGTGAACCCAAACCAAGAGCAGTCACCATTACTGGAAAGTTCTAGCAGCCCTGTGGGCTATAGCAGGCTAGCTCTTCTGCCACAGAGACCTCCTTCTTAGCCAATTGGGAACTTTGATTCCCCACCTAGAGGGGCAAGGACCGGATCAGTTGTGTGACAGAGTCCAGGACCCACATGAACAGAGAACTTTGCAGCCCTTAGTTCACAGTCAAGCAGCAGGTTCTCAACATAGCTTTTCATCAAACACCACACTGCTATGGGACTCACGCCTGAGTCTCTGGGCTCGGTGCTCAGCAGACAGAAAACTGCCCACAGCTTTCTGGAAACTGGAGGCTACTTTGGCCACCAAACCTCCCTGGCAACATAAACCTCAAGCTGGGGCCCCTTGGAAGCTCAATGAAAGGAGTACTCCAGAGGCTGGGGGTTGCCAGACCTGGTCTCGCCCCCTGGGACCTTAGCAAACCTCCTCCACTCAAAGCCAGGGATAGCCGGGCCTGACATGACCAGGGTTCTCCCCACAGCTCCTCCTACTGCCCTCGGTCACAGGGTGGGGAGGAAGGGGGATTCTCCAAACAGGCAGCTGATGTCCTCATGATCTTCCTCAGCCATCCCAGCCTGAGAGACCTCAAGAGTAACCCACTCGGAGCTCCCACACTTCCTGCCACCCGTTTATCAGCGCTGAGTCACGAGATGGGCAGGGGCATTGCCCTAGCAGGCTGTCAGTGGGTTAGGACGCCCACTCTACAGACGAGACACTGAGGCCCAGAATGGGCCAAGTACTCGCCAAGGCTAGGCTTTAAGGCTTTGAGTTCCTGGAGCAGGTCGCAGACTAGGCTCACTGGAGCTGGCTGGGGCTGCAAGGGCAAGACAAAGTTCAGGAGGTTACAGAGGCACAGCAAGAGGGAAAAAGGAGAAACCCTCTGCCTCTCCCCAGTTACTGCAAGCAGGGGGGGGGAGGGGACACTGCAGTCATGACTTCTCAACACTACCCCGCCATCTGGGAGTGACAGAAACAGCCCCTCCTAATGTCCCCGGACAATGCCCACCTAGCCTGCAACCTCCACCAATAAGAACAGCCTCTAAAGAGGCTGTCTAACCCCTAGGCCACACAAGCAACCATGCTAGGAACTGTCTCCTTTCCCCACCCCTGTCCTCCACCCTCTGCTTGTGTTTGTGAAGAACTGGGCCCTGAAACCTGAGCCCCAAGCCATCTCTGGGTTTAAGGATGGCTATCTCAGCCCAGTTGGGGTGCTGGGCCTCATAATCAATAGGTACTACACCCGCCCTGCACAGGAGAGGGAGTCTCTAAGGCAACAGCCCTGAAGTTTTTAACCATGACTCACAGAAAGATGTATTTCATTTGACCTTGGAGGTGCACACACAAAACCAAGTGCTTTCCAAAACAGAAGTTCCTGATCTACTGGCACTGTGCAACACACTCAAATAGTTCTGTTCTATTGTGTGTGTGTGTGTAATACGTGTGCACATACACGTGCCAGAAGAGAACACCAGGTTCCTGCTCTATTACCCTCCCCCTCATTCTTGTGAGACAGGGTCTCTAGCCGAAACTGAAGTTCTCTGTTACAGCAAGGCTGGCTGACGAGCAACCTCTTGGAATCCCCGTCTCTGCCTCCCAACACTGGAGTTACAGGCATGCGTGGCCATTCCTGGCTTTTATGTGGGATTCAAACGCATGTCCTTATGTTTCTCTATGTAACCCTGGCTGTCCTGTAACTCGTTCTGTAGACCATGATGGCCTCAAACTCACAGAGATCCGCCTACCTGTGCCTCCTGAGCGCTGGGATTAAAGGCGTGCGCCACCGCCACCGGGCTTCCACAGCCCTTTTCTATTATTCCTTTTTAGTTTTTAAAAATGTTCATGGAGGGCTGGAGGGATGGCTCTGTGGTCAGGAGTACTTCCTGCTCTTCACGAGGACCTGAGTTTGGTTCTCAGCACCTATATTGGGGACTCACAACCATCTGAGACCTCAGCCCCAGGAAGGATGGGACGCCCTCTTCTGGTCTCTACACGTACCTGCATGCATGTGGTATACACTCACACAGAAACATACATAATCTTTTTCTTAACAACAGCAAAAACTGTTCATGGAGCCCATAGCACTGATTTCATGAGTTAATTAGTGACCTGTTCCATAGTTCAAAAGAGCCCTCCCTCCGTGTCTAATTAGCTACAACTCCATGTCTAGCAGGTGGCCCGCTACCCTTGTTGCTATGCTACCTGACCTCGTCCTTCCCTTCTCTGTAACAAGTAGGAACTGTTGGGTCCTCATGGTATGAAGAAACTGAGGCTCAGGGCCACACCGTAAATAACTCAGGGAGAACCAACCCAGGCCTTCCAGAATGTACAGCCAGGTATGTATCACAGCCAGGTATGTATCACACCACTCTCCATTGAAGATAACCAACCACCTTGGCAGGTGATCTCTGTGAATCTGAGGCCAGCCTGATCTACAGAGCAAGTTCCAGGACAAGCTCCAAAGCTACAGAGACACTCTGTCTCAAAAAAACAAACAAACAAGCAAGCAAAAAGATAATCCCCTTGAAGGTTGGGATGGTAGAGCTTTAGCAAGGCCTGATGTGGACCCCCAGAATACCCGCTGGACAGTGTTCTGCCACATGCACAGACACATTGGCTGGGGGAAAACACGCTAACAGGTGCAGGACACTTACTGGGTGCCAGGCTCTGCGTCTGAGATCTTTTGTCTTTAATGCCCATGATGAGCACATGAGACGGGGGCTACACCTGTCACCTCCATCTTAGACATGCACACAGGGGGCACTGTGTGCAAGCTACCTGCCAGGATCACCCAGATGGAAGGCTGCAGGGCCAGGGTCCAAATCCAACAGAAACAGGACCGTCCCCCACTAACACATCCTATCTACATGACCTATAAACTAGGACCTAGACACAAGTCTAGGGAAATGAGCAGCCAACACGCCCAACTGGGGCTGGCTCCTAATTCCCCGTGATTCCCACCACGCTCTGGAAACACTCCCCCTTAACTGGACCTTCTCCTTCTCCCCTTCTGCCCAGCCCAGTAGGCTGAGGCAGAGGATGTAGAGGCTGGTCCCCATTACATGGTCAGACAACCTCTTAGCCCCGAGTCAGAGCGGCCGGAGGGGGTTTTCCTCTCTGAAATGTCACACACATGCGCACACGCTTGCGCGGACCTGGGAGAGGGTGCCCCTTGGAAGGAGGCCCCTGGGGTGCTCAGCTCCACTCCCCCACTCAAGCCCCAGTCATTTCCTCATTTTCCCCAGTGCTGTTTCTCACCCAGCCCCTGCACCTCAGTGACAGGAAGTTGCACAATCCCCTGGGAGCTGCAAATGTGGCCAGGGATTACTCACAGCACAGAGGGAAGCTCCAGCCAGAAGCCTCTTCCCCTCCCCAGGCAGGCTGGCTCCAACATCCCCAACCCCAACCCCGGGTTCCAGTCCTAGACAGAGCCTTTCTTAGTCACCAATTCCACTTCAGGGCACCCAGAGAGGGACACAGAGGGACAATGGCCAACACAAACGTCCCAGAGAATGCCAAAGTTCTCCTGCACCTTCCCGGCTAGCCACACGCCTGTGGCCTTGGTCTCTTATACTGCCCCTCTAGAAACGAGACCCAAACGTCACCATGCTCTGGGCAGACAGGAGCCAAAGCACCCAGCCTGGTGGGAAAGCCATTCTGATGCACAGGTGACTTCTGTGGCTCCTAGGCCTCTCCTCTGACAGACTCTCGGTGAGACCCTGTGCCCACAGGTAGGTATTTGTCTGGAAGAGCAGGCAGTTATTAAGCCATTTGTACCCCAGAATGGAAGAGTTCACATGTCCGAGGTGTCGTGGGGAGAGTGGACTCCTGGAGAAGGCAGAGGCCAGTGAGATGAAGGGAGCCCAGAGCCGAAGGACGATGATGACTCTGACTTGCCCTGGGCTAGCAAACAGGAAGGAATGTGAACTGGACGTGCAGAGCCCCAGTGCTGCCCTGGACCTGCAGTGGGGCCTCAGATAAAGAACAGCGTAAGTACCTCTTTATCACCCCCACAACCTTGGACTCCAGCTAAGGACAAAGTCAGAAGGGGCTCTTCCTGGGCCCCAGGGCTCCCACAGAGCCCCACATTTCTGCAGTCTTCATCAAAAGCCTGGGGCCCTCAGGGTGGTTCCCTGCAGGAGGGTCCACAGCACCAGGTTCACCAGCTGATGCCTCTAGTTCAGTGGACAGGGACAGCATGGGGGGAGGGGCGCACTAGAAAGCCAGTCTTGACTGGGAAACATAAGTAGCTCTAGGGTCCTTATAGAACTGCTTCCCCAACCCCATTAAGGAGAGAGGTAGCAACCCTACCATTCCCATTTTTCAGACAGAGAAACTGAGGCACAAAGCACTTAAGTAACTTCTCAGAGGCCATACTACCGAGGCTTAGGACCGGGCCATTTTCTGATGTGGGACAACTTGTCCTTTATAGGATACTTTGTACTGTCACTAGCCAACTTGTCCTTTATAGGAGGCTTCTTACTGTCACTAGCCAAGGTCCTCAGACACTGACAAATGTGCTCTGCCCAGTAAATTGCTCCCCCTCCCCCCTCCCCCCCCCGAGAACTACTGCCCTGGAGTGGCTGAAAGTCAAGGGCCTCCCAATTCAGCGGGAGGAGGCACACAGTCCTCCCCCTGTGACATATGCCCTAGGCATGAGGTCCAGAACCACGGCTGGCAAGAGGGTACCCCCACAACAGACACTGCCACTTGGGGTTCCCTCCCCTTCAAGCAAGATTCACTGGCAGCTGTCCAGCACTACAGCAATGGCCTTTCCCTATTTTGATCAGAGACCCCTTACATCGTTGAACAGAAAGGAAGGAAAGAAACTGATCAATCCTAATTAAAAATACATTCCCTGTCCTCAGAAATGGGACCGTCATTCCCATTCCTCAGTGTTCTTGGGATTCATGTCAGGATCCCTTTGGATGCTAAAATCCAGAAATGTTTAGTGTCTCTTACATACAGGACATCTAACCCAATGCACATCCTCCTATCCTTTAATCAGCCTAAGTTACTCCAAAACCTAACAGGATTGTATTGTTTAGGGACCAGTGGGAGAAAAGCTATGTACGTATTAAATGCAGGTGTACTGTTATACATGAGCGGACACACAAAAGTGTCCACAGAATCCAGAAGAAGGTGCTGGAGCCACCCAGGGTGCTGCTGGAATCAAACTTAAATGCCCTGAAAGAGAAGCAAGCCCTCTTAACCAGTAAGTCTCCTTTTCAGATAACTTTTAATCTGAAATCAGTTAATTCTCAGATGTAGGACTCAAAGATGGAGGGCCCACTGTGTACGCCAATTATTCAACATACACTTGCTAGCAAACATATGCAAAACATAGATTTACTTTTAAATGGAGAGACAGCTCAGGGGTTAAAGCACTTGATGTTGTTCAGAGGGCCCAGCTTTGGTTTCCAGCACCCACGTGGTAGCTCACAACCATCTGTAACTTCAGTTCCAGCAGACCCCACAACCTCCTCTAATCTCTGCAGTTACTGAACACACATGTGCACATAATTTTTAAAAGTTGATGGGAATGTTAATTACACCCGTGACAAGACACAGGTGGTGGCGGTGGCGGCAACACATACCTTTAATCCCAGGAGAGGCAGAGGCAGTCAGATACCTGAATTCCAGCCAGCCTGGTCTATCATAGTGAGTTCCAGGGCAGTCAAGGCTACACAGAGAAACCCTATCTCAATAAACCCCAAATAATAATAATAAATAAAAATAAAGTCAAAATAGTAGTAAGTTCTAGGAGGGAAGAAAAGTTGTTTCTTCTTGTTGTTTACTTGCTTTAAGGAGTCTCCCTATGTAGACCAGGCTGGCTTTGAACTCACAGAGATCCACCCGCCTCTGCCCGCTGAGTGCTGGGATCAAAGGTGTGAGCCATCATGGCCTATTCACGCTACCGTCTGTGTCTCCACGCAGGTGTCTGTTATCTGGGGAGTCCCTTTCATTTAAAAGATTTATTTTATCTTTATGTATGTGTGTGTGCGCGCACATTCGTATGTGCAAGTGTACAAGGCACCGTTGGCTGCCAGAAGAGGGCGCCACATGCCCCGGAGCCGGAGCTGCCCCACGTGGGTGCCGGGAGTCCAACCAATCCTCTTAACCGTGAGCCATCTCTCTAGCGCTCCATGCTCCCTCCTTATTTATTTGTTCTTTTTATGCACACGCTCATTCATGGACTCCTGAGGAAGTCAGGGGAAGACTCAGCCGCGGAGCTCGACAGCGGGCGCCTTACTGCCTGCGCCGTCCTGCTGACCCAGTCACTTGGTACTTGAGTATCTGTGCCTTCTTGGGCAACTGTGCTGCATTTCACAATAAAACAGGGCAGGAAAGGACAAGATATGGGTAAATAGCAATAGAAATTCTAACATTTTCTTCCCACACCTGGCTTTGGAAAGCACTATAATTAGGCTTGAAACGCTTGGATGATAACCTATCATTAGCCACGGTTCTAGAGTGTATGACGATGCTTGGGGCCCTCTCGATGCAGACCCCCCAAAGTGCCCGGTGTGACCCAGGCTGCAGGCTGTCCCTCAGCCAACCAGAGCTGGCTACCTCAACCTCTTTCTCACCCTTCTCGGATGCCCCTTCCTACAGAAGGGCAGAGTGAGTGTGTCAGGCATGTGTCTGCACATCCACGCCTCCATCCTGGCTCAGTCCTCTAAGGGCCCAACAGCAGGACCTGGAGGCTCACCTGGGTCATTCCCTGAGCATGAGGAAAACAGGAAGACAGAAAAAGAAATAAAGTGGATGGAGAGAGTGAAATAGAGAGAAAGAGAGAGAAGGAAAAAGGGGGGAGAGAAAATACGCACTAGAGATAGATATTGGGACTGTTCGAGGTTCTATGGAAGCGGGGGGGGGGGGGGGGGAGTAGATGCACCGTCCTCAGCCTCCAGGTAGGAATACCTTACAGTCCCAAGGCTTCTACACAGCAGGTGAATGGCCCAGGGGCCTCCCCTTTACTCCAGAATGCCTAGAAGGAAGGACTCAGTCCAGGAAGAAATCCTCCTGGGCCTGCAGCAGTGACCCCTAAACAACCTGGAGTGTAGCAGAGCAGCCCTTCTGGGGCCAAGAAGGCAGGAAGGGCTGAGGGTGTCCCCGTGGTGCTGAAGACTATGGCTGCGAGTTGCTGGGTCGCTAAGCCCCCTCCTTCCGCCTCTCAGTAACAGTGTCAGTCAGACAGCTGCTAGGCTTCAGTCAGCCCAGGGCAGAGTCAGTCAGCTCTGCCCTGTTGGGACAGCTGAACACACCTGGCCAGAGCGAGGAGATGAGTGACAGTGGGGCTGGACAGTGTAGTGTATCATCTCCTGGCCACTCCACATCCCTCAGGGACCACAGGAGGCTGAACAGGTGCTGTCCCCAAACTGATTACAAACAGACCAGAGGACAGGCTGTGACTTCCCTTGCCAAACAAGCACAAGTCCCGCCCACAGGCCCACTGGTGGAACTGTAATAAGCTGGGGGTGCTGGCAATTTTTCTATGGGGAGCAGCAGGCTGAGAACCCCAAGCCAGAGGGGACTGGATCACTGCAGAAGAAGAGAGAAAAGAGGGATCAGAGCAGAAGCAGAGGACGGGTCTCTGCTGAGCTGTGGAGGCCCTGGGTATACAGCAATGATGTACCTAGAGTAGGGGTCGTGGAGAAGCCGTCTTTTAGGCCCTCGTTTCCGGGCATATGATGGGATTCAACTTAGGTTCACTCATTCATCCTCAAAAGCTTTACTGGGCATCCACCCTATTGGAGGCTCTCCTGTAGGCAGGGGACCAAACAGACCAAATCCCTGTCTTGAGAGGATATCTATTGTGGAATATTAGCTTAAGACGTGTTACATGTGTTTATGCTATGGAATATTTCTTTAGTGATGCAAAGATGTGTTACATTCTTTTATGTTGTATTTATTTGACTCTGAAGCTATCTTACTGTGCCCGTCTAAAACACCTGATTGCTCTAATAACGAAGGAGGAACGAGAAAAGGAGGGGAAGAGGATATGGGGGCAGCCACCAGCTACACAGCCAGCCAAGAAATAAAAAGAGATATATAGAATAAAGAAAGGTAAAAAAACCTGAGGCAGCTGGGCAGTGGTGGCTCACGCCTTTAATCCTAGCACTCAGGAGGCAAAGGCAGGTGGATCTCTGTGAGTTCGAGGCCAGCCTGGTCTACAAGAGCTAGTTCCAGAACAGACACCAAAGCTAGAAAGAGAAACCCTGTCTCAAGGGGAAAAAAATAAATAAATAAAAGAGGCAAAATGTAGTTAAAGAGAAACAGAATAATTTAAGAAAAGCTGGCTGGAAACAAGCCAAGCTAAGGCCGGGTATTCATAAGTAAGAATAAGTTTCTGTGTATTTATTTAGAAGCTGGGTGGCAGGTTCCCAAAGATTTGAAAAAAAAAAAAAATCAAAAAACCAACTACAGGTATCTGAGGTCCAGTGCTGTCAATCACCTGTTACTTGGGACCCTAAGCTCCTCCCCACCAGCTTTCAGCCTGCTCCTCCAACCCTGAGCCCCAAGCACTCTCGAGAATGTAAGAGCCTCAAGGCCCAGGTGGCACAGACTGCAATCCCAGCCCTGGGGGAGGCGAGACTAAGACAGGCAGATCGCGAGTTCAAGGCTAGCCTGAGCCACACACTGGGAAAGACAGTGAAACTGTCTCAAAAATGTCAAACTAACGAACAAAGCCAGACGTGGTGTGCACACTTGTCACCCAGCACTTGGAAGGGGAAGCAGGACAATCAGAGGTGCTAAGTTGTCCTTGACTACATAGAAAGTCTAAGGACAGCCTGGTCCAGGTCTCAAAAACAACAACAAAAATCCACACATGGGCAACAAGACAACTGCCAAACCTGATGACCTGAGTTTGACCTTGAGCCCATGTGGAGAAGGAGAGAAGCAGTTCCTGAAAGTTGTCCTCTGACCCTCACATAAGCACCGTGTCTTCACACATATGTACACACGCACACACGCACATGCACATTTAAGTAAATATAAATTTTAAACTAACATAAGTAAATAGGAGTCCAGAACCTTCTAGATGAAATGTCCTCTCACAGGGCTCCTCCTAACACCTATCCCAGCAAAGAAAGGATACTTACTTCTCTTGTAAGGAACGTGAATGAGGGGCGGGTGCTCGCTGTGCTGGCCTGAGGACCTGAGTTTGATTCCTAGAAGCCACATAAAACTGACTCCACAGCCGGGCAGTGGTGGCGCACGCTTTTAATCCCAGCACTCGGGAGGCAGAGGCAGGGGGATCTCTGTGAGTTTGAGGCCAGCCTGCTCTACACAGTGAGTTCTAGGACAGGCAGGGCTGTATAGAGAGACCCTGTCTAATACAAACAAAGCAATGTTGTCTTCTGACCGCCACACAGATACCCTGGCATGTGCCCTCCCCCATTACACACAATAATGATTCAAAAAATAAATATGATTCAGTGGCCAAATACTTGCCTGTGGCCCTATGTGGAGAAGGAGGTGAGCAGCAGGTGTGTAACAGTCTCGCTTCGGAAAATGGCTCTCTCCTTCCAGCAATGTCCCAGGACACTGGTGACACAGACACCGGGCTCAGAACTGCCACTCGTCCAGCTCACTCCGTGCAAGCAGGCGGCATGTCCCAGAGAGGGACCAAATGGTGCCGAGTTTCCCGGGATGCTCAAGCATGGGTGTGGCCAGAGTGTCCCATAAGGGCTGAGATTTAATTCTCATTACTCATGGTGGAGATTAGATGCTAGAAATACAATCCGACCCTGATGCTCAGAGATAGGCCTTTGGGAAGTGATCAGAACTAGGTAGAATCATCAGGATGGGGTCTGAGATTGAGAACTGGTAGTGTTTTAAGACCAGAGCCTGAAGATCCTGGTTTGTATACCCAGAACCCATGTAAAAGTCAGGCGTGGTAGCATGTGCCGGTAACCTCAGCTCTAAGTGAGCAGAGGCAGGCAGATCCCTGAAGTCATTCAGCCTAGCCAGATTAATACGCTTCAGGTTCGGGGAGAGACTCGGCCTCAAAGATAAATCATAAATAAATGTATCAAGTGATGAAGGAAGGACATGATGCTGACCTCCGGTCGACGCCAGCGCATACACACTCATATGCACACACACCACATCCATACTAAAGAGTTCATGCACCACACACATGACACAACACGTTACACCCCCTTCACCCTCACACACACACACACACACACACATGACACAACATGTTACACCCCCTTCACACACACACACACACGACACATGTTACACCCCCTTCACCCTCCCCCAACACACAACACAACACATCACACTTCCCCTTCACACCCCCGCCCCCCATACAAGACCAGAGCGGTCACCTCAGATGAGGTCTCCTGCCTTGAAAACTGTGAGCTAAAGCCAAACCTTATTTCTTTACAGGGTTCTTGATTCTCTGCCATTCTGTTGTAGTAACTCAAACAGACTAATATATGGGGGCTGGGGACAGAGATGTTAGCACACAGTGCAGAAGTAGGCACAGCCCTGGAGATCTGCCTTGAAAGACAATATCAGCCAAACAAATCCCAAACAGCCTAAGACATCGCCACTGGGTACCTGAATAGCTACAAGTCAAAAGCTGTGTTCTGGGGACCAACAACTTGCCAGAAATTCAATTCACACCAGATGAGTAGTTGTAGTGTGTCGTGATACACACCTGTGATCCAAGGATTCAGGAGGCAGAGGCAGAAGGACCACGACTTTGAGATCATACTGAGATATATATACATAGTAAGACCTTGTCTCAAAAAGAATTAAAACAGGGCTGGAGAGATGACTCAGTGGTTAAGGGCACTGGCTGCTCCTGCCGGAAGACCTAGTTCAGTTCCCAACATCACATGACAGCTTACAACCATCTGCAACTCCAGTTCCAGGAATACAACGCCCTCTTCTGGCCTCCACAGGTACTGCATGCTTGTGATGTGCAGAAATGTCCAGCAAAACACCCATACACATTAAAATAAAAAAAGGTTTTTTTTAAAGAAAAATAAACAAGCAAGTACAAAAGGAATGGAGATATGGCTCTGTGATTAAGAGTGCCTGTTGCCTTTCCAGAGGACCTAAGTTTGGTTCCCAGTACCCACTACAGATGGTTGACAACTGTAACTCCAGCTCCAGGGGATCTGATGCCCTCTTCTGGCCTCAGTGAGCAACTGCACACATGAGCACACATAGCTTAAAAGAAGAAAATAAACCTTTAAAAAGATAATAAAATAAAGTAATGGCTGTGAGGATGGTTCACTGAAACACGTAAAAGTATGCAGGGTGAATCAGGCAGTGGTGGTGCACATCTTTAATCCCAGCATTTGAGAGGCAGAGGTAGGTGGGTGGCTTTGAGTTTGAGGCCAGCCTGTTCTACAGAGCGAGTTCCAGGACAGCCTCCAAAGCTACACAGAGAAACCCTGTCTTGATAAACAAACAAACAAAAACTGTGGGGTGTGGTGGTACATGCATATAATCCCAGAGCTAGAGAGACAGAGACACAGGGACCCCTGAGATCTCCTAGCCTCCCCTAAGTGGTGAGCTTCAGGCCCTCCCTGAAAGAAGGCAGATGCTGTTCCTGATACCCCAGATTGCCTCTGGTCTCTATGCACAAGAATACACCTGCGCACAAACAAATACATGCACACACACACTAAAAAAATAAATCCTTATTTTTAAAAAATAAAACTCCAGACCTCAGAAGCTTGTGGAACTACTGAGGATGAGATACGAAGCAGGCCGGAGAAAGCTGAAATGGAGCAGTCACTGGGGACTTCTCCGGTCTGTCTGGTGCAAGAGACCTTGCCCTGGGCTCTATGGCCTAGAGAAAGGCCTGGGAACCGCCTGGGCATTGTTTTGTACTGATGCCTAGGTCCCACCCCCAGAGATGGGGAGGCAAGGGCATTTTGGAGGAGTTCCCAGCCAGGTGAGCGGTGAGATGGAGAGGCCAATGGCCTCCGTGAGAACTGTGACCTCACTGAGAGGGCACTTTGGTTGGAGGGAGAGAGCAGGGAAGACGTGACAGGAGCAAGCACATAAGGGAAGGAGGGCGAAGCAACGGCACAGGAATCCCAGCTCTCTAGACATGGAATCTGCTGGAGTTCAAGCTCTGGATTATTCTCCAAAGCATCAAACCCCACTGCATGCATAGCTGCCAACAAGGTGGACTGTCTGCTAGCAACACTGGGAAGGCCTGGTACTGGCCAGGCTCATTCTCTTCTTCTTTGTGTCGCATTTAAGACCAGGACCAAGGTGGTGGAGGAGCTCAGGGGCTCAGCACTTACTGGCCTAGCATGCACAAGGCTCTAGGCTTGCTACCCAGCACCAGGAGGGAAAAACTACACAAACCAAGAAGCAACTATGATCCCGCCTGATGCTTTTGTCTCTCTGGCTGTCCTCTGACTTCACCCACCACCAGCTCATTCCATAGCAAAGCACTTCCTGTGGGTGCGATAAGTCTCAGGTCGTCCCTATCACTGCGATTTTATCTCTGCCCGCAGCAGCAACACAGCAGCCAAGAGGGTCAGTGTGTGTAATGCAGAGTGGAAGAGGAAGGCAGGCAAGAGAGAGAGGAAGAGCCACGGCTAGGAGGGAGGTGCCAGGACAGATGCTCCACAGGGAAATTCGAGGGGGGAGCAGAGACACTGCAGGCATTGCCAACCCTCCTGCACAGCCTCGCTAACTGAGAACAGCTAACTAGAAGAACAAGCTGGGAATGGGGAAGGGGTTGCAGAGTATAGTAGGGACTGTGGCCAGAGTCTGCACAACCTCTGGGATATATATACACACATATTTTTATTTATTTACTTGTTTATTTTACAGACAGGGTCTCTCTGTGCAGTCCTGGCTGTCCTAGAACTTGCTCTGTAGGCCAGACTGGCCTCAAACTCAAAGATCCTCCTGACTCTGCCTCTCAACTGCTGGAATTAAAAGTGTGTGCCACCACCACCTGACTACATATAAATTATAATATATATACACACACATAGTGTGCCACCACTGCCTGACTCTATCTATCATATATAATATTTATCTTATGTGTGTTTTTCTTGCACGTGTGTCTGTGCACAGTGTGCATGCTGAGGCCAGAAGAGGGCGATGGATCCCTTGGAACTGGAGTTATAGATGACTGTGAGTCTATGTGTGTGCTGGGAATTGGAGCTGGGTGCACTAAGAAGCAGCTGGTGCTCTTAATGGCCAAACCATTTCTCCAGCCTGGAAGGTGTTATATCTGAGGGTATTAGATATATGACTGGACTGTTCAAACCCATAAAGCTTTTGTTTGTTTGTTTTGTTTTAAGATGTTTTTAAAATGTATGTGTTGTGTCCATGACGACTAGATGTCAAATGCCCTGAAGCTCACAGGTGGCTGTGAGCTGCCCAGCAATGGTGCTGGGATCCAGTGCTCTGGAAGAGCCAAGTGCTCTTGGCCATGACCTAGATTCCCAACCCCACTTACTGATTCTTTTTTAGGCAGGTCCAGTGTTTCTCATGCCAACCCCAAACTCACTATTCTAGTAGAGGATGACCTTGAACTTCTGATTCTCCACTTCTCAAATGCTGGGATTACAGGTGTGTGCCACCATGCCCAGCATATCTGGGACCAGAGATCAAACCCAGGGCCTCCCGCATGCTCGGTAAGTAAGTATCCCCAGTCATCCATGGTTCTTTTTTCCCTCTCCTGGAGCACTTTAGGCCTGTTTCTCACTTAAAACTGAAAAATGAAAAAACGAAACAGCCACAAGAGTTGAGTGTGCTTGTTATTCTGAGCACACTGTGTATCCAGGGCATCGACACACTTGGCCCTGGCTCTTAGGTAGGCAGGTAGGGCGTACACCTCTTAGTCGTGGAAGGAGGGGTACAGTGGGCTGCTAAACAGCTTGCCAGGGTCCCACACTGGTAAGCGACAGAGCTGGGACTCCAAGCCAGGCAGCCTGGCCCCAGAGTCAACATTCATCCAGTACAGTGCTGAATACATGGTGGCTGGGGTTACGTCCTGACAAGATGGGACACGTGAGCCGGACTTGATTCCAGGGCCTCCACCAGTCCCCAGGTCTTCTGCCACCCACACCCTCCCGTTCTGAAGCCTGGTGTCCCGGTGCCTGAGGTGGAGGGGACCACCAATGATTAGTGTCACAGGAGGCTGACAGTTGCTGATGGTGTCGGGTCTCTGGACTCCAGGTCCTCTGACCCCGTGACTTTCTCAGTCAAAGGCCCCGCTGCCTTTCCTCCACATCCGAGGGTGTACTGTAGCTTAAAGCGCATGCTGTCCACGGTCGGAGCCACACGCCCAGAAGGCTGTCCTCCCTTGCCTGGGCTAAATGAGCTTTCCAGGGAGAGCAACAAGGTCCTGCTGACCTATCTCCTCCCAGGGCAGGGTCTCCCAGAGACCTAGCTCAGCAGCTCAGAAAGGAGGCCAGTAGACAAGTGTAGTCCCTGAGCAGCAAAAAGAAAGCCCCCAAACTATCATGCCCCCACTCTTAATAAATTCATTTGTCTACTAGAGCTAGCTCCAGGACAGACTGCAAAAGCTACAGAGAAGCTACAGAGAAACCCTGTCTCGAAAAACTAAAAAAAAAAAAAAAATTCATTTTATTTTTTATAATTTGTTTTTAGATTTTTGATTTGCATTTTACACGTGGACGTATGTCTGTGTACTGCATGTGTGCAGCTCCCAAGGAGGCCATAAGAGGACTGGACTCGTGACAGCTGTGTGGTGCCATGGGGGTGCTGGGAATTGAACCTCAGGCCCTCCAGCAGCCACTGCTCCTCGCTGCTGACTGCAGAGACAGCTCTCCAACACACACTCCATTCACAGAAGGGACAGTTCAGTGGGGAAGATCTCCTGCAGTGAGTTCCCAGCACCCTATCTGGCAGCTCAAAAATGCCCAGAAAGCCAGCTCCAAGGGATCTGATGCCCTCTTCTGATCTCTGTGGGAACTGCACTCTGTGAACACAGCCTCATACAAACACACAGAAATAAAAAAAAAAAAAAAAAAACTAAAAAAGAACTTATGGCCAGGTGGTAGTGGCTTACGCCTTTAATCCCAGCACTCAGGAAGCGAAGGCAGGTGGAGCTCTGAGTTCGAGGCCAGTCTGGTCAGCAAAGGGGGTTCTATGACAGCCTGAGCAGAACAAAGAAACCCTTTCTTGTGCCAGGTGGTGGTGGCGCATGCCTTTAAGCCCAGCACTCAGGAGGCAGAGGCAGGCGGATCTCTGTGAGTTCAAGGCCAGCCTGGTCTACAAGAGCTAGTTCCAGGACAGGCTCCAAAGCAACAGAGAAACCTTGTCTCAAAAAAGAAAAAAAGAAGAAAGAAAGAAAGAAATTCTGTCTTGAAACAACAACAAAATAAATTAATTAAATAAATAAATAAAACAAAAAAAGAACTTCTGACAAACACTGATGTGGTCTTCTTTAGGAATTAAAAACATGGTTCTTGGAATTGGTTGAGCCTGGGTTAGAACCCCAGCCCTCTACTCTAGGCTGTGTGGTTTTCAACAATTTACTTAACTTCTCTGATTCGGTATAACAGAAACAATAATTCCTACCCTGACGCAAGATACATTAGCCTGGCAGCTATTGCTTGCAGCAAGGTCTTACTCCAGTCTGCCTCTGGCGGCACTTGGCTATTCTAATTAACACAGTGCTGTGTTCTCCTTACTGTCAGAGACTGCCATCTTCACGATCCATGAACACGTCCACATCCATGACACAAGCTCACCATGTAGGCTCTGCACTTGGTCCTCACAGTGTGCAACAGATGATCCTATTTCTATTCGGTCCTTTCGCAGCACAGGTAGAGAGAGAGGCTGGCTGTAGCCCAAGACAGGGATGCTTCTGGAAGTTCTGAGGATCTCTACTCCCTGTACCTCCCGCCCCAAACACACACACTAGAAGGCTAACTCATTTCTATGGCAGCCAAGTGTCCCCTGCCCTCCATCCCCAGGACAAAGGCTCAACTTGGCTTTCATGTCAGCTGTGGTTGGGGAAACCCCTGCTGCCTGCAAAAACCAACTTGACTTTGAAAAGGAAGAGAAGGAAGCCAGAGGGAAGGGAGGCTGGGCCACTCCCTGTGGGGGCAGGTGCTAAGTAACTCTATAAACCCTAGCGAACGATGCAATTGCAACCATAAACAGAGCCTAAGAGAGATCAGGGCCAGAAGCCAGACCCTCAAAGGGCAGCCAGGCTAGAGGGTAGGTCCCCTCCCACCTACTTCCCGGCGTCCAGGAAGTGGGGTGGGGGCAGGTGGCGGCTCCCTGGTGATGGGATGGGCAGACATACTGGACATCCCCCAGCGGTGCTTGAATGAACTCTTCCCTGGCTCACTCCCTGCCCACCTCTTACTGAGTCACCAGGCCATCAGCCCTAAACGCAGTTGACTCTGTGGATTCAATGCTCACGTCAGATGTACCTTGCCTCATTCCATGGGGCCTGGAACCAAGAGACCTGGGTCTCCATCTAGCTCCACCTCCTAGGTGGACAGAGAATTAGCACTCAGCTGTAATCAGCCCTGTAAAGTGTAAGCCATATCGGCTTCTCTCACGCAGGAAAACCCCAAAAACAGACCTGCCCTTCATCACACACTCTCCTTCTCAACTCCCCTATAACTGAGGCAAGCCTAAAGAAGGGAACCAAAAGAGCCGAGGGAAACTGAGGAACAGTAAAAGCTCCAAGGCAGCAACCCTTCCCCCATCCAACTAAGGCTGGTTACTAAGCCCGGCTGTCTCTCCAGACTGGGCGCTGCGGGGGAGTAGATACTGGAGACCGGCTCCCCAGCGGGGCACCAAGCAGCTACGAAGGGAGCCGGCCACCGAGCCTGACCTCCGCGTCTGGATCTGCCAGTATCTGCACCTGGCCGCCCTAGAGGAAACTGGAGATCCGCCCCCACCTCACCCCCCAACAGTGCCTGGTCTGGGCCAGCGGAATCCGGGCCAGGGAGGGTATAGGAACCTCAGGCCACGTCCTAGAGGCTCCCCTTTCCAGCTGCATCAAGCAGTCCCTCACTCCCGATCCGTGGAGCCCACACTTCCCCAGTGAACCGAGTACCCAAGTTTAGTCCCTGTAACTGTCACACTGAATAGTCCTCTGCAGGACGAGCGAAAGCTGACGCACGTTGGGGAAGGGCACCGCGGTGAGGGGCAGGCGCAGAATGGAGGGCGGGGGCCGGGGGAGCGCTGGCGCAGACCAGCCCCACCCGGGCGGGCGTCCTCCCTTCCTCTCCAGGGCGCGGGGCTGGGGTGAGCCAGGCGGCTGCGGCGCGAACCTGCTCGCGCAGCCCCGAGCAGCTCCGGGCAGCGGTGCGTGAAGCCAGAACCCAGAGCACGACGGGGGCCGAGGGGCGGGTACCCAGGTGGCGTCCGCCAGCTCTCTTCCAGGAGGCGCTGGGCGGAAGAAGCGACGGGGGTCCGGAGTTGGGGGTGGGGGAGACGAAGGCACTGACCTGGAGCCCGGGGCGAGCTAGCCTGGGGTTGGACGGTGCTGAGTGAAGGGGACAGACAGGGGAAAGGGGGCGTATTTTCCGGAATTGGGGACCAAGAGGGTGGCTCAGGGAGGAGGGCAGACAACTGGAAGTTCAAGGAAGCAGAAAGCGAGACGCACAGAAGGTGCGACCCGAGTTGGGGTTCCCTAGGGTGGTGGGATAAGGCGAGAGAAGTTTGCCAGGGACACCTGGGGCTGAAATCAGGGGTGTCTTCTGCAAGAGATCAACGAGGGAGGGAGGCACAGAGGGAGAGAGAGAGAGGGATGGGACGTCCACACCATCCCCGGACACAGCAGCCCAGCCCACGGGGCGTGGCGCCTCGCCGGCCCTCCCACTCCCCCGCGACCATTCAGGCTGGGCCTGGCCCCGCCGGCCTTGGTGCTTGCACACCTCCCCGGGCCTCGGACTCCCTCCCCCGAGCCCCCCGCCCCCGCTGTGTCGGGGGAGGGGGAGCGAGCTGAGGGCCCCGAGCGTCCCTCAAAACTTATTGCAAGTTTACTCCTGCGCCTCCCGCCCCAGCTCCACTCAGCTTCCCCGGGCCAGGAAGGCCCGTGCCCGCCCCGGCCACTCCCGCTCCGGTTACATAAGGTCGCGGGGAGGCGGCCCCCTACCCGGCCTGAAGGGAGGGGCCCGAGGGGCTCCCCGGCTGACGAGCCGCACCGCTCCGGCCACGCGCTGGGTACCCAGGGCTGCACCGGCTGCGGATGGGTGGCGGTGCAGTGCACCCTGTCCTACTCGTCTGTACCCCCATCCACGCACCCCACCTGTCTCCGGCACCCACAGGAGGGAAAGTGCGGAGCTGGCGTTCCCCAGTTCCCCGTGCACCCCTTGCCCCCTAGTCCCGCTCACCTCGCTTTGAAGGTCAATCTGTCCGCCGCCGGCGCCCTGTGGTTCCGGCAACTTGTCTCAAGTTCGGGTGCCCGACCCCCGATCTTCGCCCGCCGCCCGCTTTCGGGCTCCTCAGGCTACGCGCCACCAGCCAGACCCGCCCCGTCCGCCCTTCCCGCCGCCGTCGGCGCCGTCGCCGTTCTCTGCGTCCCGCCCGCGGCTGCCGCCTCCGCTGTCACCTAGCCCCGCGCCCGGCGCTCGGGCTCCGGCTGTCACTCCGCGCCCACTTCCCGCTGAGCCCGGCAGAGGGCAGCACCCGCCCCCTGCGGACCGCCCCCGGAGGCCTCCGGCGGCGCCCGCTGGGAAACGTAGTCCCTGCCGCCGCCGCGCGGGGCTCGCCGGGATTTGCAGTTCTACTCTGCTGGCCGAGGTCCCTAGGAATAAACTTTTGACTTTAAAAGTTTGTCCCCTTTTTCCCTTTTCAGATTTTCTTTCTCCTCTCTATCAGTGGTGTCCCGAGGTAGGATCTACTACATTATGACATCTTGTGAAAAGACCAATACCAAGCTTCTTTTCCAGGAGTGTGAGAAAGATATAGGGTCCCAGGTGGTCCCTCCTGGTTTATGCGAAGGTGTTCACTCTCAGGATTACCAGCAGCAGACTGAGGGTTACCTTATCCTTTAAGAACCTCCACTTAGAGACTTTTGACTGCTTTGTTAAATAATAATAATAATTGCTGTTCTACTAATTATTATTATTTCAGAACAAGCCAGTATGAAGCAGAACTGTAGTTTATTTAAAAATATGTGTGCAAATGTATAAAAATAACATATATATTGTTTGTTTGTTTTTGTTGACAGGATTTCTCTGTGTAGCCTTGGCTGTGCTGGAACTCACTCTGTAGTCCAGGCTGGCCTCAGACTCACAGAGATCCTTCTACCTCTGCCTCCCAAGTGCTGGGATTAAAGACCTGCGCCACCACTGCCAGACTTAAAAATGTATTTTTAAATATATATTTAAAACACAGAGGTTAAGAGAAAGAGGCAATCAGGGAAAGTGGAAAGGGTAGGCCCACCAGAGAAACTGGGTGTGGGCTTTTCATTGTTTTTTACAATGGCCAGCTTTCTTGTTTTGGTGATCTCTGAAGTTATCTTCAGATGACTGCTGAGAAACTTAAATAAGATCACTGGATGTTTCCTGGGGTGGACCTGATAGTGTTGTAATTGACCAGGTTAAAGATCATAAAGGAAGTGAGGCTATCTTAACTGTAAACAAAACAGTCTTACTTGTCAGGTTCCCAAACTGTCTGGGGGAGAGCTGAGGCTTGACTCCGGGACACACGTGCTCAGGCCTTAAGCCTGGTTTATTGTTGTGTTTACCATTGTTTTATTTTGTTGAGACAGGGACTCACCAAATAACCCTAGCTGGCTCAGAATTCACTAGTGGATTTCGCTGCCCTTGAACTCACAGAGGTCTGCCTGCCTCTGCTTTCCAAGAGCATGTCCCCACTCTGGATTGTTCGTTTAAACGCTTAATGAGATGACCTCTGCGTTGGCAGCCCTCACATGAGATGTTCATTGTCCTAGAAGTCACGATTCTCAGCTAGAAGTTCTCAGCCGAGAGAAGACTTCATCCAGACTGCATAATGAGAAGGGTGCCTTTTCCTCTCAAGTCCCATAATCTCCCCTTCTTTCCTGTCTCAGTTTGGATCTTGCCCTTTGTGCCTGCCTGTAAGTATAAGATGGAACCACATCACTGCCATTTTATGTTCAGAAGCTTTCCAGCCTCCTCGCTTGTCTCTTCCTCTGAACAGAAGCTCAGAGCACTAAGATAACATTCTTAGCTTTCTTTCCCTGTTGCTTTCTTTGCTCCCTCTCCCACTGCCTCCTTTTCTCCACACCTCCTGCCCTTTTCTTCCCCCTTACCTCTCTCCCTCCACCTCACCCTTTATTTTCTTCCTCCTCTTCCTCCTCTTCCCCCCATCATGTGACCCCATATTTCTGGGGCTTTCTGAGAAACTGCTAAGGATGTGCAAGAATAAAGTCTAGAGCAACAGACCTCTAACTGAGCTGGCCAGAGAAAGCCAGAGAAAGAGCTGGCCAACCTGTCCATAGGCGAGGGGCAACCCTCTCTCCTCCAAACACAAGTCCTCGGATTTAGGAGGTTGGGTAAAAATATAGTCACTTTAACTCAGTCTCAACCTTCTGCAGCCTTCCTAGAAATAAGCATCTTGCTTCCTCAAGGACCCATAACTGTTAGAAATGAACACGGGTACAACATACTTCAGAAAATTCTAGTCAAAATGGATTCAAAGCTGAAGAGACAAACAGGCACATTGCTAGGGGTCATTCCCATGGCCTTGAGGTCCATGGAGTCTGGGGTGTGGTTCAGCGGGGTGTTTCCCATTTGCCTGTCAGTACAAGCCCTGCTCCCATCACCAGTCTTCAGAGGGAATCTGAGAAGAGGCTCTAGACTCTGAAGGGTTCAGCCTATGTCCAAGCCTGGCTTCAAACTCTACTTCGCTTAGCATCTCAATGACCCACCGGGAAACCTCATGGCCACTGAGGTAAGTCAAAGGGGAACTTGCCATGATCCCCACTCCCACAGTCCCCAAGACCCAATAGTCTGAGTCACAACTTTACCCAGCTCCCCCACCCCACACATCCCATACAAACGACCCAACAGGCTGGTCAATGTGAAGAACTATTTATTATCAGAGAAAGTGTAGGATACAGAAGGGGAAGGTTGGAGGCAGAGGGCAAGGACAGAGGGTACCCCTCACAAGTTGGGGGAGGTTGAGAGGAGGAAGGGCACAGGGTCCAGATGGCAAGTCTAGACAGCAGTGGCAAAGCCCACCTTCTTATTGCCCATGTCAAAGACGGCATAGTAAGACCTGAGGAAGACATCCCCAAGGATCCAGAAGGGCTGGCCATCTTCAGAGGTCAGAGGGGTGCTCTCAAGGCCCACCATGCAGTAGCCATCCTCCTGTTCAACAGAAGGCAGCATTCTCTCATATGCTCACGGGCGAACTGAACTTCAGCAACTGAATGACTCAAGACTGCCCAGGGGCTCATGGGACAGCTGCCCCTTCACAGCAAGGGCTGTTGGGGCTCGGGGAGAGAGGGTGCTCTTTCCCCAATACCTAACTTCCGGTTGCCATGGTTCTACGGAGTGGAGGGCTTCCTCCTCAACTACCCTCCCCCTGCTCCTGGCCTGCAACAGGTCAGCCTGACAGTTAAGCCTCAAACCTCTGCATAGCTGTTCTAGACCAATCTAGATTCCAGCGTCTCTGCCCATAGGAATGAGGCCTTACCTGGAGGATGTAGGAAGAGGGTGACAGAGGGAACTCAACACCATTGAGGACAAAGTTGAAGGTAGGCAGGCTACTGACGCTGTCACAGCTCACAAAATACTGCAGAAAGGAACACAGCCCATGCCGATATGTCTCACTTAGAACAGTGTCCAACATGCCTTCCGCCTCAGTACCCTAGGCCTGTACCCCATCACGCCTGCCACCTCGCACCCCAGTCTGCTTTATATTGGGGGGCACAGCTCCAAGGCAATACTGACTCACCTACTATAGCATTCAGTAGCATTGGCACAGATGGGGAGGGGTTCAAGGAACCCTGAGGAGCCCACTACCCTAAAGCTTTGCTCCTGACTGAATTTCCACTCTGAGAGAGTGTGGATTGTTGCCCTTCCTCTGCAAGTGCCCTTTAACATACATTTTTATAGAACATGGAAACCACCAGTTTCCCCAGAACTAGGAGAATGTCTTGAGTAGTCAAGCTCTGCACTGGCCTTAGGGTGGAGAGAGCAGGAGAGAGCCTGACCCTGTGGGGGTGAGGACATTGGACCACAGAGCTGTCCCTCGTCACTCATCTGCTCGGTCCCGCTTTCTAGTCATTTTCTCCAACCCTAAAGGCCAGGCAGTGTTTATTCCATATTCCAAGGTGACTTCAGCTCAGAAGAGAGTCTTGCTTTGCCCTACTTCCTCAGCTCCAGCAGCCAGGTCTCCACCCTGCCAGGGCCACTCCCCACCAGTGCCCTCAGTAGCTAAAAGCATGGAGGCCAAGAATTCAGCCAGCATTGATTTCCCAAAGAGAAGCTGTAAGTGGTACACAAAGTCCTGCCACCCCATAAGATGGCCATTCCTGAGGGAGGGGGAGCCCTGCCTACCATACTCACCTCTCCATATTCTTCCTCAGCTCCTATGGCCTCCAGAAAGTCACTCAGGTACTGAGAGGGCATGGTGAGGAGAGAGGTGCCAGTGTCTACAATGCCCTGGCAGCCCTGGGAGCACCAGCCAGAGGTGGTTCCACCAATAAGGAAGCTGAATGGTAAGAAGATAGCGGCCTCAGTTCCCACCTGTTCAGGGCAGGCAGAGGGGGCCTCCCACCACAGTGACACAGGGGGCTGCACACAGAGACAAGCCATCAATGAGGAAGGTAAGGGGACCCCACTTCATATCACCCTAGAGTCTCTTCAAAGCCATATGAATGGCTGTTGAACCTACTTCCAAAGTTTCAAGGAAGGCTGTAGATACAGCGAAAGCCAGAGCCACTGATTGCTGCAAGGACTTTGAAACACACTCAGTTTCTAACCTGTGGCGTTGGACTACAGGGGGCCTCGTGATTGAGATTTTATGTGTCGCCCCTCTTCTCCAGATTTAGCTCGTCTCTGATGCTCCTGCATAGGTTAGCTGTGACTCCGGGGCATGGCCTATCTTAAGGTCTTCTCCCACCCATCCCCACCAGCAGTGCCTGGATGAATGGACGGTTTATAGTGTTTGTAGGTGCAAGCAGAGAAGACCCCACCACAGACTCACTCATCGATGCTGATCTGCCAGTAGAGATCCTGGGTGACGGGAATCCAGGTGATCTCCCCAGTGTAGAGGTCCTTGTCCACACCTCCAAAAACAATCTGTCCGCCATTAGATCCCTCCTGGCTACAGAAGACAAAAGGAAGGATCAGGAATGAATAGCATCCTGTGGTGAGTTAGCCATCTTCAGAAAACAATTCCCTACCTCACTTCACAGTGAGACTCCCTGCAGATGAGCTAGGTCTCCTCAGACTGGGGCTCCCTGCAGACAGGTCCCCTCAGACTGGGGCTCCCTGAGAACAGGTTCCCTCAGACTGGGGCTCCCTGCAGATGAGCTAGGTCCCCTCAGGCTGTGATTCCCTGCGGATGAGCTAGGTTTCCCTCAGACTGGGGCTCCCTGCGGAAGGTACCCTCAGACTGGGGCTCCCTGCAGATGAGCTAGGTTTTCCTCAGACTGAGGCTTCCTGAGGACAGTCTGTGTTTCCCTCAGATTGGGTCTTCCTGAAGATGGGATGTGTTTCCCCAAGATGAGCTACTTGTGTGGGCCTCTCAAAATCTCCAGTGCTTCAGCCTCTGGAGTGATGCTGTCCCATAGAGTCCCAGCCCCTCTTAGCAGGCAGCTAAGTGGGCCCCACCCACTGGAGAAGCAGCAAAGCAGGGATGGATGGAGCTCCCAAAGGTGACATGCAGAGCGATTGTAAGCAGAAGCAAAAAACAAGTCTGTAGGGCCTGTGACAGTGAAGGTGCCAATGTCAGAGTCCGGCCCTTAAGTCACAGTGAGTGTATGCACATTCTAGAAGGTGGCTAACTCTGGGAAAAAAGAGAGAAACCCGAGGCCCAGGTGAGGCCTGCTTGTGTTTGCTGGAAAGATAACAACAGGTTAGAGGTCAGTCCCAGGCCAAGCCCCGAAGACTCCAGGACCAGCTGGGACAGCAGCAGATCAAAGGGGATGAAGCAAGAGATTACTATACAAAAGAGATACAGAGTGGAAAATCTCAGCCAGAGAGGGATGGGTGTGGGCGGCACAGAGCTGACCCAGGAAGAGCTAGAATAAAAGCCACGCCCAGATCTGAGCTGGACATAGAGAGCTTGTCACAGCCAAGGGACACAAAGAACACCTGCATGGGCAAATAAGGTGCTTGTGGCCAAGCCTGGCAAGCTGAGCGCCATCTTTGAGACCCACACAGTGAAAGAGGAGAACCGGCTCCTGCAAGTTGTCCTCTGACCTCTACGGGTTCGCTGTGGCGTGTACCCCGACCCCTGCTCTAACACAAATAAATGAATGTTGAAAAAAATAGGAGTGGACAGGAAACAGATACGGGTGGGGAGTGCGAGATTCCAGAGCTGGAGAGGAAGGCGCTGGCTGGGACAGGGGTGGGCGAAGCGCTCAGCCCACCAGCTTCTGAGCCACAGTTGGGCAGTGGAAGGCAGAGAAATTCCTAAGTGGTCGCTTACCTGCCGAGGTAGACACCGAAGAGGGGCTGGGAGAGAGCGCCCTCCTTCAGCAAGCCCTGCATGGCGGTGGTGGCACCACCGGCAGACAGGCCGGGGAAGGCCAGGCCCATGATGCCATCAAAGTCTGCATAGACGAAATCGGTGCCGGGTTCATTCTCACTCAGGCCAAACTCCTGGTTGGGGACCTTAATGCCTTGGACCTGGAGCAGAGGTTAAAATAGAGAGATAGTGACACACCAGACAGACCTACCTCGATCCCCACCACTCCCCAGAGACAACTCTTGTTCCTCTCTCCTTGCCTCAGTTCCCCCTACACCTTCCTAAGTTGGTAGCAGCCATCGTCCCTCCCGAGAATCAGGAGCCTCACTGCATGGTCCCTGCCCCACCCCTCTCTCCTCTGAAAAGCTATCTTCTTGCAGGGAAATGGCCACAACCAAAGGGTTCATCGTGGCTTTCCCAGCCATCCTGACAGAACGACCACCGTCAGCAAGCGTCCACATCGTGGATGGACAAGGTCTCGTGCTGACTTCCCATCCTATGAGCTTTTCCACCATGTTTCAGGGGATTTGTTAAGGCCCTCATCTTCCTCCCACCCCGACCCAGGGGCAGGAAGTCACGCTCACGGTCAGAGTGTCATAGCCAAAGAAGCCGGTAAGGCTGCCGGTGCCATACTGCAGGGAGAAGGTCTGTCCTTCCGTGTAGTAGGTAGAGGACTTGCTAGGGTTGTAGCGGGTGTGTGTGGCTGCAGGGGAGGCACAGCATAGAGGTCAGATTGTTGAGTGGAGGGGGCTTCTTCCTCAGCCTGTGCTTAAACCCGGGGCTTCAGCATCCCCTACTCGTGACAGCAAGGGGTGATCAGCTGAGGCTCCCGCCTTTGAATCACCCATGACCTGAAAGCCCCCTGTGATTTATAGGGTAAGCTCTGGGACTTTGGTCTCTCTGGGCAGGGTTGGCTGGACTTTATCTCCATGTCCTACGTCTCAGAAAAGCCCTAGCACAGACGGACTGCTCATCCACCTTAGGAGTGAATGGGCCACTAAGGACCTCTCATCCCACAGCCTCCACCCCTTCAAGAACTTGGTCGAACCAAGATCCTGAGACACCATGAGATATAGCCAAAGAGAGACATCTTGGACCAGAGATAATAGGATCCCAAGGCTCGGGCAGGGACAAAAGCAGTATTACAAAATGCCTGCCCAAATTCTATCTGCCTGACAAAGTACGGCAGGACAAGGCCACATCCATTGTTCCAGCCCATCCTTTAGACACGCCTGATGCCGACGTGGGGTGAACAGAAGGCAGAACTGACTACTGTGAAGCGAGTGGAGATGACCCACAAGAAAAAGGATGCTATTGTCCTGGTCATCAGGATGGGTGGGACGGAAGAAAACGGAGTGGACGAGGAGGGCTGGCATAGACAAAGGCAAAAGAGCCACCCAGCTGCAGGGCCAGCCTCTTTGACAAGGCTTGAATATGTCATGTGACTGAAAACACCACTATCTTCAGCAGGGGTGGATTTCCCCCAGCCTCCCTTCCCTGCCCACCCAGCACTCACTGCAGGCCTCGCTCTGGCAGTAGACAGAAGGCACCCACAGGTTGGAGGAGCCAGTGTCGAAAAGGACCAAGAAGTTCTGGGGTGGAGTTCCGATGCTGATCTCACCAAAGTAGGCAGCCTGATGAGGGAGAGGGGATATCACGGGTAGACTGGTTAGCTCTGAGGGATCCAGGGGTTCCGCAACTCCACAGGTGCGCGGGAAAGGACCCGGCTGCTGCCCTCCAAACCACACTAAAATCAGTGGCCCTAGTTTTCCCTGGAAATCTGCCCCAAACCCAAGGATGCTCAGTCTGTGTTGCCCAGGGCAGTCACCAAGCTCTCTGAGGGCTGCAAGGTCAGTAAGAACCCCGCCCCAAGCTCTTCCAACAGTGCACCCCACGGTGGGAAGACAGGGAATCCTCAGCTTTGGCAGCAGGGACAGTGGTGTTAAGACTTACGTCCATGTAGGCTATGGGCTCGTAGAGTACACTGAAGTCACCAAAGTTGCCAAAGCGGTACTTCAGGCCAGGGTCATACTTGTGGTTTTTCAGGAAATCATTGAGCACACCCTTTTCCCTCATGGTCTCTCGGATAGTCTTCATCCTCTTCAGGGGGACCCTGCAGAAGGCTGTGTGTCAGGTGGGAGCCTCCCTCCTTCCTTTCTCCTTCTACACTCCCCCTCCCCACCTCTGGCCTCTGTCTCTCTCTGTCTCCCCCTCCCTCTCTCCTGTACCTCAATCTCTCTGACACTCTGCCCCGCACATGCCCACTGTTTGTATCTGTCTGTCTCCCCATCTTTCTGTCTTGATTTCTTTCCAGCTTTTTCTCCCTTTATCTTTTCCTTCTCCTTTCCTCTTGTTCTCAAACTCCTTCTTGATGTTTGTTCCGAGATTTAGAAACTCATCAACTTCATCCACATCCACCTTCGCCCCACATGAGTGTACCCCTGCTACCCAGGCCCCCTGCTCTGATATACACTGGAATTCCCTCCCAAGAAGGGGAGGGTAACTTGGAGAACTATCCTTGTTAGAATCAGTGTCTATGCTTTTGAGATTGGGTCTCATGTGTCTCTGGTTAGTCTCAAACGGAATCCTCATCAAAGAGCGGCCTTTAACTTCTGATCCTTCTGCCTCTGCCTTCCAAGCGTGCACCACCACACCAAAGTCAGGGTGTCACACAAGCCCTCTACCCAGCGAGCCCCATCCCAGCTACTCTGGCACGTGTTTAAAGGTGCCAGAGAAAGCAGGTTCACCTCAACGGATTCCTTCCTATGGTGGCCCTCTGCCACCCAGCACTGACTGAGGTGACCCAGCATTGTGTGAGGGGAACGGTACTAACCCTACCTCTAGCCCAGGGACATCTCTGTGCCTCCCCAGTCAGTCCTTGGGGAAAGTGGCTTGGGAGTTCCAGAGTTGGAACTTAGGCGCCGCAGCTTCTGCCCGTGTCACCACAAGCATGATCTAAGAGCTGCTGGCTGCCACCTCCCAGGGACCTCTGCAGATCCATCTGCTTGCTCTGCAACTCAGAATTCCTTTTCCTTTTACTTCTTTCTCCACCTTAAATCCTCATTCTCTTTTTTTTTTTTTTTTTTTTTTTTTTTTTTTTTTCGAGACAGGGTTTCTCTGTAGCTTTTGGGGCCTGTCCTGGAACTAGCTCTTGTAGACCAGGCTGGCCTCGAACTCACAGAGATCCGCCTGCCTCTGCCTCCCGAGTGCTGGGATTAAAGGCGTGCGCCACCACCGCCCGGCATAAATCCTCATTCTCTTAGGACTCTAAGACATTTCAGAGTTTCTCTGCTAACCCTTTCACAAGAGCCACACCAACCACCTCTGCGGAGTTTGCAGAAGTTTCTGGGAGGAGCTGGCTTTTCACCCAAGAAACTACTGGGTAACAGTCCTGGTATGATGGCTCAGCAGGTAAAGGTGCTTGCTGCCAACCTGTCGACCTGAGTTCAGCTCCTAGAACCCATGTGGTAGGAGAGAAGTGACTCCTGCTGTCTTCCTCTGGCCTCCACATGTATTCAGTGGCACCGATACACTCAGTCTCCTCCCATACACAAACTAACTGAGTCATAATTTGAAAAAAGAAAGTATGAGGTGCCGACTGTAGATACTCAAGTTCATGGGAATTATCCATAACCTCCGTGAATCCTTCCTCTGCTTTTAAATTATCTCTAGGTTACCATGAAAACCCAGTAACGGACTGGGTAGTCGTGGTAGACATGGCTCAGCAGTTAAGGCACTGTTCGCGTTTCCAGAGGAGCAGGGTTCAATTCTCAGCACCCACAACCAGCTGTAACTCCAGTCCCAGGGGATCTGACACCCTTGTCTGGCCTCCACGGGCTCCAGGCACCTGGCCCCCACTTAAGGCTGTCTGAGTCTGTTGTCCACGTCCAGTCTCACCTGATCAAAGCTGCCTCCAAGAGAGGGAGGCAGAGCAAGGCTACGACCATCCACTTCATGATGCTGACTCGAAGCTGGTCTCACAGGATAAACCACTTCGAGCTCGACCGTTGTGGTGGAGTGAAGTCCTGAGTGTGCTCCTTCCTTTTATATACCCGGGAGCTAACCCGGCCCCTGCCTCCCAGCCCTGGGTAAGCATGACCCCCCCCAAGCTGCGCGGCCCCCCGGACTCTGCGTATCAGTGGTTTCTGTGTGTTTTTCCTTCTGGAGCATGACCACAACACTTCCATCTTATTGACTTTCTATTGCAGCAGGGACGGCCAGAAGGCGCGCGATAAGAGGGAACAAAGTGGCCGTACCATGGAGGGGCAAAGATTACAACTCTGGGAACCAGACGCGCAATATGGGCATTTGGGGGTGAGGACTTGAGTGAGGGACCAGGCGCCTGATGGTTGGTTCCTCAAGCTTGGCACTAGTGACATTTGGAAGGAAATAATTCTCTGTTCTGGGCATAGCCCTGTCCTCTGTAGGGTACTAGCAGTAGCCGATCTGCCCACTAAGTGCCAGGAGCAATCCCCCAGTTGTAGCCACAGAAATGTCTCCAGGCATTATTGGTTTCCCCTTGGGGACAAGTCCCTGAGAGCTGCTGTTCTACCTACAAGTGACATACTTGGAGGTTCAACTTAAGTCCTGCCTCCCAGTAGCCCTTAAACCTCTGGGAGCTGGAGTTCAAGGTGTCTGGGGGCTCAGGAATCAGGCTGCTGGCTATGATCATAGTGGCGACAGTGGCCGTGTGGGCAGTGCTGATGCTGAGGCCGGTGCTAGGGATGAAGTCAGAATGGACTGGTGGCTTTGGACTCCTGTCTCAGTGCAGCAGGACTCACTCACAGGGGACGGTCACACCACCTCTGGACATCTAAACCAGAACAGATGCCCAGAGCAAGATGTGAGCAGAGGGGCCAAACTGCCCCTCACTGCTTCCCTCCTTGTCTCTCCTCCCTCCCCATTGCTACCTGGGGTTTTATTTGGCTGGGGATTTGGGGGTTGAGACCAGGGTCTCATATGTGCTAGCCAGCTACCACTGAGCTACACCCCTAGCCCTTCTGTGGGCGTGTGCATGTGGTGGATGCGTGTTTACTTGTGTGTACACATGCAGTCATCTATGCAGGCACACGTGGAGGTCAGGGGCTGATGTCTGAATGTCTTCTTTGCTTATCCACCTTATTTCCTAAATTTTCAAATGAATTGTAATGTTTTTACTCTGTGTGAGAAGGGAGGAGGGAGGAGGGAGGTGCTCATGTGTCATCGTTGTGAGAGTTTTTCTCTCTTTCCACCATGTGAGTCCTGGGGATGGAATTCAGACTCTCAGGCTTGATGGCTCCTTTACCCACCGAGCCATTTTTCTCTACCTTATTATGATGGCATCTCTCACTGAACCCATCTAGACTGAAGGCTAGTGAGCCCCTGGGCCACACCTGCCTCTGTCCTCCAGTGCCAGGTTATAGGTACCACTTCATCCTGCTCTTCTCGTGGGTGATGCAGATCTAACCTCAAGTCTCCATGGTTGCATGATCAGGCCATTTTTATTTGTAATTCAATTTTTAAAATTTGGAATCCAGGTTTCACACTGTAGCCCAGGTTGACCGGGAACTCACTATGTAGTTCAGATTGGCCTGGAATTCTCAACAATCTTTCTGCCCTATCTTCCCAAGTTCAGGAATTATAGGCATGAGCTACTGTGCCTGGGTCTTTGTGTTTTTGAGACAAACACTTGCTAAATTACACAGGCTAGACTTGAACTCACACTGTAGCCTAGACAGGTCTTGAACTTGTCAATGTCCTGTCTCAGCTTTAGGTAGGTAGGATAATATCCCTATACCACTAGGCCAGGCACCCTCTATCTTTAAGGCTTCAAAACTTTCCTCTGTCTCTCCCAAGTCCTTACTCAGCTCCACTAACCTCGCTCTCCATCTCTCCACAACATCCCCGCGACTTGTGTTAGCTAGGCCACCAGCCTAGCCACCAACAAGCTCACTATTTGGAGAGAGTGGACAGTCCCCAGCCAGCACCCTCTCTGTCATCCTTTACCCCAGACTCAGGGCCCCATATAGATTTACCACACCCTAGGATGGTAGGCAGAAGGTTGGAACCAGACTGCGAGCCACCTATGTCATCTATCCAGTAGGAATTTTCCATTCTTGCCACTGCTGCCCTCCACCTGGCCAAAGTTCTGGAACCTCCCCAGGCCTGTGATGAGGACAGAAGGGGGATGGGAGACCAGAAGTCTGCCCGGGCCTGGCGCAGATCAGGAGGTCTCTGCAAGCTTGTGTTTCAAGACCAGCTCAGCACTCCTCTCCAGTCTCCAGAGACCCACTGGAGTCTGGACTGGGGGGAGTAAGGGAGAGGACCCTCAGATTTTGGGAGAGCAGGAAAAAATAGTGGAAGTTTGCCAAACCTGTGGAATATTCAAATCCTGAATGCCTGCTGGAACCCCAACCTCACCCTTCAAAGACCTTTCCTTGACTTGCCAGGACCCCAGGGTCGTCAGTCAAACCTCCAGGCCAAGTTCCACCACATCCAAAGGGCAGGCCAGGACGTCCCTGCTCAGTTGACAGGTCCTAGAGCTTCTGCAGCCCCATGGATCCACGCTGACCCTCTGACAACTCTGTCAGTCACTTTAGGGTTCCCAGATGTCCCAAGACATCCACTGCCCCTGGTCTGTCCCCTGCTCAATATCTATGAAGCTCGCTCTTATATGTGTCATGGATCTCCAGGCCCTGCGGATGTCTCAGAAGCCACCAAGGCTGTCATTCTCTGTCCCCACACACCATGCCCCCCTGCAGTGCAGCCTGCCTGGCCCTTGATCTCCAGCAGTCTCAGATGGCTCACCAGCGGTTCCTGGGGCATTTTAAAATTACATTTATATACACATGTATGTTGTGTGTGTATTTTTTTTTTTTTTTTTTTTTGGTTTTTCGAGACAGGGTTTCTCTGTGGCTTTGGAGCCTTTCCTGGAACTAGCTCTGTAGACCAGGCTGGTCTCGAACTCACAGAGATCCGCCTGCCTCTGCCTCCCGAGTGCTGGGATTAAAGGCGTGCGCCACCATCGCCCGGCTGTTGTGTGTGTATTTATATGCATAGACACTTGTGTGCCGTGGCTGACATGCAGAGTTCAGAGGACAGCTTGTTGGGGTCAGTTTTCTCCTTTCACCAACTGGACCCTAGGGACCGAGCATAGGTCACCAGGCTTGGCAACAAGAACCTCTACCCACTGAGCCACCTTACTGCTCCTGATCTTACCCACTCCTGCTCTGGTGCATTTCTCCCGGCTGAAGCTCCTAGTGTGCAGACGCTGAGTGGTCACATCCCCATACCTGCCCCAGGCTCCAGGAATCAGGAACAGTTGGTAAAGCCCACCAGACTGTTTTCCGTGGGGCGTAGCTACTCCTCACATCCTATCATTCCAGGTTCTGGCTCAAGTTCACCTTCCCTTTCAGGTCTGCGCATCCTCCTTGCTTCCCCTTAGGGGCCCTGCACTCTGCACATCCACCTGTGAAAGCCACCGCCCCTTTTAAGGCAGGCCACACCCACAAAGTGCTCCCACCTGCTCTGAAACCACTCTGGAAAACTGACTTTCTTTTCTTTAGGGTATTTATTTCCTAGACCCATGGCTTTACCCAAATTTTACAACCTCTAACGCAAAAAGGGAGTCTCTTTTTGCACACAGCTGGCATGATATAGTCACACAGGGAGCTGATAGTGTTTCTAGAATATGACAACCAGAGTTGCATGCTTGTCAAGCTGGGCATAGTGGCACACGCCTTTAATCCCAGCACTCAGGAAGCAGAGGCAGGAGGATCTCTTGAACCTGAGGACAGACTGGTCTATGTAGTTCCTGTATTGAAAAAAACAAAACAATAAAAGACTATGACAGTCATTGATTATCCTTCACTTGTGGCAGACATCACTAATCAATTATGTTATTCTTTCTGTCTGTACACTGTATTGTTCAGACAGGGCCTTAGACTTTAGATTGCAGCCCCTTTCAATCCATAATAAAGCAACAACTCAGCTGGGTGGTGGTGGCAGCACACACCTTTAATTCTCAACACTAAGGAAGCAGAGACAGGAGGATCTCTGTGAGTTCGAGGCCAGTCTGGTATACGAAGTGAGTTCCAGGACAGGCTACAAAGCTAAAGAGAAACACAGTCTCAAGAAAACAACAACAAAAATTAAGTAAATAAATAAAAAAACCAACAATCCCAAGTCCGTATGTGTGAGTGAGTGTGTGTGTGTGTGTGTGTGTGTGTGTGTGTATAAGAGGTGTGCTCATCTTAGGCAAACATGTGTGGAGGTCAGAGGTTGTTGTCAGGGTGTATTTTGTTAGTCAGTTCTCCACCTTATTTTTCTAAGAAACATATATACACATGTGAGAACATGGCACATCGTGTGAACACCACTGGAGGCAGAAACATATATACACATACACATGTGAGCACGACACATCCGTGTGAACACCACTGGAGGCAGAATTGGTATTGTATCCCCTGGCCTGAAGTTACGGGCGGCTGTGAGCTACCCAGAATAAGTGCTGGCACCTGAACTTGCGTCTTCCGGAGAGAGCAGCAAGTGCCCTTAACTGATGTGCCGTCTCTCCAGCCCCATTCACCTGATGTTTTTGAGATGGGCTCTCTCACTGATCCTAAAGCTCGCTGCTTTCGTCTCTTGGGGTCCTCCTCTCTCCACCCCACAGTCTCTGGAGTCACAGGTCTGCACCACCAGGCCTGGCTTCAACGTGAGTTCTGGGGCTCTGAACTCAGGTCTTTACCTAACACTTATTTGAATCATCGCCCCAGCTTTTAAGTCATTTAATAAAAAGTGGGGTTTGCTTTGTTTTGATTTTTGTAGTTTTGTTTTTAAAATTCTGAATACTGGAGTAAAAGCATTTGCTGTCAAATCTATGAGCTGAGTTTGCTCCCATCCCCCACACGGTAGACGAGGACAGATTCCCACGAGCTGTCTTCTGATTGCCATGCATGTGCCATGCACACACATGGGATACATAAACAAAAATGTATCTTAAAAATTTCAAAGATTTTGAAAAAATTAGGAATTCTAAATTTCATTTAAAATTTCACACACACACATTACTTTTTATCAAATTAGGCTGGGCCTGGCGTGTTCCTCAGTGGTGGATTGCTTGCCTAGCGTGCATGTGGTCCTAGGTGCAAGGACCAACATCAGCAAAATAAAGAGGAAAAGAAAATATTTAAAAAATATCATGGTAGCTTGCAGGTGTTTATACCTTTCAAAATTATCTAGCAGCGCTTATTGTACACACTTATGTTTTAACACAACCACACTTCCTATGCCAAGGCAATTTCTGTTCTGTCCTTATCGCGTTGGATTGCCACAGAAACGCGTTTCCATGCATTAAGATAGGCCAAGCCCTTATCAGCATCGCGGGCTGCTCGCTGCTGTATCTTTTCGGTAGCTAGGAGTACTTGGCCCAATTTGTCTGGGCACTGTCCAGTTTCCCATTGCTATCAGTAGCTCGGGCTCCCACACTAAGATGCATTCAAAGGCACAGAGTAGTGAGTTTCCCATGATCAGGGGTATGCAAGCAGAGGCTAAAGGATGCTTTCGGAGGCACTCTGAAGGAAGTTTGAGCCTGGGATCAAACTCAGGCCATCAGACTTGGTGAGCCAAAGTTTTTGGATATTTGAGATAGGGTCTCATGCAGGCCAGGCTAAGTGCAAACTGGCTCTTTTGCTGCGGATGACCTTAAACTCCTGATTTCCCTGCCTCCACCTCCCAAGTGCTGAGGTCACAGGTGTGCACCACCGAGCCCCGTTTTCTGCTCGTAAGTTGAATGACCATCTGTGGTTCAGCTCCAGCTGTCAGGGTGTCTGTCTGGTGGTGATTTCCTAAAACCATCACCTTTTGGATTTATTAAGCAGGATTCTGCTGTAAGCAAGAACCTAACCTAAGGTTGAACGTGGGCTTCCCCTCCCCCATTCCTTAGGGCACACTAAGCAGGAGCTTCCTGCACCCTAGAATCCCAGCACTCTCACAACCACCCCACAGACAATGCGCCTTAGCCCCTCCTATTGAGGAGTCGGTTTTATCTGGTCCCATCCGGAAAGAAAGCAAAACGCCGAGCATCAAGGGTTCTGTAGAAAGACAGACTGCTTTTGTCCTCTGGTCCATTGATTAACTTATGCATACTCGTAGACGATTGCTCAGCTGCCCTGCTGGAAAGAGGACTCTGGGTAGGTGGGGATGCTCAGCTGGACACTGAGCTGGCCAGGCCCAGGAAGGAGAGGAAGGGTGGGGCCCCAGATCCAGTAGAGCCCTGGATCAAACACCCCTAGGATGCGTTTTGTATGTTTGTTTGTTTCTCATTCCGGTTTCCTAGCGCCTCCCTCTCCAAGTGTGCTCCCTCCCCGATCTCTATCTGTGTCTCTGACAAGGTCTGGTATAGCCCACATTGGCCTTCAATTCATGCTTCTCCAACCCTAGCCTCCTACACGCTGAGATTGTGGGCATGTACCACTCAGCCTGGCTTCAACCTCTTTCTCTATATCACTGATAAACAGAGGCTGAGATTTTCATTTCTAGAGAAAGAATGAGATCACAATTCCTAAGAACAGTTGGGTCAAGCCCTTACTCTTGGACCCATCCACTGTGGCCAGCAGAAAGGAACCTCCTGGCTACTCCCTCCGGAAACATGTTGAAGAGAGAGAACGAGAACACTCGGAAGTAAGTCCTCAGGAGAAGTAAGACCTTGGGAGGAGCAAAGGGATGTTTCTGGGTCAACACTGTCTGAAACACCCACATTTCTGGGGTGGCTCATGGACCCTGAATCTCCCTCCATTCACCTCTCTTCATGAGTACCAAGCTGTGATGACTATTTCCTGCTAGCTTCTGCTCTCTGAGCCTTGGTGAGCTTGAGTGTAGAATGAGATGAGAAACCCTCCTGCAGTATAGCCACATAATCCAGTGTAGCCATGTAACCCGGTGAAGCCACGTAATCTAGTGAAGTCACATAATCTGGTGTAGCCACATAATCCAGTGTAGCCATGTAATCCTGTGAAGTCATAATTATAACCAGAGGATGAGAAGGCAGAAAGAGTTTAGGCCAGGCCTGATGGTACCTACCTCAATCCTGAGGTAAAAGGATCACAAACTCAAGGCCTTTGTGGGCTACTGAGTGATTTCAAAGAGGGTCGATTCCCAGCTTTACAGACACACAGTACTGCCTGCCTGTAATCCCAGGAGGTAGAAGCCAGAGGATCAGAAATTCAAGGTCACCTTGGCTACTGGAGAGTTCCTGGTTAGCCTGGATTGCTGAAGACCCTGTCTCAGGAAACAACAAGCCCAGAGTGAGTTCAAGGCTGTCTTAGGCAATTTAGTTCAACCTTGTCACAAGATTTGTAAAGAAAACTAGAAAGTTGGGGGTGGGGAGCTGAGATGTTTATTGTTCAGTGGCAGGACACTCATCCAGCAAGCATGAGGCTCTGGGTTCAATCCCGGACACACAGAACCAAATCACATTGTTAAAATAAAGGGTTCAAGTAGTAGAAACTGGCCTAGCAGGCTCTGGATTCCAGTATAGGCAAGAAAAATGAATAAGGTTAAGAGAAGAGGAGGGCAGGGGAGGGGGGAGCGGAGGACAGGGAAGACAGGAGAGGGGAGGGGAGAAGGGAGGGAAGGAGAGGAAAGGGAAAGGGAGGAGAAGAGAAGGAAGGGGAGGGGAGGAGACAGGAGGAGAGGGGAGGGGAGAAGAGGAGAGGGGAGGGGAGGGAAGGACATGGAGGACAGGAGAGGGGAGAAGGGAGGGAAGGAGAGGAGAGGGGAGGGGAGGAGAGGAGAGGGCAGGGGAGGGGAGGAAAAGGGAGGGGAGGAGAGGAGAGGGAAGGGAAGGAGAAGGGAGGGGAGGAGAGGAGAGGGGAGGGGAGGAGAAGGGAGGGGAGGAGAAGAAAGCAGATGTGTATACCCAAAGAACTCTGGGCTAGTCCCTGCTCTCGGGTCAGCTGGGGATGCTGCACCGCTGCCCATATAACAGAGGCAAAGGCTTTGGGTGGCAGGATCTGGAATCTCTCACCTTTGAATAGCCATGCATTTACTATGACACATTTTAGCATATACACGGAACAGAAACAAGGAGTTCTTCAAGGACTGATCTCCTTGCTCCTAAGGAGCTGGCTGGTCCCCAGGCTAGTCATCCAGAACACTGAGAGCCAGCTGGGGACTCTGGAGTTTGCAAGTGTTGGACGTCTCTGTCTGATCCTAAGCCAGCCCCAACAGGAAGGGCTGTTTCCAGAAACATCCATCCTATCCTCTGGCCGAGGCATATACCAAAGGAGGTGAGGCTGGGAGTCACGGGAAGGTAACCCAGTTCAGTTGTGTCCATGTGGGCTGGAGACCTGGAGGCAGCACCTCTCAGTGCCCTCCCTAACTCCCAGTCCTCTAAAGGTGGTACCTTGTGAGAGTCTGGATCTGGAGGGAGCCCAGCATGCCCCTCTCCTCCAACCCTCAGAGCTGGACGGTCTTAACTAGTGCCAAGACAGAGCGCAATCAAGAGGAGCTATTTGAAAAACAAAACTGGCACCCCTGGGCTGGCACAAGGGACCCTTCACCTGACTGCTTTATTCAACCACTTGTTTCATTCCAAAGGACAGCACCCACAGGGGTTTTTTATTACTATTATTACCTTTATTTATTTCTTTATAGTGGTGCACATGCCATACATAGCATGTATGTAGAGACCAGAGAACAACTTGGGGAGTCAGTTCTCATCTTCCTCTTTATTGTAAGTCCTGAGCATCTAACTCAGGCCCTCAGTTCAAGGCCAGCCAGGGGGAAATGAGACCCTATCTCAAAAAGAGAGATGGGGGTGGTTTAAGCTGAGACCGTGAGGCAGAAAATAATCGTAAATTCAAGGCTAGCCTGGGGCTGCGACACAGTGAATTTCAGGCCTACCTGGGCTGCATAAAGACCTGTTTCAAAAAGAAAAATAATAATAAGGGCTGGAAGGATGGCTGTGTGGATAAGAGCACCCACTGCAATTGCCTAAGACCTGAATTGGGTTCTCAGCACCCACATCAGGAGATCCACGACTGGGTGTAACTTCAGTTCCAGGAGATAATGCCTCTGACCTCCTCGGGCACCCACATTCACGTGCAGAGGGCCCCCTACACATACACAAAGTTTAAAAAAGTAATAATAATGATGATGATGATGAAGCAATTTTAGCACAGAAGCCAGAGGACCTGGGTGTGAACTCCTGCCCACCGAGCCATGTGACTAACCACGTGACATGAAACAAGTCTCAGGCTTCCTGAACTTCAGGGTTTCACAGAGCAACCCACTGCTGATCCTGCATGTTGGAGGTGCGTGAGGCCGACCCGACATAGTGGAGGATGACGACTGGTCCATGGCTCCCGCGGAGTCCATCTGCACCCTGGACACTGCACACAGCTAACGCTGTCAGAGGGAGAGGGTGGGCAGGAGGATCATACATTCCAGGCAGGTGAAGCCACAAAGAGTTATGAGGGGAGTGTGGGAGAAAAGAAAAGAGGAGGAAGAGATGGGGGGGACTGAGGGGAGAGGAAGAGATGAGGAGAGGGGAGAGAAGAAGAGGAGGAGAATGGGAGGAAAAGGAAGAGGGAAAAGTTAGGCAGGAAGCGGGGAGTAGCTATTTCTGTTGGGAAGGCAGATAAAAATGACCCCTAATCCTCTTCCCAAGCCCAACACCAGAGGGCTTTGGGTTGAAGAGTGGCTTCCTCCATCCCAGATGGGAAGGGAGACAGCAGAGTGAGAGAGGACAGGTGAGGCCTCAGGGCCCAGCAGTGGGAACTTAGTGTCACTGATGTGGACAGAGGAGTGGGCAGGCTCTGGCAGAGAGGGGACAGTGAACAGCAAAGAAGCAAGCGCAAGAACCCAGTCTCTCCAGAGCGACCAGTGCAGTCTCCTTGTAAGCTGATAGTTTTATACCCAAATCCGTGGGTCCCCACAAAAGCCAACAAAGGAGACCAAGTCCCATATGTAAAAACAAAGAGCCTTTATTTTAATCAAGTTTGCAAACTCGGTCTCTCCGCATGTCCAACATACTGGAATAACCAGAGAGCCCCCGACCCCCGAGCTCAATTAGAATAGGGTTTTTTTTTTTTAAGTAGTAGAGGTGGGGGTGAGGGGTCTTTGAGGTTTAGGTTCCCTGATTGACTGACATTTGTCTAGGGGTGTCCTGGTGAGGTACGTTGGCAGGTGTCTCTATCTATAGCTCTTAGAATGCCAGGCATTTCCTTTGAACGTTCTGCTCTTGGGTGGGGGTCAGGCAATCTCAGCCTGTGGTTCCTCTTGCAGCCAGGCATTGTCTCAGGGTAAACTGTTGAGACTCCAGACTCCATTTAAATTTATCGATGGCCAGAGTCCCGGGTGATAATGGTTGGAAGTAAAGAACTTCCTTTGGGTGACCTGCCCAGACTTAGATTATCATGGCTGGCCCCCACAGTAGCACGTGCCTAAATCTTCATCCTCAGCTCCACAGCAAGTCTGGGGCTGCATGAGATCCTATCTCAAACAGCCATGACAAGACTAGATCCACATTGCACCCACAATCTTTCCATCTATCCCACAGCTTCCCAGCTTGTCCTACCTTCAAATGCCATTGAGGCAAACTGTCTTAGGGTTACCATGGCTGTGCTGAAACACCCTGGCCAAGGAAACTTGGATTGGAAAGAGAACTTTGGCTCACATTTCCACATCACAGGCCATCATCAAAGGAAGTCAGGACAGGGACTCAAGCAGGGCTGGAACCTGGAGGCAAGAGCTGATGCAGAAGCCATGGAGGGGTGCTGCTTACTGGCTTGCTCTCTGTGGATTGCTCAGTCTTTTTTTTTTTTCCTCATAGAATACATCCTAGCTAAAGCCTCCCTTCCATTCACCCCGCGAAACTGCCACCTCCCTTCTCCCCCAGACCCACTGTTCCTCCGTTTCTCTTTAGAGAAGATCAGGCCTCCCAGGGAGATCAACCAAATACAGGATGACAAGTTACGATAAGACCAGGCACTCAGCCTCATATCAAGGCTGGATGAGGCAACCCAGTAGGAGTAGAAGGGTCCCAAGAACAGGCAAAGGAGTCAGAGACACCCCCACTCCCACGGTTAGGAGTCCAACAAATGCTGCAAGCTAAACAATCACAGCACGTGTGCAGCGGGCCTAGCACAGACCCATGCAGGTTCCACGACTGCCGCTTTCGTCTCTGAACTCCTGTGAGCCCTGCTAGGTTGTTTCTCTGGGTTGTGTTCTTGGGGTGTCCTCGACCTCTCTGGCTCCTACAATCCTTCCTCTCCATCTTCTGCAGGGTTCCCCAAGCTCCAACTATTATTTGGGTGTGGGTCTCTGTATCTGCTCCTGTCAGTTGCTGGAGGAAGCCTCTGATGAAGATGGGGCTAGGCAGTGATCTATGAATCTAGCAGAGTATCATTAGGAAACATTTCATTTAATTCTCTCTCTCTCTCTCTTTCCTTCTTTCTGTGGTCAGTTATGTTTGGTTCTACCCTAGGTCTTTGAACCATTCAGCTTCCTATTCCTGGCCACCCACAGCCTGGTTTCTAATAGAACCCAGGACTACCAGCCCAGGGATAGCACTACCCACAACGGGCTGGGCCCTCCCGCATTGATCACTAATGAAGAAAATGCCTTAGAGTCAGATCTTATGGAGGCATTTCCTCAACTGAGTCTCCTTCCTCTCTGATGACTCTAGCTTGTGTCAAAATCACATAAAACCAGCGAGTATATAAATATGCCCTCATCCCAGATTGGCATTCTACTGCAGACTTCATGATGGAGTCTAGCACTGGCCATCTTGGAGAGGAAGTTCTAAAGAAGGCAGGGAAAGCCTTTAAGGAGAGGAGACAGGGCAGGGCGGGGAACGGGGTGTCAGTCTCATAGGCAGGAAAGCCACGAGCAAACCTTCAGAGACCAGGATTCAGAAGGACCCTCTAGGTCAGTGCTCCTGGCCACTGCTGTGATAGCAGGAACAGGGCATTCCCAACTCTTTCTTGACATCCCTGCCCCGAGTGGCTCTCCAGAGAAACAGGGGATTGGAGTTTACAAGCAATTTCTGCTTTTCACCAGGTCTGCCCCAAACTGGAGAGAAAGATTGTCCTGAACTAGGTCACGAGCCTCGGGAAGCAGAGGGTCGGTCGTTACTGAGGAAACAGAGAAAACAGGAAGAGGCCTGCAGAGCTGGGGAAAGGTCCGAGCAGGAAAGGGAGGGGTGGTGCAGGGGCGCAGTCTGGAAGGGTTGTTATGGGGCAGGAGGCAAGAGCCAGCACCCTTGGGGGTGGGTTGCAAATTAAAATGAGTGTGTGGTCCTGGGATCTGGGTGGAGCTCAGGAGCACAGTATGGGGCCACATTGTGTTCCTCTTGGACAGGAGCTAAATCTAATCTCAGAGCCTCCCAGCTGGGCCCATCTTCCCCTCCAACTGTAGAGGACAACCCTAGCCCCCTGCCCAGCTCCCTGAGCACAGGGCCTCTCCAAATGGTGGCTCTTCTCCCACCTGTGCATCTGGAGCATGCTGCTGGTGAGGGGCACTCCCCAGCCCCACATGTCTCTTTCCATCTCTCTCTTTCCCATCTCTTTCTTGGGTCTCTTCATGTAGCTGAGGATCACCTCGATCTTCCTGTTTCTGGTTCTCAAGAACTGGCTTTATGATAATACGTCACCGCAGCTGGTTTGTGGGAAGTTGGGGGTTGAACCCAAAGTTTCCTGCATGCTAGGTGAGCACTCTACCAACCAGGCTTCATCCTTTGTCCGAGACTCTATTTTTTAAAAAGATTTGTTTGTGGTTTGTTTTTTGAGACAGGGTTTCTGTGTGTAACCCTGGCTGTCCTGGAACTCACTCTGTGGACCAGGTTGGCCTCAAACTCAGAAATCCATCTGCCTCTGCTTCCTAAGTATTGGGATTATGGGTGTGCACCACCATGCCCAGCTTTCTCTTTCTTTCTCTCTCTGTCTCTCTCTTAATTTATTTAGGTTAAAAACATTTTTTTTTTTTGTTTTTTGTTTTTTGAGACAGGGTTTCTCTGTGGTTTTGGAGCCTGTCCTGGAACTAGCTCTTGTAGACCAGGCTGGTCTCAAACTCACAGAGATCCGCCTGCCTCTGCCTCCCGAGTGCTGGGATTAAAGGCGTGCGCCATCACCACCTGGCTAAAAACATATTTTTAAAGATTTATTTATGTATGTGAATGTAGGTACCTGCAGAGGCAAAATAAAAGGTGTCAGAGTCCCAAAAACTAGAGTTTAGGTGGTTGTGAGCTGCCAATATGGATGCTGGGAGCCAAATCCCTGTCCTCTGTAAGATCCATCACTACAAGCATTTAACCACTGAGCCAACACTTTAGCCCAAATGGTCTCTGAGCTAGATGCAATGAACTAGAAAGAATGGATCAGATTGTAGCTCAGATACGTCCTATGATGGCATGAACCAATTCAGAGACATGCCTGAGCACACCTGTATGCCTGCACAAGCCTGCACACAGAAGCACCAGCATGCATAGATGCAGATGCAGGCTGCACATTTGCCTCATTCCTGTACCTGTCTTCCTCAAGGGCTTCCTCTGCAACAGCCCTGTCTTTGTCTTTCTGTCCAAGATGGCCCCACTGCCTGGGCTCCATGAGGACGTCTTCACTAGGGCACTAGTCTGGGTGCGCATATACTTGCGCTGGGTGAGTGGGTGGGGCAGGCCAGGGGCAGGCGATGGATTTCTGCATGTCTCCATGGCACAGCCCCACCTTCTTGGGAGCAGGAGGCGGGGCAAAGACTTACCTATGGTCCTCTCCCTCTTCTTTGTCCCCACTGGAGAGGACAAGTAGGCTTGCTAAGTCTTCTGCAGGCTCTGCTCCTTTTAGACCCTACTGAGTGACAGCCCAGGGCCTCTTGCACCACCACAACTGAGCAGAAATCAGGGAGAGTGGTTATATGGTGACCAGAGCAGAAATGAGTGCAATTGGGTCTATGGCAGCATAAGATGGCCAGTCCATCCTGGTCCCACTTGTGAGTCTCCATGGCCTTTATCCTTTTCTGCATCAGAGGGCAGGGCCCAGTGAGCATGGGGGCCTGTGAGCAACCAGAGATTCCCTCCCTTCTGGTCTTGCCCTACCTCTGTCTCAAGGACCTAGATGTGCATGGACCCAAACCCCTGTGCTTTGTGTTCCCCAGGAGGCCCTGGAAGGTGTGGTGGCTGCAGCAGGAAGTAGAAGGGAATGTCCTTCCGTGGGGAGGGTTGTTGGGATTCAGCAGGCCGTGGTTAGCTTAGGTGTCCTTTGGTGAAGGCAGTGCTGAGTTTGGAGACTGGGTGGCAGGGAAGTGAGAGTCCTGTCTCAAATTCGGATATATCAAAGTCCAAAGCATCTAATCATGGCCATGGATAAGGAGCAGGATCCGGACCGGACCCAAAATTCCCAAGCTAAACACTAATAATGAGCTCTGAACCATCTGGCCCAGTCTCTGCCTTGCCACCCCTCCCCCAGTGGAGCCTCAGCTGGGTGGTCCTGCCAGGCTTGCTTGGGTCTGTATGGGTGTGCCGGTTAGGTGTCTGAGCTCAGGGACGCTTGTGGTAACTTCCTGGGATGTTATGGGGCCAAGGATGTGTCTGAGGAGAACAGAGAGCTTGGATGGGGAACTTCCTGAGAGATGCCCTTGACAAGAATGGGAAGACATACAACTCAGATATGGAGGTTCTAACCGTACAGATTGGGAAACTGAGGCCTGGAGCAGGTAAGGGACTGGTGGTCTCAAAGGGTCTTCATGTGCTACATGGGGACTACCAAAAGGACGGGTCCAGAGGCCTCAGGTGACCCCGAAGATGTTCTGTCAGAAGCTCCCCCTTGTGCAGATTCTGAGGAGACCCACTTTCAGAAGTGTGCAGAGTGTAGAGACTCCTCCCCCCCCCCCCCCGCACACACACCCTTTCTAGAGTAGCTGAAGCGTGGTCCTGATGGCCTAGGAGGATCTCTCGGGATCCTCTCTGCTGGTATCCCTCAGGCCTACTGTGAACATTACTGTGGTCTCAGTCATAGACAGCATCGCTGCCCCAGTGTCTAAAGTCTAAGGTATACTAGGGCTTGCCATCCAGTTCGCCCTCAGACAGCAGAGGTCAAACTAAAGGTACAGCAGTTGATGTGGGCCACACAAAGCTTGGCCTCGGAGACAGAGAGGATATAACAGAGGAGACACTCTACAGTCTCTGGCTCCGGGGATGGGACACAACTGTCAAGGTTTTGTCCTCTGAGACTCTTGCTAGGATTTGCCCTTCCTCCCCATATTCCTTCCTCGCTTCGGGAAGTGGACCCTCCTTCCTGTCCCAGGCCTCGGAGCTCTTCCTAATTTCTCCTCCCCTCCTCTCACGTCCTCTTCCCCATAGCAGTGGCTGGGCATCATTGACCCAAGTCCCATCAGGTTGGCCATCTCAGTGGGGGGTAGGGTGTCAACAAGGAACGGGGAGCGCAAACATTTAGTTCATAACAACTCCCAATTTCTGCCTCCTTCCCACGCCCTCCCCAGCCCTGGCATCCACCCAGTAGCAAGATCCACTTCGTTACACCCTACACGTCATGGCGTCTGCACGGGACCCCCTCCACAAGCGTCTGATTGCTCTTGGGTAAAGTCCACCTTTCCTGGCCCATGTGTCCTGTTTCTGTAACCCCAGCCTGTTGCCTTCCTCTCCCTGCAAGAGCTTCCCGGGTCTTCTCTGAGCCTTCTTCCATGAACTCAAGTCTGTTTGTCCCACTCCTACCCCAGGGCCTGTGTACCTGCAATTCCCTCTGCTTGGAATTTCCTCCCTCAGCAGAGCCTCAGTCTTTGTCTTGGCTCCAATCTAACCTCCCAGAGGCCATCCTTGATGATGGAATGCAGCACTGTGAGGGCGAGGTCTCATTGGTCCTGCATGGCTAGGTCCCTAGCACAGTGTATCCTACCCTAGCAGATAGATGCTCAGTAAATACTTTGTTGGATGGATTGATGGACACTTGCACTGGACTGAACCCCAAGCCTCCTCACCACCCACAGCCTGGCCCCCAAAGGCCATTCATAGGTACACAGATCCATACTCCATAGACTACAGAGGGAAGTCACCTCCACTTCCCTTGCCCACCCCAAGCTTTTCTCAGCCCCTCCCCCACCTACTTCTTCACTCTATAGTCCAGGCTCTCCCCTCTCAGCAGGCTAATTGCTAGGCCCACACCCTCCTCTCCTTCTTCAAATCTACAAGATCAGGGCCCACCTCCTTCAGAAACGTTCCCATATCAGCTGACTGTTGCTATGAAAACCACAACAAAACTAAGCTCATGTTGTGTGGCCAGGTAACCACTGAGAATTTTAAGTGCCTGTGTGTGTGTGTGGGGGGGGATGTATGCATGTGTGTGTGTATGTGTGTGTGTGAGGGCATGTATGCATGTGTGTGTGTGTGAGGGGATGTATGCATGTGTGTGTGTGGGGGGGGATGTATGCATGTGTGTGTGTGTGTGTGAGGGGGATGTATGCATGTGTGTGTGTGTGTGAGGGGGATGTATGCATGTGTGTGTGTGTGTGTGAGGGGATGTATGCGTGTGTGTGTGTGTATGCATGTGTGTGTGAGGGCATGTATGCATGTGTGTGTGTGTGTGTGTGAGGGGATGTATGCATGTGTGTGCGTTTGTTCCCTCCAGTGGTGGATGTCTGGTGTATTCCTTAATTTGTTGTCCATATTAATTTGTTTTTGTTTTTTTTTTTTTAATTTGTGAGACAGGATCTCTCTCACTGATGCAGCTAAAATGACTGGCCAGCAAACTCCCAGGATCCTCCTGTCTCTGCCCCCCCCCAGTTCTGCTACACTTCGCTATTTATGCAACTGCTAGATATCAAACTTACGTTTATACAGTCAGCATTTTTATTTTACTCATAGCAACTTTCTAGGCACCATTCATTCCCCATGATAGTTGAAGGAACAGATTCAGAGTAGTTGAAGGATATGCCTGAGTCACACAGCTATCAGCGACATGAGCATATCTCCCATAATCCTGTCCTTTTAAAGCTTCCCTCTCCACCTAGACAAAAGCTTTTGGGGAGTCCGAGGCTTTGTTAGGGCTCACCTCGCACAATCCAGATTTTGTGTCCTGGCCGTCCAATGTTTACTTGGGAAATCAAGGTCACTGTACCTGTGTACACTGGGCCTCACCCCCCAAGGATCAATCTGTTGATGTGTTCCTAGGAAAAGGGAGACAAGGAAACTCCAGGAACACCTGGTACCTCTTCCCCACCTCCATTCTTCAGGCTGAGCCCCAGCTGCTCCTTGCACTGCTGGGCTGCCCCAGTCTGGTTCTCAGTCCAGAGCAGACCAGCCACTCTGCGCTCACATTCCTTCCCCCAGGGAGTTAGAGCAGTGTACTCATCTCTCCCTGCCACACTCTTTCTGGGACTCTCCTACCAGGAGGGAAGCCCGGACAGGCTGAAGGACAGCAGGTGTGAGGAAGCAACAGGAAGAATCTTCCCCAAGCCCCCAAGGGGCCACACAGCTCCCTGCTAACAGGCAGAGCTGAAGAAGGAGACAAGGAAGACACAGGCTCAGTGGGAGGGTCACTGTTCAAAGCCAATCATTATGATAAGAACACGGTGTATCTGGCACAAAAGCAATGCCCTTGACCCCCTGACCTCTCAGGTCCTCTACAGGGACAGCTCTGCCAGCAGTGTCCATCCTGGAGAAATGGGGCCCAGAGAAGCATCTACCCAAAGAGCAAGACAAGAGACTGAGAAGATGCCACAGTGACCAGGGCACTTTTCTGCCCATCTCCAGCACAGAATGAAGCTTCAGGAAGCGCTAAGCCAAGGGACAGGGATATTGAAACTCTGATGACCCAGCCCCTGTGGAGACACTCTTCCCACCCCTTTCTGAAACCCGAGTTCCCATGCCTAGCATTCCGTCAGCTCCATGCCCACAGCAAGAATTGGTGTCTCACAATCCCAGGCATACTCAGAGGGCTGAAAGGGAATAACACCTGGATACACGGACCATTCTGAGCTTGATTTGCTAAGAACTCCCATGCTAGATGGGGCCGGAGACAAGGAACGCTGCAGGTGTTTATATAGAAAAAGACAGGATGGTTTCAGGCCAAGTTTGAGTTCTCAAGAACCAGTAGTGAAGTGAACACTTAGGGTCTGTGTTGGTGGAATTACAATGTCTGGAGCAAGCCAGGCGGTGGTGGCGCACGCCTTTAATCCCAGCACTTGAGAGGCAGAGGCAGGCGGATCTCTGGGAGTTCGAGGCCAGCCTGGTCTACAAGAGCTAGTTCCGGGACCGGCACCAAAGCTACAGAGAAACCCTGTCTCGAAACACACACCCCCCAAAAAAAGAAAAAAAAAATGTCTGGAGCAGGACACTGACTTGTGGGAGGCAAGTGAAGGTCAGCCCTGGGTGCTGTTTCCAGGCAGGGCACAGACAGTAGCTCAGGAGGCATGCTGGGAGGAGTCAAATGCAATGGTGATGGACAAGGAGGTGATGGAAACAAGCCGGTCACTCTCCATCTACTGAACATGTGACTACAAGCCAGTTGCGTGGTTAATATTGGGGGGGACATTTTCTTATTTGACTCTGGCAATAATTCCTGGAGGGAGGACTGCTATTATCCCTATGTGGCTGATGAAGAAAAAGTGGTCAGAAGGTGAAGGGTGAAGGGACCATGGGAGGCACACATGCTGGCATTCTAGCTGGTTGTGACGGCTAATCCTCTCTCTCTCTCTCTCTCTCTCTCTCTCTCTCTCTCTCTCTCTCTCTCTCTCTCTTCAGGGTTTCTCTGTGTAGTCCTGACTGTTCAGACTGGCCTCAAATTCAGAAATCTGCCTACCTCTGCCTCCCGAGTGCTAGGATTAAAGCTGTGTGCCGCCACTACCTAGTAATCAATCCAGTCTTTAAGATTTGCTCTTATTTTGGTGGTGGTGCACACCTTTAATCCCAGCAGTTGGGAGGCAGAGTCAGGTGCATCTCTGTGAGTTCAAGGCTAGTCTGGTTTACAGAGCAAGTTCCAGGACAAGCTACAAAGCTACACAGAGAAACCCTGTCTCAAAAAAAAAAAAAACCCAAAAACAAAAACCCAACAACAAAATTGCTTTTATTTCTGTCCATGTTATGTGTATGTGTGCCCACAGAGGCAGGAGAGAGGTGCCGGGTCCCCTGGAGCTGCAATCACAGGAGGTGTGAGCAGGCCAACACGAATGCTAGGAACTGAACTTGGCTTTTCTGCCTGAGCAGGGTGTGCTCTTAACTGCCCAAGCCATCTCCAGCCCTATACTGGTTAACTCTGAGTGTCAACTTCACCAAGTTTAAATCCCCTAGGAGACCAACGTTTGGGCACGTATGGGAGGGATTTTCAGGCTGGTTTAACCGAGGTAGGAAGGGCGTGGGGGCAGCACCATTTTACGGGCTGGGGTCGCAGACAGGACAAGGAGGAAGTGACCTGAACCTCTGCTGGCTGGGAATGGATACCGTGTGATGTTGCTTCACACTCCTGTGTCATGTCTGTCCTCCATAATGGGCTGTGGTCAGGCATGTCTGTCACGGCGAAGGCACAGGTAACTAACGCTCCGCCCTGCTTGCCCTGGCCAGCTCCTCTCTGCCACAGATGGCCATGGCTTAGATGGAGGCTTGCAGCATTTATCCCGACCTCTTCACCTCTGAGTAGGACTTCACTTGAAGGTATTTGCTGGAGCACCCAGTACTCAGGATCGGTTAACCTGACCTCCTACGTACCTGCCCCACCCCTCCCATGGACAGGAGCTGTCCCTGAGGATGTACAAGAGTACAGGAGCAGGGCAGATCTGCGGGTGTTGGGCAGGCGTGGGAGGAGCAGGGTCACTGGGTAGTTAAGGCGAGGTCCTGGCCTGGAATTCCAAGTTGGACACTGGAGTGTGCTCTACTGAGAATGGAGTCATTTGGGCAGGGGAGTGGTCCTCAGGTCAGGCCTGGCCCAGAGCAGGGGTGGGAAGGGGTGGGAAGGCCACACGACTGGCATCCAGCCCCAGTAGAAGCCATTAATTAACTCATGGCCTGAGGTGAGTCTCTTCACCTCCTGGACTGTTTCCTCTCCTGGACACTAAGATAACAAAACCTGCCCAGTGAGGCCTGACAGAGATAAATGGTCTCAGCCGTTCTGTGTAGACTTGGTGAAGCCTTGTTATTACACAGGGGAGGGCCTCTCCGGTCTGACCTGAAATGTCACTCATAGACAGGATGCTGCAGCCTCTGCTTTCCTGAGGGAAGCCCAGGGGGCCAGCATCGCCAGCATCTAAAGAAGAAAACGGGTGCTCAGCCACTGGTGTTGGCTATGATTTCTGGACGAAATGGCTGATTCCATCTAAGCTCCCAGCCCTGACTTTTGAGGGACAGGTCCCAACACAAGGGCAGCTGTTACCCTCCTGGGCACTGTGCCCATTTGCCCATCCATCCCTTCCTGTAGGAAAGCTGTCCTCTCTCACCCTACCCTATCCCTGAGAGAGGAAAATTCCTATAGTAAATGTGGGTCAGAGGCGAGGGAAAGGTGAGGGCCCCACTGGGCTGGGATCCAATTTCTGGGGCCTGTGTCTTGGACTTTCCCACTGAAGCAATGGTGACTTGTTCTGGGGGGGCCAGGAAGTCAGAGCAGCCTTTGGAACCAGGAGAACGAGGTTAAGTGTCTCTAAAGGAATGCAGCAAGTCCCAAGTTGGGGGCCTCAAGAGTGAGGACAACTGTTGATTGTTGTCCTCAAGAACAGCTGGGCTCTTTGGTGTTGAGACACGGTCTTACTGTGTATCTTGGCTGGGCTGGAATTGGCTCGCAGACCAGGCTTGCCTTAACCTCAGAGGTCCATGTGCATCAACCTCCGAAGTGCTAGGTCTAAAGGTGCAGGGACCACACTTAAAATCTGTCCACTATCCAAGTGGAATGACGTTCCTCATCTGCCTGGCTACTTGTCATATCAGCTCCGGGTCTTCCGTGTGCAGAATGAGGCCCACTTGCCTAACCATTCAGTGGCAGAGCCAGGGACGGAATTGGGTGTCTTGACTACAGCATCCTCTGACCACCCCTCGGCAGTGCCCATTGTCAGTGTGGAGGAGTCTGGAGAACTGAGGGTGTAGTTCAGCACGAACTGTTTGCTTAGTACGCATGAGGCCCTGGGTTCCATTCCCATAGGCAGAGAGGAAGAGGAGAGAAAGAGGGCAAGAGACAAGGGAGGGAGGGAGGAAGGGAAGGGAAAAGCCAGTCTGTCAGCATGGCTCCATAACTGCTCAAGTGTGGTTAGGGTCCTAAGGCCTGACCCTGGCACAGCTGTACTGCCTCCACCCTGCACCCCCAGCCCCCGACTGACCTTTCTGTGTTCTAGACACAAGCCCTCCTGACGAGAGGCTGCAAGAGCAAGGACATGTGCTGGAGGACACAGGAGCTGCACTGAAGCTGCCTCGGGAGGTTACAGAGGCCAGGAGCACCCTGCCAGTGCTGAAGCCAGTCTGATCTGCAGAGGGTTATCCCCCAGGGCAGAGACCAGAGGGGTGGAAGAGGGAGAAGGCTCTGCAGCCAGAGCTCCTGGTGAGGCAGCAGTCTCCTCCTGCAGCCTGCTGTGACCAATCCTCTTTGTGCATTTTAGAGAGTGCAGGTGACATCCACTTGTCAGGAGGGCGTTCTCAGTCTAATCTCCGCGCAGAAGATGGTGGCAGAGGAAAACCGAGGAGCCCCATCCCGGACTGTTGCCTTGATGAGAGGGCCACATGATCACTGCACAGGACGGGGAGCCACACAGGGAGCACCCAGAGAAAAGGCCTGTCTATATGTCTTGGGCAAACGGGCTCTCACGCTCACTCAGACTTCAGAGCTCATCACAGGGAGGAGGCACAGCCTGAGGAAGAACGGAGTCCCTGCCACAAGAGGGCACCAGGTGGTCTGAATGATAGGGGCTGGCAGGAGACCGCTGGGCCTGCTGGGCCTGAGCTAAGGTACAGGTCCCTGGGGGCTCCATCCTGGGGCGGTCCTCCAAGAGAGCCTCCAACAACAAGCTGGAAGGCTGGGCAGATGTCATATGGTTTTCCCTGGGCTACTTCTGGGATTTTAGCAAAATTCTGTGTGAAGATTCTGGCCTGGGCTCAGCTGTGGAGAAGAAGCTGTGGTCTACTTTTGGGCTAACATGTTAAGGGGTGGCAGTTGCCCCTGGGGCTTGCCTGGAGGGGTACAGAGGAGAGTCTGGTGAAATGTCTCTCCTCCCCTCCCTGGTCCACTTTAGCCTGGGATAAGAACATCATCTCTTGGGGCGCCTTTCCTCCAGTTTCCTTCTACATCTGGGCTCCCAACAATGGGGTCTTGTTCTGCAAGAGCCCGTCCATCCCTGGCAACTGTAAGTTTTAGGCTTCTTAGAGAAGAAAAAGAAATGACCAGACTTTACAACCACCCTGCTTTTGCCAGAATGACCCTATCTCCATCAGGCCTGCCCGTTCTACCTGTCTAGACCCCTGCCAGGAAAGACTGCACAAGAAGATAGACTCACTGAACCAGAATTTAAAAATAATTATATTAATAATAAATATGTTAAGTTACATTTAAAACAATAAATAGAAAAATAAACTGATAAATAAAACCAACAGGTACAAAATGTTTCAAAACTCCAACCAAAAAAAAAAGAAGAAGAAAAGAAAAAAGAAAAAGGGAAAACACATACAGACAGCTGACAGACTAGACAAATGGACATTAGGGAAGGGTGCAAAATGCAACCTTGGGAACCCTTCACAGTTTACACCATGGCTCCCTCCTCTCCAGCTCACCCTCCCCTCTCCCCAGCTTGGGGAACTGGACACTCAGTGGCTGATATCTGTGGGGACTCCAGCAATGCAGAGAAGCATCTGGTCCGCCCCAGTGTCTGCAAAGCAGCTGAGTCCAGGGCTGGTGGGTGAGGTGGAGGTCTCCCTGCAGGAGGCGGGCGGGGAAGGACCAGGTCTACAGAGGCAGGTCGGTGCTGTTGTGCCGAGTCTTCCTGACGGTGCCATCATCTCGGGGCAGAGCCCTCTGCAGGTTGGACATGGCCACGGTCTTCTTGAGGTCAATCACGGCATAGGAGTCTGAGCTGCGAGCAGGGTGTGGGGTGGGCCCAGGAGCTCCGGACACTGCGGGGTTCTGGGGCCCCTTGGGATGGTCTGTGCCCCAGCCCTTGAGCTCCACCTGGATGTAGTTGAGCTGCCTTGAGGGCTCAGGGCCAGGCCGGCGGAAATCAAAGTTGAAGACTCTTGGAGAGCCTCTGCGTCGGGTCAGTGGGACAGGGAAGTTGCTGTGGCTACGGGCAGAGGAGCCCCGGGTGCTGGTAGGTTTCTGTAGTGGAGTTTCATCCTCCTCACCATCGGGGAAGCCATTTGAGGATGGTGTAAACCCATCCCTGGAGTCCCCATCATCCCCGGCCTCCAGGCCCAGCTGCTGAGCTTGGCTCTCCCACACAGGGGGAAGCGGGGGCAGGTTCTCATAGTGCAGTAGTGCGGCCCTACGGTGGGCCAGGCCATTCCACCCTGGCTCCTCTGGGCTCAGTCTCCAGCCAGCTGCTTGCCGCAAGCTCCCGCTGACATTCTCATAGGTGCATTTGGGCTGGGCTGGGCACTCAGAAGGGCCCTCGTTATTGTTGTGATGGGGAGGGTCATGCATGTTGGGACACAGGCTTTGGCACTTCATCGCCTGCCGCCGAGCCGGGGTGGGGCCCAACACAAACTTGACCTGCCCTGGCTGTAAGAACACCTGCGGGTCCCGCTGGTCGGAAACCCGGGTCTGTGGGAAGGGTGCCCGGCCCTCAGGCAGTGGCTGCAGGCAGTGGCGACTCCTGCGGTGGTCTTCTTCACCAGTTGGTGTGTTGACATAGGTGTGGGACTGCAGGGAAAGATGCCAAGGGAACAAGTGGGTTCAAGGACTAGGAGGGTGGGAAAGGCAGTGGGACAGAACCAGAGGAACAGGAAAAGAGCCACGTTTCTTCTGCCGCCTCTCAAGCTCCCAACATGCTCACCCTTCTGGGGTAGAAAGGAGCCCTGCTGGGTTTCTTCCCCTTCCCACAACCTTTCCTACGCCCCATCCCCACCTGGAGTGCAGCCTACCATATGCGCACCTGCTCATCAGAGCCAATGAGGGTGTGGGTGGACTCTTCCCCAAGCGTGGGATGTCGGAGGCTGCTTGTGGAGGGTTGGCAGGGAGCGGAGAACCGTGTGCCCTCTCCAGGGCAGCCAGGGCAGCCATTGGAGAGGCTGGAGACAGTGTAGCCTAGGGGTGACAGCCAAGGGGAGGGGTATGGGAACCACCTGACAATCATTTACAATCAGATGCACACATTTGTGGAGTGCAAGGCAAGACACTCTGCTGGCTCCTCGTGTGACTAAGCCACAGTGAACTGGAAGCCCTGGCCTACCTTCTGAAGTCACCCTGAGGTCTGAGGCCGCCCCAGCCTCCCGTTCCATCACAGCATTACTTTAAGCACGGAAGGTACACCTGTCACCCCGGCACCATCCATGACTGCAGTCAGGCTTTATCCCTGAGCACCACGTAAATGCCACAAATGCAGGGACCGTTTCTATCCCTCCTATTTCCCCCAGACTTGGCCAGGGAATGCAGAGCAATAAGCAGCTGTGTAGTCAGAGACCCAACGAGCACAAACTGTGGGGAACCCTACACAGTCATGGCCAGAGAAGGCTGCACCAGTAAGGCAGGAGAGGTACATGTTGTGTGTAACCTAGCCCAGTAGACAGACAGAAGCAAAAAGCTCCAGACTGCTGTTTCTATGGCAACCCAACGTCTTCCTGTCTGCTTCCCAACCACTAGTCGACCCAATGCCTAGGATTCTGCAGCTCCAGCTTGAGTCACCCAATTGGTCCTGCCCAGCACTGAGCCATCCTCAGGAATGGTTCTGATGATGGGGGAATGTCCAGGAAAGCTGGCTCAACCCAGCTATCCCCTACCTGCTAGCTTGACTTGGGCCTCCCAGACTCACGGTTCCTGGGGTGGGGGTCTCCTTACCAGTGGGCTGTGAGGGCCCACGAGGAAGGTCGAGCTCTGGGGGGTGGCTGTTCCGTGTGATGATAACTGGCTCTTCCAGCACGCTGATGCTGTTACACTGCATGAGGTCCTGCAGCAGGTTGAAGATTTCCTCAGCCCGTGAGCACTTGAAAGCGAAGATCCCTGGAGAAGGCAAAAAAGCAACAAGGCTCTCGCCAACCCTAAGTGGCTAGGGAACTTCAGCCAGTCAAAAGGAAATGTCCCTGAACTTCAATCCCACCCTGTGCCTCTCCTTTCCTAAGCATTCATCCTCAGGGCATTCCAGAACCCCAGAGACGCTGGAGGGATGGGCGGGAGGAGATGAACCCCTGGCACCTGTCTCTCTATACTACCTGCTGCTATCGTTCCAAGGCCCAGCACTGCAGCCATATTCCCTGAGGTATGCTTGTTTTCATGAGGATGGCTGCCTTCAGGGGTGAAGTGAAAACCACAGAGGGTTGCCCCCCACCTTCCTGTACCTACTACTCCCTGCACTCCAGGAAAAACAAGCTTCACCCAATGCCCTCTAATCATTCACAGGTCATTCACAGGCTAGGCCTCCTGCCTCTGCACACAGGGTCCTAGCAGAGCTTGGGTTCTGGTGAAAAGGGGAGAAGATGGGCAGAGCTGAAGAGAGACACAGCAAGGCAGTCCTGTGGTTCCTGCGTATGGTCAGCCTCTAAGCCTTTCCAAGTCTGACCTGTCCCCAAAGTGGCAGGAATGGACCGAGCACCTGGAATTCAATGGCTTTGAAGATGCCAGCCTGGGGCTCTGCAACACTGATGTGGGAGTGTCATATATTAATCTGTTGATTTCATTGGTTAAGTAAGAAAGAAACTGCTTGGCCCTCATAGGTTAAAACATAGGTGGGTGGAGTAAACAGAACAGAATGCCCAGGAGAGGGGAGCATGGCCTCTGCTCCAGAGAGCAGAGCTGTCGAGTCTGAGCTCACTTCCTCTTCCTCCCAGCATTCTGTTCTGTTTACTCCACCCACCTATGTTCTAACCTATGAGGGCCAAGCAGTTTCTTTATTAGCCAATGACCTTCCTCCATCATTTCCCCTTTTTCTGTTTAAACAAAAAGCAAAGGCATTCACTGTGAACACCTTCAGGAGGACGTGGTCCATCATACCATATTGGAATAAAAGCAATCCACAGTGTCTCATCCTCCGTGAAAACAAAAGAAGAAACTCTTTTCCAAAGCATCATGTCCTTAGATCCAAATTCTGAAGTCAAGGTATTTTGAAAATATCTATCTTGGATTAGTTCAGCAGCATTTATAAACAAATATCTTTTAGCATCTGTTGCTCCTTCCTCAGCATTCAAACAATTCAAAGAGAGCATAATAGCATACAGTATCAAGATTCTCTGTGTATTTTCCATCTTTGTGCAGCTTTATTTTAACTCTATTTTGTTTATTTTTACTTTTTGAGATAGATTTTCTGTATATCTTTGTTCTGGAATAACTCTGTAGACCAGGCTGTCCTTGAACTCTCAGAGATCCTTCTGTCTCTGCCTCCCAGGCATTGGGATTAAAGGCATGTGCTACCACACCTTGAAGTCACAGAGGTCAATCTCCCTCTGCCTCCCAAGTGTTGGGATTAAAGGTGTGTACTACCACACCCAACTACTCTCTTTCTTCCTTATTTTTGTTTTTTTTTTTTTACTTTTAGAATTTTAACTTTTAGCCTGCATATATTTTTAACATACTGTAAACCATTTAGAAGTTTTCTTTGTTTTTGACGCTCTCTTTACTGTATCTCTCTCTGTTTTTCTGACCATATGAGTCTTTAATTTATCAAGCAATCTCAGTAGGACTAAAGCAGTGGCTTTGATGGCTGGATCCAGCCCATTCCTTAGCTTTCCAGCCTCGTGGCTGAGGTACCGACTGTAGCCATGTTTATCGCTACAACTCTAGGCATTTCAAGGTCCCTGCCAGCAAGCAAACAGCAACAGTTATTAAGCAACACTCAAAAAGCTCCGTAGTCAGGACCGCCTGCTTGAAAGAGTCAGAGTTTGCCCTGGCAGGACGGACCAGAAAGCCAGCATTTTAAAACAGCACAACTTTTTTCCTGTTACGGCTGAAAACAAACAAGCATGCAGTCAGCTTTTCACCAACACCGTTTTAAGTGTCTCATGGCAGGACCTCTTGAAAGAGCTGAGGGTTTTGCAGCTAAAGCTGAATCAGGAAGCCTCTCTTAGATGAGAGCGCTTGCTTGCATCTAGCAAGCAGAGCAGACCCAAGAAATTGCTGCTACCACTTCGGGTGCCATTCTGTTGTGGGGAGCTGTGGGCTGCATTCCCGTCCCCCAGCTCCCGGCTGCCTGGCTAGCTTATGCCCTGAAATTACAACACACAAATGTATTCTTTTAAACACTGCTTGGCCCATTATATCTAGCCTCTTCTCGGCTAACTCTCGCACCTGGACCAGCCCATTTCTAATAATGTGTGTAGCACCCCAAGGTGCGCTTACCGGGAAGATTCTAGCCTACGTCCATCCTGGGTCAGAGCTTCATGGAATCTGCCCCAGAGAGGAGAGCTATCAAGTCTGAGCTCACTTCCTCTTCCTCCCAGCATTCTGTTCTGTTTACTCCACCCACCTATGTTCTAACCTATGAGGGCCAAGCAGTTTCTTTATTAGCCAATGACCTTCCTCCATCACAACACAGGATCATGGGATTCAGGGGCAGCTCTGGGGACACAGTGGGCACACATCCACAGCAAAGATAGATATATTACCAGATATGGCACCACACCCTCATAAGTAGTCACAAAGTTCAAGGCTGGCCTGAGCTACCCATTAAAACCCTGTTCAAAAAAAAAAGGGGGGGGGGAGGGGTGGAATCTGTGGTAAAATGTTTACTTAGCATGCAGAGACTCTGGTTTAAGTCCCAGCACCACACCCAAATAATAATAAATACAATTAAGTGGAAATATGGACAAAGCATATTACTGTTATAGTGCTGCCCATTTGCCCGAGTATAGGGCAACTGAAGTTTGTAGAAACAGAATGAGAAAGAAGGGGAAGAAAAAAGGGCTCTTCTGGCAGGAAATGTAAAAGCTGGAAAAGACAGGAAGAGGTGGCGACACCCTGCTGTGAACCCAGCACTTGGGAGGTGAGAGGAGCCTCACCATGAATTTAGAGATCAGTGAAGGCTACACATAACCATCTCAAAGGGGACAGGCGGTGAGAGATGGAGGAGGGAGGGGGCAGAGAAAGCCTGGTATCAGGAGAAGCCCCACACTGGGATCTAGGACAGCCTCCCTCAGGTGCCAAGTGCAGATCAAGCGGCTCTGCCTCATCTCTGTTCACACACCATGTTCTCCTGTGCCCTCTCGTGTCCATGAACAACAGGAATGAGGCACAAGGAGGAAAGGCCGCACAGCAGTCAACCCAGGAGACTCACTGGCCTGTGGCTGTCTCAGGAGACGCTGCTCTCCTCCACCTGTCTGCCTGCAGCACAACCTCAAGGACTTCTGGAGCTGAGCACACCTGGACATAATGGACAAGCCCAAACCTCACGTCCTAACCTCAGCCTCTTGGAACAAGCTGCCAGCCCCTGACCTCTGGCTGGCCCAGGGGGAACCAGTACTCTCCACTGCCCACAGGGGATGACAGACAAATGTTGGGCTCCTGAAGGCTAATCTGTATATGAGACCCAAGCTCCTGCTTCCCCAGATCTCAGCCCAGAGCAGCCAGTCTTCTTCCTGACCTCTCTTCCACTGTGGATGAGACCCAGGGTGTATGACATGGTAGCTCAGAAGGCTTTTTTTTTTCTACTGCAACGGCAGTAGAACCCTGAAACCATAGCAACAATGGGAAGAGTGGTTTGTCTCTGCTAGGTAGGCTCTGGCCTAGTAGCGGAGCACTGGCTACTTCGTGGATTGCACACCACATGTTCCCACAGGGCTCGAGGAAGAACAGCAGAGATGCTTGGATCTTTCCCTGCTCTGAGCAACACCACCAAGTCAGATGTCTGATGTCAGCATGTGAAAGGCCACGCTCCAATTCTGTAACAAGCCCATGTCCCTGTCCTGGAGGGCAGAGCTGGTACTCACCCTGGCCTGTCTGACAGCGGCGGCCACTCTCAAAGGAGAAGAGGTTGGAGTCATAGCCATAGCGCCGCAGGCAGAGGTAGGGCCAGCGGACAGCATCCCGCTGGTGCAGGTGCAGCACCAGCTCACTCTGGGTCAGCTCCATCACCCCTGAGCCCAGCTCCACCCCTTCATCGTCCACATTAGTCACCTGCAGGGAGAATGGACACAGGGTCAGTAAAGAACCCAAGAAGTGTATGCAAGGGCCACTGGGAGACAGTGACTGTGGGGTTAGGGCCAGGAGACTGAGTGGCTCTCAGCTGTACCACAGGAACACTGCCCCCCTTGGGTCACACGGAGCAGTGCCATGGGGCATGACAGTTCTATGGGGTAATCTCTTCTATGGCTCTCAGCTCTGACATTTGCAGACAGGAAAGAGGTCACCTGTTGACCTCCAAGGCCAGGTGGCTAGCTGTCCGATGCTCAAGAACTTCCTGGGGCTTAATTTCAAAGGCCGGGATGTCAACAAAGAAGGGGTTAACTGTTAATTCAAAGTTGAAAGACTTGCTGAACAGATACAGCCACCCTCCAATCCCCAAACTGTGCAAACTTGCTGAGGGCTCCCTCTCTAGTTGGGAAGGAGAAACATTGGCCCTGACAAAGCCCAGTGTGAGGAGAAGGCGCCTCCTATGGGATGTAGGGAGCTAAGGTTCATAAAACACCAATATAGTGTTTCTTCAGGGCTATGTATGCTCTCTTTTAAACACATTATTCTTGGTGGGAAGGGGGTGGGAGGAAAAGAACAACCAGAAATTAAAAAAAGGGGTTAGGTGCCCCTGCCAGACCACCTCAGATATCAGAGAGCAAGCACAAGGCACCTTACTGAGTCCACACCATAGCCTGTCATTTCTCCTTCCCGAGACATACTGGAGGCCTAAACTCAACAGGCCCTGGGAACCTGAGCAGGGAGAGGCTCTGGGTACCTTGAACTTGGTAGGGTGGTTGTGTGGCACGCTGTCTCTGTCCAGGCAGCTACAGCAGCTCCCCATGGTGTCAAAGCAGCCTTTCCACCCTAGGGACAGACAAGGGATGAGCAGGTCACCAGTCACCCTGCCAAGGAGTTCTGAGCAGACACTGTACTGTGAGCACATCCTCCAGCCAAGAGGCTGCAGGACACAGACGCACCCTGAGGGAACGCTCTCTCAACCCGTGGTCAAACACACTTGGGATAAACATTAATTCAAGTTAGAATGAGTGAAGGACTCCTACAGGTGGGCGACAGCAAGCTTCTCAGAGGCCTGGGAAGCACACAGGGGTCTGGCCTGTGGAGTGACTGACTAGAAGAGCAGCAAGGCTATAAGGGGCATGGGGAGTGGCTGTCACAGCTGTGATCCTTATCTGGAGTCAGCCAACAGTGTCCCTTGCGTGTCGCAGATACTATCTTGTTCCTTTTTCTTTCCCTCATTTTTCACCTTACCCATTTAACTCCAGCCATGTTCTCTCTTTCCTCCCTTGCTCCACCCTAATATCCACCAGAAATGAGTATTTCTGGTGTTCTCTTCAAGTAAACTGTTAGTACACTGTGATCCTAAAACCCAACAATCCAGGCGGTGGTGGTGCACACCTTTAATCCCAGCACTCGGGAGGCAGAGGCAGGCGGATATCTGTGAGTTCAAGCCAGCCTGGTCCACAGAGAGAGATCCAGGACACCTGGGGCTACACAGAGAAACCCTCTCTCGAAAAAACCAAAAACCAAATGAAAACAAAACAACAAAAAAAGGCAAACCCAAGCCGGGCGATGGTGGCGCACGCCTTTAATCCCAGCACTCGGGAGGCAGAGGCAGGCGGATCTCTGTGAGTTCGAGACCAGCCTGGTCTACAAGAGCTAGTTCCAGGACAGGAACCAAAAGCCACAGAGAAACCCTGTCTCGAAAAACCAAAAAAAAAAAAAAGGCAAACCCACACTTAATGACAGAACACTGGGACTCACAGAGATCTTCTTGTCTCGGCTTTCCAAGTGGTGGGAGTAAAAACACTACCAGGCTGGGCTCAAACTAGCATGATTTTTTAAAAAAACCTTGGTTAGATATTTTTTCATTGAAGAAGAAAAATGCTGGGGCTGAGCATGTAGCTCAGCAGTAGATACTTCCTATGAGGCTCCAGACTGAACTCCCAGCACTCCACGAAAGCAACTCACAGAAGGCTGGGTTGCTTTCCCAAAGGTAGGAGCAGAGATAGGAGACCTTAGCTGGCTTTTCCCTTCAGGCTACTGGTAATGGGAAGACAGTCACAACAGACAGGTTTCTGCCTTACTATGGAGAGGAAACCACTTAGACCTCTGTGACCTAAGGGAACAAGACACACACGGACAGAACCCAAACAGAGGTTTTGTTCTTCGTGCTGGAAATCCATTGCAGTGCTTTGTGCTCGCTACATGAGCACTCTGCTGCCCAGCTACACTCCTAGGCCCAGCCAACAGTGCTTTTTATCTTTATTTTTGGTTTTTCGAGACAGGGAATCTCTGTAGCTTTAGAGCCTGTCCTGGAACAAGCTCTTGTAGACCAGGCTGACCTCAAACTCCTAGAGATACACCTGCCTCTGCCTCCCAAATGCTGGGATTAAAGGCGTGCGCCACCACCACCCAGCCCAGTCAGCAGGTTTTTTTTTTAAAATATTTATTTATTTATTATGTATACAATGTTCTGTCTGTGTGTATGCCTGCAGGCCAGGAGAGGGCACCAGACCTCATTACAGATGGTTGTGAGCCACCATGTGGTTGCTGGCAATTGAACTCAGGACCTTTGGAAGAGCAGGCAATGCTCTTAACCACTGAGCTATCTATCTCTCCAGCCCCCCAGCCAGCAGTTTTAAGAGGTTCACTTTACTGCAAAAAAGCACAAGGTAGTGGATTATCCAGGAACCTCTGTTGCTGTGGTAGAACCTTTGACAACCCAGTGACCTGTTCCCTACATTCCTCCCAAGTTAAGAAACTCTACAAAACTGACACCTAGCCGCAGTTCTTACCTCACCCAGGCCATTGGGGAGCTGGCCCTGGGAGGGGCATGGGAAAGGATTCCCACTTCACTCCCCCTGTCCTTGGAGGGGTGTCATGGCAAAGCGTCTGCAGAAAATCACCTGGATCCCTGTGGGTCACACCTGGGGCTCACCTAGCACAGGAGACAGAGACCATACAGTTAATGGAAACCTACCCTCAGCCCCAAACTCTTCATGAAACGGACTTATCAGTGTCTCCCACCTGGATTTATCTGGTCCAGGTCCTAGTGGGTCCTGGGTCCAGCTAGAAAGACCAATGAACACAACACGATCTCAGACGAAAGACCACAACTTTGCAGCCCTGGATGGACCTCCCTATGACCAAGGACAATGAACTCTGAGATGCCCAACACCTCCAGTTGGCAGCCATCACTGGCGTCCCCTCGGAATCCTGCCGCTCAGACCACCACCTGACCTTGCAGAGAATTTCAACCCTACAAAAAATTTTCTTTCTCAGAAGAACAATAACAATATGCTAGTCCAGCAAGAGCACCAGTTTAAGATTCTGAAAATCAACATTCTAGAACGTTTTGTTGCTATATCTGGGGGAGGGTCTGTCATTCTCCCTCCACCATCTCCAACTCCTGACCCTTCCCCTTTTCTGAGGAAATATCCATCAACTATGGGAGTTCTAGCTGAAGTAACTTCTAGAAGCAGGTATTAGTGAAGCACTTCCCATTTGAAAGCTGGTCAGGCTTTCTGTTCCTAGTGTCAGAAGGGACAGTTACAACAAGATGCAAATATTTAGATTATCTGAGCCCTAGGTAGATGAATCAACAGACCAGGACTCTGAAGAAAACTCCTGAAATCCCTCCCTCCCGGTTCAGGAAAACAGCACTTCCCAGTGTCCCCCTACCAGCCCTGCACAATTCTAGGTAAAAGAACCCCACACCTCTTGGTCTGGTTAATTCTTTGGAAGGAGTAAGGAGGTTAAAGAAATTGTGTGCAGGCTAAGGGCAGGTACTGAAAAGACCATGGGGGCTTAAACCATCAACAGGGTGTTGGGAAAGGATGTGAAGCCAAGAGCTACTGGATGCAAGATGGGGGAGGGGTTGCACCTTTCCGACTCCCCTCTTTCTTTGAAATTTCAAACACATTATTAGATAATCCATTGAGATGGATTACATTGGGTGGGGTGGGGGAGGTTCTGGTCTGAGGTAGGTAGGGACAGGCACTAGATGGAGGTATGTGGTCTGAAATATATATTCGAAGCTTTGGGAGAAGATGGGCTTGGGAGATTCTGGATTTGGGCATGGTGCAGAAATGAAAAGGCTGAGGAATTTCTGGATGGTGACTGCGAAAGCCTTTGGGCCATTGAAGGGAGAACGAGATGTGTCTGTGGGTATTTCAAGAGGTTGGGTGGGTGAGTGTGGGGGTTCTGCGGAATCCTAGAGACCTGAAGGTGTAACCAGGGGGAGGGGAGAGGGTGGGATCTGGGGAGCGAGAGGCAGAACTGGTTACAGGTTTTCTAGATACCCAGACGGAATGCGGAGGTCGCAGTCGCGCTCCGAGCCTGCATCCCCGCCCCCAGCCCCCGGGTCCGCCGCTAGCTCGCCCGCTTGGGGCTTTCTAAGGATAGGAGCGGAGACTGCGGCGCGGCGCGACACGGTCTCGGTAGAGCCGCCTGGTCCCCGCCCCGCCGCGCCCCGACTCACATCGCCCCGCGGCCCGGGCTGCGCCGGGCCCCCGCTCCCGGGTCCCGCTGCAGCAGCCGCCGCCCGCCCGCAGCTAAGGCCTCCCCGCCCCGCCCCGCTCCCGCGGGGTCGGAGGTCGCGGGCTGCACCAACGAGACGCTGCGGGCCGGCCGACCCGAGCGGGGGCGACCGGCAGGCTGCCTAGAAGGTCCCTTTGGAGGACTTTGCAGTCGGGGGCAGAGAGCATGCGCAGACGCCAGAGGGCGCTAGGGGCCGACGGCTGGGAATCCTGAGGGGCGTGGCCTGTCTTGAGAGGGGCCCGACGCGGGGTGGGGCGGGGAGCAGAGATGTCAGTAGTCTCTCTAGCAGAAGAGAATCTCGAGAGATAGCAGAGCGGATCGGAGGACTGAAGCGGGACAGGATTCGGAATCCAGGAGGGAAAGTAGCGAGGAACACTGGGGACAGAGGGGAGGAGCTGGAGAGGCCCGCAGGGGGGGCGGGGCTGAAGCCGGGGGCGGGCCGAGAGACTCTAGACCTTTCGGGCTTCGCGGTGGCGCATCGCGTCGCCAAGTCCGCGGATACCTGCGCCCTTCCCTCCCTGAGACCCACGAGCGCTTCCCTCAGTCTGCAGCACCCAGTTGTGGCCCGACGGCGGGTCTCACCAGAACAGCCCGGGCGGCTGAGACCCCACTCCTAAACCAGCAGCTAGACAGGGACCCCAAGCGAACTCGGTAAGCACACGTCGAGCTTCCGCCCTGCGGGTGGTCCGCAAAGTCCTAGGAAAACTTTGGGGCTCTGCCGAGAGGCCACTTGATAAGAACGTATATTTCCCTCCCTTTTCCCTCTGATTCAGGGATACCGTTCCACTCTACTGCTCTCTAGTGCCTAGGACCTCTGGGGCTCATCCTTCCAAGAATGGGTGTTGCTTGGGGAGGTTGAACCCCTGAGCTAGGTTGCATCTGGGGCGAGAGGCGGGAGCCAGTGTTTGACCCGATCTTATCTGAAAGGAGAGGAGGGGAACTATGGGAGGAAACCAGCGTGTTAGTAAGATGGGGTTCAATGGTAGCTGGAGGTGAATCAGGTTGCTCGGAGGTGGGGTACAGGAAGGGTGACAGGTAGAAGTCTGATTTCTGAGAGTTATTTTTGTGCCAGAGTTCCATGCAAACTAGAACTAATCCGGAAGAGGGTACCCCAGAAACCTCCTCCCCCTTTGTTTTGTGGAGCTGAAACAGTGCTGCTAAGGGGTGTGGCTGTTCCTATCCCTGAGTATGGAGTCCATCCTGGCCACCTTCCACAGGAAACCTGCCCTGAGGGACTGACAGGAAGGAAACAGGTGGGTGTGGAGCCAGGAAGGAGGGAAGGGTGGCACTGGATATTTGAAGGGGGCTGGGGGGGGTGTCCATGGGGTTGGGTGGCGCTCTGGTGGTTATACACGGAACCTCAGGATTTCCCAAAGCCTAGAGATTCACTGTTGGTTCTCCTGAGCTCAGCTGCTGCCCCCAGGTAGGGTACCTCCTAAAACTCCCGGAACTTTGTAGTTTGCTCATTGGTCAATGGTTTGGTTGGTTTTTCAACTGTAAAAGCGGAGAAGAAACTGCTTCAATGGACGGTAAGAATGGACCTAGTATATAAAGTTCTAGAATAGTCGCGGACACTGAGTAAACTTGTAAATGTTTGCTTCGGCTGTCACCATCCCACACAACCCAGCCCTTCACCCAGAATACAGGTGCATGAACTCTATTCTCTCTGGTTCCTGCTCACTAGCCTGCGACCTCATCCAGAGCAGTGCCCATCTTTTCTCTGCATCAGTAGTTAGTCCCGCCCAGGGACACCGTGATCCCATTTTGACTGTGCCTAAAGAGGTGCACTGGGACTAGTCATTAAAATTGCTGCTATAAAGTGGGGTGTGGTGGTGCATGCTTTGGATCTCTGCACTTTGGAGGTTGAGGCAGGAGGATCAGGAGTTCAAGGCCAGCCTTGGCTCTGTGAGACCCTGTTTCATGCTGCTATAAGGACAGGAGGTATAGCTTGGTGGAAGAGGGCTTGTCTGGTTTGTGAGGGGCTATGGGGTAGACACAGAATTTTCTTGTACCCTTGAGACATTTAGACTAGATGAGGAGACACTGGGTACTAATTTGGGGCCACTGACTATGCTTCCTTTGAGAACTCAGGAAGGGAGAACTGGTACAGACCAGAGAAGATGAGGAGGATTCCTGGCAAGGAGGCCTTCAGCCAGGCAATGCTGGGCAAGGGCAATGCTGGAAAAGAACAGCCCGAGTAGGGTGTAGTGCGGAGATGGGTATGTGTGTGGTATAGTGACTGAGGAACAGCCTGGGTAGGGTATAGTGAGGAAACAGGTGAGTGTGTGGTGGGGTGACCGAGGAACAGTCTGAGTAGGGTGTAGTGAGGAGACAGGTGTGTGTGGTGGGGTGACGAGGAACAGTCTGAGTAGGGTGTAGTGAGGAGACAGGTGTGTGTGTGTGGTAGGGTGTGGTGAGGAGGCAGGTGTGCGGTGGGGTGACTGAGGAACAGCCTGAGTAGGGTGTAGTGAGGAGACAGGTGTGTGTGGTGGGGTGACTGAGGAACAGCCTGAGTAGGGTGTAGTGAGGAGACAGGTGTGTGTGTGGTAGGGTGTGGTGAGGAGGCAGGTGTGTGTGGGGTGACTGAGGAACAGCCTGAGTAGGGTGTAGTGAGGAGGCAGGTGTGTGTGTGGGGTGACTGAGGAACAGCCTGAGTAGCGTGTAGTGAGGAGGCAGGTGTGTGTGTGGTGACTGAGGAACAGTCTTAGTAGGGTGTAGTAAGGAGGCAGGTGTGTGGGGGGGTGACTGAGGAACAGCCTGGGTAGGGTGTAGTGAGGAGACAGGTGTGTGTGTGTGTGGTGGGGTGACCGAGGAACAGTCTGGGTAGGGTGTAGTGAGGAGGCAAGTATGTGTGGGGTGACTGAGGAACAGCCTGAGTAGGGTGTAGTGCGGAGATGGGTGTGTGTGGTGGGCTGCACTGAGGGACCTTGGGAAGACTGGCAAGGTGAGTAGGAGAGCTCCAGCCTACCCAGAGGCTCATGGGAGAGCAAAATGGTTCCTTCCATGGTTGCTTTCTCTTCTACACCACCCAGCTTTGTAATATCCAAGAATTTGAACTTCACAAGCTCAGGGACTAAAGATCTGACCTTGCCACTTACAGCTGTTTGACCTTGGATACACACACCTACCAGTGCTGTCTGAGCCCCAGCCTGGTCGCCTGTAAGCTGGGGACAACGCCTACCTCAGTCTCCTGGCTGTTGACAAGACTGAGATGGCGCTTGGAAAGCACTTGGCATTGCCTGGCATTCTGGGAAGGCTCACTGAACGAGCTGATCTTCTGTCTTTTCCAGGCAGACTGTCGGTCACCAGTGTCAGCTCAGAACTGACTGATCCCTCCAGCAGGACAGTTCTATGTTCAGGGAGCCAGATCCACCAGTTAACTCAGACAGTGGCGCAGGCCAGCAGCCAGTAGAGGGCGATGAAGACACCTCTGTTGAGGTAGGAGTCCCACTCTTTCTGAGACCACCATGCTCTCATCCTCTGGTCCTCATTCCCCTCCTACCAACCAGGAGATGTTTGCATTTTTCTTTCCGTCAAAACAAAACCAAGCCTTTATTAGCCAGGTGTGGTGGGCACACCTTTAGTCTTAGCACCCAGGAGAACTCAGGAGGCAGACGCAGGCAGATCTCTGTGAGTACAAGGCCAGCCTGGTCTATGGATGAGTATCAAGTTCTAGGCCACTCGGGGCTGTAGAAACACACCCTGTCTCAAACAAAACCAAACCCGAAGTTTGTTAAATATTTACTCAGTGTGTGTGTGTGTGTGTGTGTGTTGTGAACCACAACACGTGTGGAGGTCAGAGGACCTGCGGGAGTCAGTCTTCCACCATGAGGATCCAGAGAATCAAACCCAGGTTTGGTGTTGAGTGCTTTTACGTGCTGAGCCATTTTGCTATCCCTGGTCCTCTGTCCCCCACTTTGAGGTAAGACCTTGTCATGTAACCCTTGAACTTTGTCCTCCTACCTCAGCCTCCCAGTGGGTGGGGCTGTACACCCCCTCAGCTTTGCCTAACTCTTTGTAGACTTGTTCTCTTTTCAGGACTTAGGGGTTGAAATTCATTCCTGCAAACATAATAGCACCTCTCCCAAGTCCGCCTAGGTTGTCAGAGCCTGGTTCCAGGAGTGTGTGAATGTGGGGCTTCCAGTACATGGAGTGGTGTTTGGGGGCTCCTTCCAGGCAGGTCTCGGGTCAGGATGGACCTACTGTTCACTCTGTAGACCAGGCGTGAAGTTAGAGATCCGCCTGCCTCTGCCTCCCGACTGCTGGGACTAAAGGCGTGCGCTACCATGCCGGACAGATCTACTGTTTTTAGTGACGGGCAGGAGGGGGTTTCCTGCAAGTGGAGAGGAACGCTTAAGAGCTGCTGTAGATTGGAGGGCAGGTGATAAGGGGAAGGGAAGGGAGGGGAGGGGAAGACCCAGCCCCCTTCTCCTGTGCCTCCTCAGGCTCCTCCAGGATCGAGCTTGGGCCCACCTTGCCTGGATACCAACCAAGCCTCAAGCTGGCGCCAGTTTCGGGCCCTCCTTCAGCAGTTTCCTCCACAGGACAGTGACGTGGGTCCCCCCCCTTCCCTCGCTCTTCCTTCGCTCTCTCTCCACACCTTGTTACCTACTGTGTAGTAAGAGTCTTGGTCTAGAATTCGAGATGTATGACTAAAAGGCTCAATTTTGTCCGTAGCTGGAGGAAGCAATTCCCTTTAGCTTGAGTTTCCACAGCTAATGACAGACAGGTGCAGGAATACATGTCCTGCGCATCACACGGCTTAGCTTAAGAGCAAATGGGGAAATGGACATGGACGGCATCTGAAACCAAGAATGGGGTGCACAAATGTAGAAATGTGGTTGTTCAGTGTTTATTGAGGGCCCCAGCATGTGCAGCCTAAAGACTTACAATTCATCGAGAGGCAAGACAGTCAATGGAGCAGAGAGAACACATGTGAAAGGGATTCTGGGACCTAGCTCAATGGGAACAAGGGCCACACTATGTGGTGATGGTGCTAAGTGCTACCCTGTGCAGCCCCGAGTGCCGGCTTTCTCCGCGGCAGCACATGCGTCATTCCCTCCCAAGGCTCTGCCTCTCTCCCAGCCAGCATCAACCTTAGAGAACATGTCAATCCAGCAGTGTTCTAAGGTTTGGGTGCATGTGGGCCTTTCCTTTAGGAGCGCTACTGTCTGGCCCTAGGGGAGGAGGAACTGACCCAACTGCGGCTCTTCTGTGCCCAGCGGAAGCAGAAATCCATGGGACAGGGGGTGGCTCGCTTGTTACCTCCCAAGCTTGAAGGATACACCTGTGAGAAGGTAGGGAGTATGTCTGTCCCTTCTCCATCCCTGAGCCTTTCCCTTCCTCCGCCTTTTGCTCTGCAGAAAGGGTTGGGGGGAGTTTGGCGGAGAAATGTTTTCAGGATTGGTGATTTGGTAAATGTTAGGGAAAAGAGGAAGCCAGGTTTGGGGAGTTGGCCTCTGCGGTGGAGATGGGCCTGCAGCATAATATGAACAGCTGGATTGGGGGATTGGGGTGTGGTTGGAGAGCTATGAGCGAAGCTAAGAAGGTTCAGGTTAAGAGCCCAGGGCCTCTGCTTTGGCAGTGCAAGAAGCTGCTGAATCCAGGAGAGTACGGCGTGTTTGCGGCCAGGGCTGGTGAGCAGTGCTGTTGGCACAGACCCTGTTTTACTTGCCAGGCCTGTGGACAGGCCCTGATAAACCTCATCTACTTTTATCACGATGGACATCTCTACTGTGGCCGCCATCACGCAGAGCTGCTGCGACCTCGATGTCCTGCTTGTGACCAGGTAGAGCAAAAGGGGAGAGAGACACTGGGAGAATTCCTCCCCAGAGCCAGCAATGCTGGAGCAGCTGTCACCTTCCTAGGCTGGAGGGTCTTCTAGAAGTGGAGAACAGGGTGGAGAGAACGAGGAACTAGCCAGGGCCACTCAAGAGCTCTGCGCACATGGGACCTTTACCTCTGCTCCCCCAGTGCAAACGGGTCTGTAAATTCTCTTAGACTCAGAACGTTTCTGGATCCCTGAATAATCACTATGCCAGATGCTCAGTGCTGAGCTTGACCATGCTAGAACCACCCTAACAACATGAAAGACAGTACTGAGCCTTGGGAGTCAGGAAAGCTCTGGGGCCCAACTTCTGGCTATGCCACCTGCTACATGGAGGATCCGGCCAAAGCCAGTCACCCTCCCAGAATCCTAGAGTTACAAAGTACTCCAAATCGGAATGCCTGTGGGCAATTTTTTCTTTTTTGAGCGTTAATGGGTATAAGGTGTGGTTACTGGATGGATGGATGGATGGATGGATGGATGGATGGATGGATGGATGGATGAATCAATCGTTTTCCTCAACCTCTCCCAGCTGATCTTCTCTCAGAGCTGTACCGAGGCCGAAGGACAGCGCTGGCACGAGAACCACTTCTGCTGCCAAGACTGCGCCGGGCCTCTGGGTGCAGGACGTTATGCCCTGCCCGGGGGCAGCCCCTGCTGCCCCAGCTGCTTCGTGAGCCGCTACCGGAGTGCAGATTCTAGCTCAGTAGAGGCACTGGAAGGGCTAGCGTCCCTTGGTAAAGGAGGGGACGGTGCGATCTTAAGGGGGAGGGGGCGGCGGCTTAGGCTGATCATAGAAGCGGGGAATCTCCCGGGCCAGAACCCCTCGTCCCATTCCCCATGCTGTCTTCCCACCGCACCCCCCAGACGCGAGCATTGGGACCCGAAGCTCTCACCGCGCGTCCTTGGCCTGCGCGCTCCGAAGGCCTCCTGAACCCTCCCGGCGGGGCTGCGGCGCCAAACTCGCTCCCGGGCTGGGGACGCCGTCGCCCACTGGTGGACGGAGGCGGGGGCCCTTGGGGTAGACTGGCGGCAGCGGCGGCGCGCACGGCACCAGCCTGGGGCGGGGCGGGAGGCTGCACGCAACCCTGGCCCGCCTCTTGCACAAAGATTTGGGGGCTCTGAGATGAGCATTTCTAACAGGGGAAACAGAACCCGATCCAAGCGTCGGCTGGAATGGTGCCTCCTCGGATGACAAGATCACCTCCCAAGTTACACTTCCCTCTACAGTAGCCAGCTCCACTCTGAAAACCCCGAGTGGGGCGTCCAAAAGGCAGGGCAGAGAGAGCCCTAAGACTCCCGGAAACGCCAAAGAGCACAGCCCCTGCCCCACCTGCTCCTCTTCCTCTGAGTCGGAACCCGAAGGCTTTTTCTTGGGCCAGCGCCTTCCAGGTCCCTGGAAGTCCTCCCAAAACCTCCAGACAGATGACAGAGACATCTCCAGGAAGCACTGCACCATTTGTTAGTGGGGCAGCCCGGAGAGCAGAGTAGTGAGATGGGGGAACCTATGAAACAGGATAACAAGACTGCAGTGTAAAAAACCCGAGACTGAAGGCAGGCAGACACGCGGGACAGTCCCATCCACACTCACATTCTCTAACCTGTAGAAAAGTTTGTTGGAGAAACACCACTGCCCAGAACTTCCTGGGTGAGCTAGCCCCTATCCCTAAGGGCTGTTTAGCCCCACCGTCAGCACCTTGCTTAAACTAACGGAATGGTGGCGCTACACGAGTAACACGCCCCAGGCGCCGGGAAGGTGGGGCAGCGAGCACCGGCTCCACCTCCGACCTGGGTTCCAAGCTCGTGGAAGCAGCCGGGGGCGGGTCTTCTTGCGTCTTACTACCGGCAGGCGGAAGTGCGAGGTCGGAAGTTGCGCGATCAGTCTGCGCCGACTCTGAGCCGCGCGCAGGCACTGTGGAGGTGCTCGGTGCTGTTATGGCTTCTAGTGGGATGGCGGTGAGCGCCTCCGGCTCGGCCAGCGAGGCCCCCGAGGTTCCAGACAACGTGGGAGACTGGCTCCGCGGCGTCTATCGCTTCGCCACCGATCGGAACGATTTCCGGAGGTAACCGAGGCTGGCCCCTCTCTCTGATCCTCATAAACTTGTATTTCCCTTCCTACTGAGGCTGGCAATCCTAGGTGTTTTTTTGTATTGTTTTTTAACCACATTGACAACATAGTGGTTTCGTGGTAACTTTCTGTGTTTTGTTGAGGCCGTAGGCTCGTAAAATGCATTGATGTCAAAAAATATCTGTCACGTGCTTCTCAAGGTATCTAGGATGTCGACCTGGGTTGTAGCGGTGGTTCAGCGGGTGGAAGCGTTTGCCGCCAAGCTTGAGGACTTGAGTTCGATTCCTGATACCTGCAAGGTGGAGGGAGATAACCAACCCCTGCGGTTGTACTCTGATATCCACACTTGCACTGTGTCAACATGCAGTATCACACACATACAATTTAATGAATTATTTTTTTTAAAGATTTATTTATTTATTATGTATACAACATTCCTCCCATGTATTCTTGCATGCCAGAAGAGGGCACCAGATCTCATAGATGGCTGTGAGCCACCATGTGGTTGCTGGGAATTGAACTCAGGACCTCTGGAAGAGCAGTCAGTGCTCTTAACCTCTGAGCCATCTCTCCAGCCCTGAATGTATTATTTTTAAAAAGTCACCCTGACCTAGAAGGCAGGAAAGAGATGCCAAGGCATAAATCAGAATTTTACGTTAGAGTGTTAAGTTGGCCTTTGCTTGTGTTAGGAATAGATGTAAACTCCAAATTCTCACGTGCGTATTGTGTGACGTACAATACACAATACTGAGTGTTGATCAAAACCTCCCAGAAGGTGGTACTGACGTAAACTTCCCATGGTATGTCATTAGCTTCATCAAACTCAGTGACCTCAGGGTTAATGAAATATATTTTCTACTCAGGAACTTGATCCTCAATTTGGGACTCTTTGCTGCGGGAGTTTGGCTGGCCAGGAACTTGAGTGACATTGATTTGATGGCACCTCAGCCAGGGGTGTAGCCAAGTAAGCACTTAATTTTCTGTCTCTGCCTATTCCAGTTCTAAAAGACAGCAGTTCTGTTGAGCTATTCACAGAAAGTAGGAGAGAGACTTGGTATAAATCCTCACTCTTGGATTTCTAGGTGAAAGCAGTTTCCTTTTTGTTTTCCAATTTCTAATACCACCTGTTATCTGGTTGCAGAGAACGGAATTCCTGTGTACTCAAACTTCCCAAGACAGCCTACTGTCTAGGACCACCACAAGATACTACTCCCATGGCAGCTGAACCTCCACCCCCTGGGCAGCCCCCAGCTTCAGCTCAAATGTTGACTGCACAACTGTGTGTGCATCCCTACATTTCTGCAGAGGGTGATCTCTGCCCTTGTCCCAAGGAGTAGTCATAGTTCTTGAAAACAGATTTCAAATAAAGCCTGCACACAAAGACGTTTTATTCTTTTAATAAGAAACTTCTTTCAAAACCACGGTGTAAAAAGTCAGTTTACAAAAACACAAAAAAAAAAAACCATGGATTTGTGTTTCACACTCAAGAGACAGCAATGAGCCCCAAACATGAATTGTAATGGAGATGTTTGTCTCATTTAAAAAAGAGAATAGAAAAAAAGACATTGAAAGGGAACGTCCTGCTGCACAGTGATAAAGCTGAGCTGCGCAGCTGACTCTCGAGCAGTTACTGCTGGTGAGCATTCCTGGGGAAGAAGCCATTTGCTGTTGTTTGGCATTTTAGTTCACCAGATGGGTTTTCCAGGCACCAGGGAGGCACTGTTGTTGGAATAGAGAGAGTTGGTGGCAGAAGAGAGCACTGATGTGTGGGTGGAGTCACCTTGTTAGTGGGAAGCAACTACCTACCCCGACTCATGCTAGTGCCTGGCTGTGTTCTGTGCAGACTCCTGTGGCCGGGGGACAAGCTGGTGCTAGAAGTAGGCTCTCCAGAGTCTCATTTAGTCAAATTTACTGGCATTAAAAAAAAAAAAAAAATACTGCTTTTTTTGTGCAAAGGCCCTTTTGGAACTGGTCTTGGATAACAGGGCACGAATGAGAAGGGCCAGTGTAACTGGGCCACAGCTGCATGACGATGACAGTTACTGCTGGCTGCTTTCCAGACACTCATGATGTGACTTCCAAACACCCACTGAAAGAAAGCGGGGAAAAAGCCTTTTTTTTTTTTCTTTTTTCTTTTCTGGAGGCAGGATATCTGCAGCCTAGGCTAGCCTCAGTTGAAGATGGCCCTGAACTCCTTATCTTGTTGCCTCCACCAACTGTGGGAAACTGTGGGAGTCCAAGTGTGCTCTACCATGCCTGGTTTTACGTGGTGCTGGGATCAAACTCTGAGCCTCAGGCTTGCTAGGTAAGCACTGCACTGACTACGCCATGTATGATATGGGCTGGGGATACCATTTTCTTGTGAATGAAGAACCTGTGTGATGTGATGCGGGCCAGCAGAAACTGTGAGTAAATTCAGGCCTAGAATTGGCTTCACACGAATCTAGAGTTTACTCTGAGTCACAGATACTCTGAAGTCTGTTTTAGAAACTATTAAGAGACTGGGCTTCATGGCACATACTTAATCCCAGAGGCATGTGGATCTCTGAGGCCAGCCTCGTCTAAAGTTCCAGGCTAACCAGGGCTACACAGTGAGACCATGACTTGGGAAAAAAAAGGGGAGGGGAGCAGGGTCATGACTATGATACATGGATAAGGCTTGGGTTTGAAGCCATTACTTCCAAAGGCCCATAAAGTGACTAGGAAGCAGCTTTGTAAGCTGTATTATAGATGCAGAACCCCACAGGACCGCAGCTAAGCTAGGAAATAGCAGCCTGGTTTTGTTGTTTTGAAGAATAAAACCTTAAAGTGTGCTATATGATTCTATAGCTGAGTAGTCTAGTTAGTTAAAAATTTGAAAATCAGAATCGAGATAGAATTAAGACATAGCTTTTAAAAATATAGTTTTTTTTTCATTCCAAATTTAAGATAGAATCTCAAGTAACTTTACTCTTGCTTTTTGAAGTCATAACGCTGGTTTGGCAGTTTTTGTTTAAACTGGTTTATGTGACCTGGAACCCATTGTCTCAGGCATGCTAGCTAAGTGCCGTAGCAGTGAGCTATTTCGTCAGCAGCTGTTGTATTTTAAAAGAAACATGCCAGCATAAGTATGGACAGAGTTAACAAAAGTGACCGCTTGCCCATGGCTACTAAGCTGTCGTGTAGTTACAGCCATGTGTGAGTTGACAAGTAAATAGTGGTTAAAGGATAATTCTGGACTGAGAGCAGACAGGAATGTGGAAGAGATGACGTGCACAACTCTGAGAAGGCGCTTTAGCGCTGACAAAAAGAGAACCACCCGAGAGATCCACTCTTAGCTGGTAAAAACCAAGTGACCCTGGAAAATTTCACCCCAAAGATGCACTCTTTACCTAATTAGTCCCAATTAGGAACTGGGCTGAGAGACCCAATACCAAATGCGCTTTGAATGGCGAACCTGTCAACACCTTTGGGGAAGTCTCAAGAGCTCAGTTGGAAACCCTTGGGCTGGCGTGAAAGACAGGCTGTGAACAGCCCAAGTCTTGCTAACCTTCCAGTCACTTAGCACCATCCCAGCTGCATCTGCCCAGGAAGTCCTGAGTGGTGATGTCAGGGACATCATTTTTGCATCACTCACTCTGCATATTACACAGTGTACTGGTTTGTTTTACAATCTAAAGGTTCACATGTGGGGGGATTGTTTCCTACACTGCTTCCTGATGGTTTGTGCAGAAGGACTCCAGAATCGATGAAGATTCCACTGCCATTGATTGCCTAACTTCTGATCATTTGGCTCTCCCAACTAGCTGGAAACCCTTCCACACATAAGCTGCAACCCCAGATAGGGATGTGGTACACATTCAGGAAAGGGTCACTTTCCAGAAAAGGTCAGCATTAATGTTCAGCATATACAAGAGGCAATGAACAACAGTAGTGTATGTTGGCTGCCTTGAAAGACAGCTATCTGATGGATGATTATAAATACAATTATGGACACTGGAACTCAAGAACTTGCTGGTAAGGACAATTTGCATTCATACACAGGAGATAAGAATGTTCTATAAAATCTGATAACACATACCCTTTAAACACTACAGATCCACCTGCCACTTGACATAACAAAAAGGAACCCTTCCCCTTAACTTTTCAATCTCATGCAAACTGTAATTAAGAACAAGGCACCAAATTTTATGAATTGTATAAAATTAGTTCACAAAGCTTTATCAGTAAAACAAATGTCAGATCTCCCTGGCTTCCCCCCACCCCCGCCACCAAGTTTTCATTCTGCACTACTGTCGACCTCTCAGCACTCTGGAGCACTGCCAGCCAGCCCACCACATTGGTTTGTCCCCTGAATGTGGATGGAGCTGAAGGCATAACCAGAGCAGGGGACTCACACGATCATGGACTCTAGAAGCCTTGCCACCGTGAACAAAAATAAACTCTGCTATCGAGTCCATAGGACACACGAACACTTCTACAGTTTACAGCTTTATTCATGGCATTTTTAGAGACATCTAGAATTCTTTACCATGTGGCACTGCCCTCCTATTTCAGCCAGAGGGGCTGGTTAAAGCTGGTAAAGCTGGCAAGAGCTCTGCCTGCGGCTTGATGAGAGCTGCAGTTCCTGGCTGCCACGGGTATCCCTGCTACTTCTGCACTAGCATGGGTGCTGCTCTTAGGGGCAACCACGAGCATGAGGGCCAGGCTAGACTGAGGTAAGAAATCATTTTTGAGGGCTGGGGTGTATTCATCTTGGCTGGCTACAGTGGTAAGTAAACACACCAGCCGATTACAAAGGGTTCAGAGAGAGACTGCTGCTGGCAAAGCAGCACCTGGCATTTGGCCTGGGGCCAGCGAGTCATGATCTATCTGTTCTCTTCAGAATGTCTCAGTGTGATGCCAACTGACACAGCCCTCTTAGGCGCTGCAGGCAGCAGAGGGAGCACAGCACAGCACAGCAGCCCAGACAGTGCACAGTGCTTCTACAACAGAGATCCATGCTACTGCTCCTGCTGCCTGAAGTGCTGTCTGGTTGCGGTGGCACCTTCATGAGGGTGGCTCAGTGGAGACAGCTAGTTTTAGTTAGAACTCATTTTAACTCATTAATCTCATATGTGGGTGTTCAGGTCAGCTAAACATTTATAAAGTCCCCATTCTGCTTACTGGTCTTGCTGATAGTTGATACAAAACTTCTTTTTTGGCCGGGCGGTGGTGGCGCACGCCTTTAATCCCAGCACTCGGGAGGCAGAGGCAGGCGGATCTCTGTGAGTTCGAGACCAGCCTGGTCTACAAGAGCTAGTTCCAGGACAGGCTCCAAAACCACAGAGAAACCCTGTCTCGAAAAAACAACAAAAAAAAAAAAACAAAAAACTTTTTTTTTTTAAAAAATTGAATTAGAACCTTCTAATTTTCCTTTAAGTGTTTATATTGATTAATGTTTTCCCCTCTAAACAGTCAGATCTGTATTCTTTGCCTGCAAGTTCTCTTTCTAGAATAAACAACACAGGGTTTAAGATGAGGTGCAATCCAGTCTTGTTTCCTTTTTTACTCCCAATAGTTTGTTATTTTCATTTTTCAGACAAGGTCTCACGATGTAGCCTCAAACTCATAATCCTCCTGCCTCACCCAAGCAAGTGCCGTCCTTCCAGGGGTGTACCAGCACACCGAGCTTTGTTTTTGAATGGGCTTTGCTACCATGGTAACAAATCACTATCATGTACCTTGGTAATGTGGACCTCAGGCAGTGTGGACAACCGGGACACTTTAAAACAGTGTCCTGGAGAGGAGGAGGCCGTGCAAAGCTCACAAAAAAGCCTGCAGTAGACAGTAAAAACCAAGCAGCACAAAAATGCCATACATTATCGCTTCCAAATAAAAGCTGATACAGAAATCTCACAGTGTTGTAAAAAGGCAAGTTTAAATCTAGCCACTCATCCCTGTCAGGGAGCTGTTTTCTGTCTGATTTCTTCCATGTCTCAGTGATGTCTGGCAGGCCTACGGGAGTTCATCTCCACTGAGGGCAGCAGTGAATACTACGGGTGTGCCTGGGAAACGCAACAGTGCCTCCTTCAGCCTCACTGTCTCTGTGCCCCCCCCTTCAACTCCCTTCAAGTGACAACTGTACTACTTAACACAAGCTACTTATTCACAGGAGAGGCTGTGGGCATTGCACAGGTCACTGCAGAGAGAATGAGAGTTTACTGTGCTTCTGCCTGGGCATTTGACTCCATTTAGAAATGGAGCAAATTTTAAAGATGTGTTTTTACTAATAGCAGAGTAAAAGACAGGAGTCTCTCTACTTCATGGACTGAGGGCTGGAGAGAATGGGTAGCGAGTGGGAAGAGAACATGAAAGGCCACAACCAAGAGCTGGACACACGGTCAGTTCCTAGGGAAGCGAAAGATCCAAATCTTGTGAGCACCAATGTTGTAGGTGCAGGAGAGAAGCTACGTAGCACACAAGGTAAGACCATAGGGCAGCAGGCACTGGGACAATCCCAACTCGCCTTCCCGAATTCTGAGAAGGCTTCTGACCACTGACCCAAACCACGAGCTGGTTCCAGACCTGAGCCAGGGTCCTGCTACAGGACTGGAGGAGTCAGGAGTGTCTGGCTTAACATGCACAGACCGACCATGCGCTGGTCTGTGCCTCCTATGACTGCCTCTTCAAAGGGAAGGGACTGCTAGGCCCTGTCTCCCAGTCCGTGTAGAGCGAGATGACAGCAGCTCAGGAGGAACCCAGCTCTGAAAAGCCTTCCTATTTGGCACAGGAGATCTGCTCCATGCCCCTCACTCCCTTGATGGTCACCTCTTCTGTGAGATAAATCCTGTGACTTTACCTTCCACTCTGGAACCAATCTTTCCCACCAGCTGCCAGCCCTGGGCCCCTCCTCATGTGCTCTGCAGTGCTGCAGAAAGATCCTGATGAGTAGGGGGCTCACGACAGAGAGAAGACAGGCATGGCTGCTCTCCTGGCTGGGTGATCACTTGCCTACCCCCCTCCAGGTCCCTCAACTATCCAGAAGCAACTGACAAAAGAATCTTCATAGAAGTTACTCCTTTAGATTTGTTTTATGAAAGGAGGGAATTTTCAAATGTTTTCAAAAGAAAGTGACTACCAATTTTTTGACAGGGCAGGAATCACCTGGCATTCTCTCCTTTAGGCCTAGAGAGGCAAGCCCAGTGATCTGTTACTGTGCAAGCCTTATTACCCATGAGGAAAAAGGTAAGGACATTTTAATGCATGCCTCCCAGTCAGGGGAGTGCGTATGTTCTGCCTTCGTCCTTGCTGCTGGACTGCACCTGAGCTCGGAGTTGGGTTTCTGAGAGTCTTGCGCTGCCCTGAACTGTTCTTCGAGTGTAAAAAAGGATGTAGGCCTGGGTTTTGCACACGTCCTCGACACTGCATACATCCAGCTTTGAGTCATTGCAGTGGACCCAAAAACCTAGGAAACCAAAAGAGAGAGAGAAAATGACAAGCTAGTTTATCTCTCTAGACAGGTGCTGCCAGGAGATGGGGAGAGAACGCAGGGGACAGAGCCACCTTCTGATTACTGGTGGGGAGGCAGGGTCACTGTAATCCCTTTCACCCCACTATCACCAAAAAGACTCTTGTCTTCGGTACTGACGGACCAATTTTGTCCTTGTTTCCTTTATCTCTTTTTATTGTCTGCTAAAGCCTCCAGTGCCCCAAATGTCCTCAGAGTCATTTGAGTGAGACTAGAGATTTGTAACATATCACCGTGAAGTTAAAAGGCCCCATTCTTTTTGCATGACCAAGAAGGAAGCTGAGGTCTGCAGAAATTCCATTAGTAATCAATACTACTGATGATACTGTGCTAACCTCCAGCACTAGATCTAAGTACTTAGATATGGTTAGTTCTGTTCATTCCTAAGCATAACCTTACATCCTTACCAAACCCCTAACTTTCATAATGCTTCTCACTGAATCTTAATGTATCTAATTTGTCCCTAGCTGACCCAGGGGGATGGAAATAATGCAAAGCAATACAGTGTGAACAAACCAACCCTTTTCCATGTCCCCGACCCTACAGAGTAAAGCGCACGCACCTCCCTCTGTGTTGTAGCAATAGGCTGTGTAGTGTCCTGAGCCAAACCCTTTCCCGTGATGCATGACCACTGCGGAGAGATCATAGGCAAAGGTCTCTTTGTCAAGAGAGGAGAGCATGTCCCTGCAGCAGTAAGGTTCCATGGTTAATACCTGGTCAAAGACGACATGGACCCCAATCTTCTCACGATGATTACGGCCAGACCACCTAGAACATGGAATGAATTTCTTACTCATTAAACTAGTTAAACAAGAAGCTAGGAAAATAACTTTTGTTTCTCCTTTTGCCCCCCCCCCCATCCCGCTAATCCATGTGCATATCTGCTGTGACAGTTCCATGGAGTATTTGAACCTACAAACCCCTAGAGAACGGTTCAGAGCTGGGCAGTGGTGGCACACACCTTTAATCCCAACACTTGGGAGGCAGAGGTAGTAGGATCTCTGTGACTTTGAGGCCAGCCTGATCTACAGAGTGAGTTCTAGGACAGGCTCCAAAGCTACAGAGAAGCCCTGTTTTGAAAAAAACCTAAGAAAGAAACAGTTCATGCATGGCCTCTGGATAGTCTGTTACTTGCCCCTTTCATACAAGAACCATTGACTCTCCACAGCAAGTGCAAGGTGCCACAGAAACAGGCTTCTCCTTCCCATACCAAAATAAGACATCTGTCCTCCCCAAGCCCTCGAGGCAGCTCATCCCAAAGCTCACCTGAATCTTTTAAGGTGCAGCCGGAGGACCTGAGGTAGTCTGTAGATCATTAACTGCTTTCTGGCTTCACTCAGAACAAGGGGTTTGGGGTTAGATTTTCGTCGTTTGCCTATATGGTTTGGAAAGGTGTGAGACATAGGCAGTGAGGAGCATCAACCACAGTCACTGGCCACTCAATAGACATTCTCCTAGTTTTATTTATGATAGTAATGTGACTCATCCCAAATATGTCTGCATTTCCCAGCTTCACAGGCCCAAATGCAGTGGCTCTGAAGTTGTGGCTAAGATGAAAAGGGTGATGGGACCCTGAGTTAACTTTGAGGATAGGAGCTTTAAACCCCGATAATGAAACAGTAGGAGCCTGCATTCCTTGATGTCTGTGCAGCCACATGTTAGCCTTGGGATGTCCTCCAGATTCTTTTATATGACAGTCACTGTTACTGGGCTTTTAAAAGCAGTCAAACCTGATCCTGATACATCTGCTTTTAAATTGTTGCCACCAACAGCTTCCAGAGGTGATATGGGTGCTAGGTAGTATATTGCAGGTGTCATGACTTTCTTGGAATACAACAGACGGCTGCTACCACAGTGAACACACTGAGTTGAACACCAGGGTTCTATGCTTTTACATCCCTATCACTTAAATTATCATGCACTTTATGTTTAAAGGGCCTTTTCTTTTCACGGACAGGCCTAGCTGAACTTCCTCCTTATAACTAAACTCTGAGCCTCAGCTCCCTCACAAGGAGATATATTTTTTGAATGTTACATATATTTAACGCTTAAAAAAAGATGATAAATTATCATTACTAAAGGACAGAATACGAAAGCAGTTTTGTCCAACATGTTTGTTTATGTTATACATAAACTTTAAAAAAAAAAAACTTTGGTAGTTGTGATGGCTAATTTTAGTTGTCACCTTGATACACCTGGGAAGAGGGATCCTAATTGAAGAAGTGGTTACATCAGATTGGCCTGTGAGCATGTATGTGTGGGATTTCCTTGATTGTTGATGGACATAGAAGAGTATAGCCCACCGTAGGTGCACTACCGATGGGCAACTGGGCCTAGATGGCATAAGAAAGGTAGCTGATTGGAGCTTGGAAGCAAGCCAGGAAGTAGCTTTCCCCCAGGGTTTCTGCTTCAAACTCTTACCTTGAGTTCCTTCCTTGACTTTCCTTGATGATGAACTGCATATAACCTATAGGCTAAAATAAACCCTTTCCTCCCCAAGTGTCGTTTATCACAGCAACAGAAAGCTAACTAGGGCAGTAGTTCTGTGTTTTTATGCCACAGGATTTAAAATGTATTTCTCTTTCTTTCTCTCTCACACCCCGTACCCTCTTAGCCTCCCTGTTCTGGCAACTTACTCTATAGAGCAGGCTGGCCACAAACTCAAAGATCCGCCTGAATGCTGGGGTTAAAGGCATGTGCCACCATTGCCTGGCTGAAATGTGTTTCTTTTTTCTTTTTTTAGAGTTATTTATTATATATACAGTGTTCTATTTGCATGTATGCCTGCATGCCAAGAGAGGGCATACAGATCTCATTATAGGTGGTTGTGAGCCACCATGTGGGTTCTGGGAATTGAACTCCAGACCGCTGGAAGAGTAGCCAGTGCTCTTGACCTCTAAACTATTTCTCCAGCCCCTGAAGTGTGTTTCTTATAGACAAGGTGGGAAGGTAGCCAGGTTCATCTGGTCCAGTGGTTCCCAAAGGGGTCAAATGATCCTTTTGTCACAGGGGTTGCCAAAGACCATTGGAAAACACAGATGTTTACATTATAATAGCAAAATTACAGTTATGAGGTAGAAATGAAAATAATTTTATTGGTGGGGTCACCACAACATGAGGAGCTGTATTAAAAGGTTGCAGCGTTATGAAGGTTGAGAACCACTGGTCTAAACCAAAAGAACAAATGCTGACTCTAATTTTGTTTCTAAACTATAGACTTGTGAGTGAAATGGAGCCCTAAATCCTTAGAAAATACACAATGGGAATAAAACCTTCTCTGTTTCAACTGGAGACCTCTGTAAGCACTTTACTGATCCCTCAGAGGTGGTCCAGCTGCTTGTCTCTAAGCTGTTGCTCTCCGGGCTCAGAGTAGAAAGCGTGGCATCTGATTTCAAGTCCTGTTTGTAGCACTTGTGAGAACAGCCCTCTGTGACAAGACATGAAGGGAGGGCTAGCTGCTCAGGGCAGACTGCATCAGACTGCATGTGTTGCTACAGAACTTTGACCAGCCATGCAGTCATGACATGTGGAATATGCAAAGAAGCACCCAGAGAAGGGCTCTGCCCGACTTTCCCACTCCTGCTCATCAGCCTTTGAGAAGGACTAGCTGGCAATGACCACAGTCCACAGCAGAGGGAGGACATGAGCTAAGATGAAAATGATGTGGACTGTCTGTTTCCCTCAATGAAAGACAGAGAAGAAATTGCTGACCCAGCTGAGATGGACCAGCTCTGTCTCCGTTTAGTTAAGGTAAGACACAGAGAGGAAGAAGAGAGACAATCCTTAAGCTTCACAAGCACCACGCCAACGCAGTTTAAGCCTGCTGGGCCTTTCTTCTGCATTAGCAGGGCATAGAGCTTAGAGAAGTCCTGACTACTCCAGAAAAAAAAAATTACTTCCTGAAAAAAACTGAGTATTTCCTGCCTAATCTGTCACATCCAAAAATGATACAAAGTTGTTAATGCCCCTCTGTTTCTTACAGGTAAAAAGCTTTGGCCAGGTGTGGTGGTGCATGCCTTTAATCCCAGCACTCAGGAGGCAGAGGAAGGCAGATCTCTGAGTTTGAGGCCAGCCTAGTCTACATAGTGGAGTTCCAGGACAGCCAGGACTATACAATAGAGAAACCCAGTATTAAACAAAGAAACAAAGTAAAAACATAGAAAATGCCCCCCCCCCGCAAAAAAACCCAGCATATACTCCAAACAATTAATATAAAGTAATAAACTGATACCTAGGTCATTGTGTGAGAGCCAAAGTTACATTTTAAATTTTAATTACTATGTCTAAGAGATCCACGAAATAAAAAATGCCTCTGGTCTGCAAGTCCCTTGCTCAAGGACAGACAGTTCTTTAAACACTGGAGGCTGTTGTTTATGCGAGATGACAAGACACTTGTTCTTCATTACCCTTGTTTGACCTGTCTGTCCCGGATGTGCTTGGTAACATGGGGGCAGGGGTTCGCAGGCAGGAAATATGTCAGTATATATGCTTGCCCCTGATTGGACCGGATGGGAAATGCCATGAATTGTGGGTTTTCCTTCTTAAGCCACTGCAAACTGTTATTCTTGGCTATTTCCCAGGAATCTGGGTATGGATTTGGCCAGAGCCCACCCACCTGGCCATTACTTAATTAAAAATTGCTTCAAATTTGGCTTTAAACTGTGGTAGTGGTCTTATTCTCAATTGGTGGGATTAACAATTGTGTTAATACATAAAAATACATAAAATAAAAAAAACTTTGTATTTTTCATTTCTAAATCTTTATTAGATCATAAAATCCGACACCAGGGTTCCAGGGTTGGAGACATTGCTCAGCATTCAGAGTACTGGCTGCTTCTGCAAGACAACCCAGGTCTGGTTCCCAAGGCCCACATGGCTGCTCAAAGCCAATTCGAGCAGATTTGAAGCCCTCTTCTGACTTCAAATGGTCACATGGTGCATAGGCATACATACAGGGAAATACACACATAAAAACAAGCCAATCTTTAAATACCATCACCAGACACAAGCACCCATACATCTGCTATGCACGTCTATCTGTGCATGCTGGGCCAGCAGAAGCACTAGGTGTGAATATAATGACAAAGAAGGGCCTGCACATGTCCATGTAACCACACAGAAAGAGACCCAACTTAAATTAAACCAATGACACAGACACTTCATTGTGACTTTCTCTGAAATACAAACTTTGCAAGCATGTGAGAAAAAAAGCAGAAAACATCCATGAGGTTGCCATTTATCAAGTGCCATAAAATATGCTGCATTGGTTATGTGGTCCCAATATCTTAAAAATCACATCCATCCATCCATTCATTCATTTATGGTGTGTGTCTGTGCAGGTCACTTGACAACCTGTGTGAGTCTGTTCTCTTTGTCAACCATGTAGGGTTGTGCCTTTACCTGCTGAGCCATCTTGTTTTTGTCTGTGTATGTATGTGTGTGTATGGCGATGCTTGTGCCATGTGCCTGTGGAGGCCAGCAGAATACTGCGGGTGTCATTCTTCAGGGGCCATTATGGTGCTTTTGTCTGTGTATGTATATGTGTGTATGGCGATGCTTGTGCCATGTGCCTCTGGAGGCAGCAGATACTGCGGGTGTCATTCTTCAGGAGCCATCCATGGTGCTTTTGTCTGTGTATGTATATGTGTGTATGGCGATGCTTGTGCCATGTGCTTCTGGAGGCAGCAGATACTGCGGGTGTCATTCTTCAGGAGCCATCCATGGTGCTTTTGTTATTATTTAAGACAAAGTTGCTCACTGGCATGGAACTTGCTAAGAAGTCTAGCCTGGTGGCCAGTGAGCCTCAGGGATACACATGTACCTTCCTGTTCTGTGCTAGGGTTTAAAGCACACATCACCACAGCTGACTGCTTGTAGAGGAAACCCTTTACAGCTGAGAAGTCTCCCCACCCCATTATGCCATTTTTTAACAAGAGGTTCAACAGACTTTAAATCTACAGACTCAGTACAAAAACATACTTTCTTATCCTACAGCACTCAAATGGGGTATGCCACCTGGATTTAGGCTAAATAAGAACTATCAGACTACATGTGTGAGCCTGGGACCCCACAGTATTATGAAGCTAAGTACTAATGCTCCCACAGCCCCTGTTTCAGAAACCACATTCATACACTTAGCAGTCAGAAGGGTCAAAGGAGGCACAATTCTTAGGCCATTGTTTTCAGTGCTAAAGTGTGTGTACATAGGTGTGTGTGCTATGGCAGTCTGTTCTCTCTAGCTACCTCTCTGTGGGTTCTAAGGACTGAATTTCAGGTCACCAGGCTTGTGTAAAAGAACCTTTACTCACTGGGCCATCTCACTGGCCCAGGTCTGTTTTTAATGTGTAAAGTCCATATTAGTTTTTTTTATAGATACAGAAAAATATCTTGAAAAGATGGTTTAGACCCACTAGTGTCTCCACATTTCTTCTGACTACAGGGTCAAAAGCAGCTTCTTAAATTGTACTCCAGTTGCAATCCCCGCCCCTCTCCATGCAGCACTCACTGTTACACTGGTCACAAGCGTAGATTCTCCCCTCCAGGGCCTCTGTCTCGGTAAACTTGGCCAGCATCTCAGTGAGCAGGCACTCTGTCTGATTCAAAGGGACAAACCCCTTTTCTATGCAGTGGTAGCGTTCAGGGAATTCCAGGGACAGATCCCAAAAGGGCTCAATGGTATTGGATTTATAATTGCATGATACACATGTAACCTAGAATGACAAGATTGGTTTGCAGATTATATAGTTTCCATGCTTCCCACATACAATTTTGTTTGTTGTAAAGAAGACATAAAATCACCAACCACTTCTCCCAAAAAGGTTAATAAGAACTTAAATAACTGTACTAAAAGCATTGGGACATATTGTGCACGGCTGCATTTCTAAGCATGCTGAAACTAACTAGCTGTAACTGAGGAACCACAGGGCACCCCTTGCTTTTCCCCTTCTCTCCCAATGAATGCTGCCTCAGTGGAGATAGCAAGTTACCTCGGAGGCATTCATTGGGCTAAGAGAATTGGCAGGTCACTGTCTGCTTTGTGCACCCACAAATTCTCACTTGGTCCTTCCAGGTAGCAAATTTACCTCTTCTACCTTCCTTCCTTCCTACCTTCCTTCCTTCCTTCCTTCCTTCCTTCCTTCCTTCCTTCCTTCCCTTTCTCCCATACTCCCCTCATTCTTATTTTCCTTTAACATAAAATCTCACTGTGTATTCTTACTGGCCTAGAACTCATTATATAGCCCAGCTGGCCTTGAATTCTGGTTTCTCTTAGTTCAGCCTCTCAAGTGCTGCGGTGGTGACTACCCGTTTCCTACAATGTCCCGTCTGCTGCACCTCAAAATGCTGTGGTTAGACTTGCTCTTATAGGACAATATTCCTAGATGCCATTTCACATGCAGGAAGGAAGGAGAAAGCCCTGTTTCCCTTCCTAGACTACTCATCATACTTCCCAAAACCTCTGTAACTCAGTGGAGAGGCTTTACCCAATTCTCCTTACGTTGCCCACCCTTTATTTTTAAAAATCTATGATAATTCTTTTTGTGCATATTTTTATTAGGCCTGGGAATCTTTGCTTAAGTCTTGACATGGTCTTGATCCTGAAAATGAAAGATAATAAGGACATGAAGTCTATAATCCAGCACTGAGAGACGGAGTCAGGAGGACCAAAAGTTTAATAACCTCAGCTGCATAGTTAAAACACACTGAGCTACTGGAGACCATATATTTGGGGTGGTTATGGGTAGGGGGAAGGAGGCTTACTTGGCCTTCGGCATAGTTCCAATTACTACTTATAAATAAAAGGAAAGGCTCTTTCAAACGACTCTGGAAACAGTTTTCTACACAAACTGTTCACTTTTATAAACTGGACTAAAGATCAAGACAGACAGAACCTCAAGTTCACCTTCATCATCACCAGCATACAGTGTCAGGTACAAACAACCATTTTGAAACATGTAAAGTCTCAAAAATACCGGCTATACTAATTAGTTAGCCCAGGGATCTGGAAGTCCAACTACCACCCAAACTTCCCACCTTGCTTCAGGTAGGTACACACCTACCTGACTGAGCAGCTGCCCGTGAAATATGGTGTTCACCACTTTTAAGACCTGTTTGGTGAGCTTCCTCTGGGAGAAGGGGATGAGGATCCGGCGCGTGGAGCCCTCAGACTCAAGTTCCTGCTGCACCTTGTGCAGCAGTTCGCAGAGAAATTCCTGTGCGTCCTGCTGGTCGTAGCCACGGAAGGCGGGAATGAGACTCCACACTGAGTGAAGCATGGCAAAGGGCGATACCAGTGCCCACTTCCCAGACCACATGACTCGGAAGAGGGTGTGCAGTTCGTGGCAGAGGGAAATGTGCTTTGAACTGGGTTCCTTGTTCTGAATGAGCTCCAGGCTCTTGCTGATCGAGGCTCCACTGTTCCAGCAGAAGCCTTGAGGTTCGTATCCCTGGGCAGGGTCGCTCTTTACTGATAACTCTGCGGCAGAGCTGCTGGCTGGCCTACCAGAGAGCTGAGCCTTCCCGTTGGTTGCTTGGGGAAACAGATGCTCAGAGGTGGAAGGGTCGAGGTTCAGGAAGCATTCCCGGAATTTCTGAAGGTGGCTAAGCACCTGGAGGATGGAGTTCATGTAGCAGGTGTTGCCCAGATTGCGTAGGCCGGTGACACCTGGGGCCACCGCCGGCTGCCGGCGCGGCTTAAGTGTAGCCGCGGGCGCGCGCCGGGAGGTAGCGAGGGTAGCAGGGCGCACGGCCACAGGCCCGGGCGCGTGCAGGAGCAGGCGCGCACTCTTTCGCGGCGGCGCGCTGGCCAGCTCCTCCAGCAGTCGCCGCTTGACCTCGCGCCTCCGCCGCCGGGCCTCCTCTTTCTTGCGCTCCAGCGCCTCCTCCCGCCGCCGCTGCTCCAGCTGCGCTCGGCCCCTGGAGCTCTTCTCGAACCACAGTCGCAGCGTCTTGGCCAGCAAGCGCTGGCGCCTGTACCACAGAGCGGTGAGCATCTGTGGCTGTCCCTGAGGAGTGCGCTGCGGTGGGACCACGTCCTCGCCTGCAGCTGTAGACCGTAGCATCCGCCCACGCCTCGCGGGCTGGTCCTGCTTTTGGCCTTGCACCGCCAGGAGGGAGCTTCTGAGCAGCTTCAGGTCCCCCTCGGGGTTGTCATTGAGCACGTAATCCTTGCACACGTAGCAGAACACGTAGAGATCCCGGACCTCCATGGCCAGCGGGTGTCCCGTCTCTTCAAAGTGTTTCAGTGCATGGTTTTCAATGTAGCGGCCGCAGGCCACGTGGGAACACTTGAGGCAGGCCCACGCAGACTCCGTGGTGGAGCACTCCAGACAGCACCACTTCTGAGGGTTTAGGATGGAGTGGTCCTGGGCGAGCCGTAACCGCCCTACATGTTTGCATCTATCCATGTTTTAGAGCAGTCGCCACTCTCTTAATCTGCCCCCCAAAAGGAAAAAAAAAAAAAAGCAGAATTTCAGCAAAATATTTTCCTAGAAAAAAGGGGGTTGTAATTGGCATATCTGTGCAAGACTTATTTTTAAATTCAAAATTTGTTCTTTTGAAAGCAGAAACTGGTATTTCAAGTACCACCAGGAGAGAGACAAAAGTCTCAAAACCAACCCGACAACCTTAGATCAATTTCAGTGTATTTCAAAACAGAGGTGCAGAATCAGGGAAAGATAAGAAAAAGAAAGTCAAATGACAACTAATGAGGCAGCGCCCCAGCCTCAATTTTAGAAGCTAGCCTTTCTGAAGAGGATACATTTTGTAGAAAGAATCGCCAAACTCTCACTGTCTTTCCGGAAAAGTAAATAGACAAATAAATCTGATAGGACAAGAGGTGGTGTGGCTATTGGGATGGCAGTTTTCAAGTTAACCACCCAGTCAAAACAAATAAGAAAACAGAGGCAAGCTTGCTTCCCTTTGGTTTTGATACTGACTTAATTTGTAGCCCAGGCTGGCTCAAACTGGTAGCAATCCTTCTGCCTGTGTTTTGAGATAGGGTCTCACTATGTTGCTCTGGCTGGCCTGGAACTCATATGGAGCCCAGGCTGGTGTTGAGTACTAGCTTCTACTGTATTACTTTCTAATCATTACTCATTCTTTTTTTTTTTCCTTTTTTTTTTTTATTCTTTTTTACTTAAAATTTCCAACTGCTCCCCGTTTCCCATTTCCCTCCCCCAACTCCCACATATTGCCCCCTCCCCCCGCTCCCTTCCCCCTATCCCCACTCCACTTCTCCTCCCCCTAGTCCACTCCCCCTCCCTCTCGATACTGAAGAGCAGTCCAAATTCCCTGCTCTACATGAAGACCAAGGTCCTCTCATTACTCATTCTTATCCTCATTATTTCCTACTGATTTAGAGCTATGCACCTGTTAAGTAACTTCTCTAGACGTGTTTGTTTATTTTGGTGAGACATAATCTCTAGAGAAGAGTTCGTGTGTCACAAGGCAAAGACCTGAGTGTTCAACTACAGGTTGACCAGTATTGTCAGAATGACTTTCTCGGGGGTTGGGAATACAGCTCTGACAGAGCACACGGTTAATCCTCAACACTAGTAGCGGAAGGAATTATTCTCCCAGTTTGAAACAGTCCTGAAATAAGCATTTCTGGGGCACAGACAAATTACAACACACATATTGATGAAGAGATGAAAGGGTAGATGCTACTCAACACACGACAGTGCAAGCTTGATCTGCCTCTGATGTTCTCAAACCAGCTACTGGAACACAGAATCAGCAGAAATGGCATGTTTCTATTTCTCAAACCAGTCCCTGAGCTCCACCAGCATCACATCTCCTCAGGCTCCCACCCACCTACTACGTCATACCTGATGAGTCGGAATCTGCAGATAGCCAAAATATCCATTTTAGACAAACTCCAGAGATAAGTCTCTCACACATAAACATTGCATTAACCCAACAAATTAGGATGAAGAACTCAGAAACCAGAAAAGAATTCTATTTTCCAAAGCCCTTCCAAAGGCAGGATCTTATTTCATTAGGCAGCCCTCGTTGTCCTGGCACTTGTGACATACAGCAAGCTTTTCTCAGACTCAGAGATTGGCATGCCTCTGTCTATTGAACGCTGGGATTAAAGGTGTGCTCCACTGTACCTGGGATTAAAGGTGTGCTCCATTGAATGCTGGGATTAAAGGTGTGCTCCACTGTACCTGGGATTAAAGGTGTGTTCCACTGCACCTGGGATTAAAGGTGTGTTCCACTGCACCTGGGATTAAAGGTGTGCTCCACTGCACCTGGGATTAAAGGTGTGCTCCACTGTACCTGGGATTAAAGGTGTGCTCCACTGTACCTGGCTATTTTCTAAATTCTTCCACTCAGACCAACAATGCCTAAAATAATAAAATATTCTCTCTCTTGCTTTCCAATACTGTAGTAACTAGTCACATGTGACCACCAAGCTCTTGAAATGTGCCTAATGGGATTAAAGGACTGAACTTTTTTTGGAGGGAGGGGCAGGGTTGAGACAAGGTTTTTCTATGTAACTTTGGCATTCCTGGAACTCGGCTCTGTAGACCAGGCTGGCTTTGAACTCAGAGATCTGCCTGCCTCTGCCTCCTATGCTGGGATTAAAGATGTGCGCCACCACTGCCTGCCTGGCAGGACTCAACTTTTAATTTCATCAATTTTAATTAAGATAGTCAGGAGAAGCTGAGAATAGCTCATGCCTTTAATCCCAGAATTTGGGAGGCAGAGGCAGGTGGATCTCTGTGAGTTCAAAGCTAGCCTGGTTTACACAGAGCAAGTGCCAGTCAGGCCAGTCAGGGCTACACAGGGAGACCCTGTAATAAACAAACAAACAAACAAAAAAAACCCCACAACAATATAGTCTTATCTGGCTAGTGACTACAGTCTGTGATAACACAGGTTTAAACACACCAGGCCCAGCCGAGTGGAGGCTTTCAGATTTATATCTTAATGACCCCTTCTTACGAGATTCTGATGCCCAGAAAATGCCCATTTTGTCCTAGTGTATCTTCAGAAGTTAGCTGCCACCAAATCTGATACTGTGAAATACAGCACCAAAAGACTAATGTCTTTTAAAGTCAGCTTCTGGGCTAAAATGAACTAGAGAAACAACACAGACCACAACCCAACAACCCACACTGTCTCTGTGGAGATGATCTGTAAACTGCTGGTCAAGCATACCCTTTCCTGCTCAGCTTCCTTCCCCATTACAAATCTATAAAGGTGACTCACTAAGCCTGCCACATGGCAGAGTACACCATTCAGGAAAACACTAGGCCACTCTGCACCACACCAATCACCCCAGCTAGGCAGACGAGCTTCTCAAAGGACAGCACATCTGATCTCAAAATGGAAATCTCACAAAGTAATGCAAATAAAAACAAGTACCTTATCCAATACAAGACAGAGTAGAAGGAACACAACCTCTAATAGGTGTGACTCTCCCACATGCATTCTGACTTTATTTCAGAACAGGCCCAAACCCCACTAACAGAAAGGGAATTCTACTTTGTATTTTTCTGACATGTACATTCTTCTCTCCATATTCTCAAAGACCACAATAATTCTAAATTTTCACTTGACACATACATCACCATTGTGACAGGTACTCAATACTCTAAACAAACGAACCTAAGTGTGACTGGCAAAGAACGGACTGCCTCTCAGCAGCTCTGCAATGGAGTAGACCAGACATTTCATTTACAAATGCCCTGCACACCCCGGATTCAGGTGTATATGTAAAAGTAAATCCAGCAAGTATTAGCATTTGATTTTTTAATCATCATAGTTTGTTTATTTACTCTCTCTCTCTCTCTCTCTTTTTTTTTTTTTTTTGAAGCAGGGTCTGACACCCAGTTCAGGCTGTCCTTGCACTCCTCCTGCCTCCGCCTGTCAAGTGCTGGGTTAGGGTTAACTAGGCATGTCCTAGTTAGGGTTAATGTGACCAAAAGTAACTAAGAAAGGGTTTATGTAACTGAATGTGTAAAAGGGGGGTGAGCGCGAGTCAATCCCAAACTAACTTTGAAAGATTCCAGTTATTATTCTTTATTGTAAGGGGAAAACTCACAGAATAGGAGCGAGAAGTCCAACTTCAAGGTGTGTTACGTGAAAATAGAGAGCAAGAGCTGGGCAGGCCAGCAGTTTTCTCTGGGTACCCAAAAGGTCACACCCCAACCTGGTCCAGCCTCTTCAAGGTCACTGGCTGAAGGAGGTTCCCCATCAGGTTTACTTCACTTATACTTCTGGGTAACAGTTCATCAATGAGGGAAGTCAGTTCCTACTCAAGCAGGGCAGGAGCCGATGCAGAGGCCATAGAGGGGTGTTATTACTGGCTTACTCCTCATGGTTTGCTCTGCTTTCTTATAGAATCAGGACCATCTATCTGTCCAGGGATGGCACCACTCAGAATGGGCTGGGCCCTCCCCATCAGTCACTAATTAAGAAAATTCACTACAGGCTTGCCTACAGCCTGATCTTATGGAAGCATTTTCCCAACTGAGGCAGTTTCTTCTCTGATGACTCTAGCTTGTGTCAAGTTGATGTTAAACTAGCCAGTACACGGGATTACAGGTATAAACCACAATTCCAGCACCTTATTACACTTGTAGGTGTAGCTGAGTGCTTTGCTTAGCAGTCATGATGCTCTAGATTCAGTATCCCCAGAAACCATGGAGGAGAGGAAGAGAGGAGGAAGCCAAAAGCTGAATCAGCTGGGTATAAAACCAGAATCAAGCTTTAAATGATCCCACAATTAACTATCCCTAAGTGTCAAATAAAATCTAACCATTGCCTTTTGTTGTGACAAGAAACTTCTTGATTTATTATATCATATAAATATTGTTTAAAATTTATTTTCTTTTTAATTATATGTACATGTACATGACTATGGACACTAGGAGAGAAAGTTGGATGCCCTGGAGCTAGAGTTATAAGCTGTTGAGGGTGCCAGATGTAGGTGCTGGGGACTTAACTTGGAAGCTCTGGAAAAGCAGGAAGCACTCTTAACCACTAAGTCATCTCTTCAAGAGATGAATGAACATTACAATTATTGTTTAAAAAAAAACAAGAAAACCTAAAGCATGAAAATGTCTTTTCAATACAATATTTTTTTAAAAATTATATATATATATATATATATATATATATATATATATATATATATGGTACTCTATCTGCACACCAGGAGAGGGCATCAAATCTCATTATAAATGGCTATGAGCCACTATGTGGTTGCTGAGAATTGAACTCATGACCTCTGGAAGAGCTGCCAATGCTCCATCTTCCCAGCCCCATGAAAATGTCTTTTAATTTGGGTCATTCCCATTATTCTCACACAGAAAATATGTTAGCAATGTGTAACTACATCACCAAAATTTTCAATGAATAAAATAGGAAACAAATTATGGAAATCTCTACAGGAAGATCTCTATTTCTCTCTTTTTTATATTTCCCTTTTCTCAGTTCTTATCTAACTAAGGACCAAGGAATTTCTCCTTGGTCTTGGTGAGACTAAATGGCATATATCCCAACTCAGACAGTAGACACTATGGTAACATGCTGACAGCCTTCATTTACATAAAATAATATTAATTATGTGATGTCATCAACACCTGTGATTCTGCTCATTGCCATATGCAATCTTGCTGGGTATTTTAGCCCTTCCATTCATTAAATGAACCCAGATTTGAGTCTCCCACAGAATCTACACAGACTGTAGAGGCGACATAGTAAAGATGCTTTTAAAGGTAAGTGTTAAATGAGGGTGGCTTTTTTAGAGCCAGGTCTATCACCAATAAAGACTCCCCCAAGACCAGAGGAAGCTGAGTACATCTTCAGCACCTGGAAGTCAGCCTAAGCGCACTTGCTCACTACTGTTCTAGGTGCCATAGGACTAGAGCAGGGCCCTCCTCTTCCCTAAGACCAGCCGGTTTGTGGTGTCACTTGCAAACTCCTGGTGTCTTTAGGACTGTGGCCTGTCTTTTTTGATGTCTTCAGTAGTGCCAGCTTCTTAGGCAGCCTGGCCTGCAGCTCTGTTGTGCTACAGGACCCCCCTTGCATTCAGGTTGCTGTCCCTGTGCCTGATGTGGTGGACCACACAGGGTGTGTGTTTGTTAACTAATACTCTCAAGGCAGGGAGCGAGCTACTGCTGGGACAGGTTCGGACAGATGTCCAACAAGGAGCGCTGCATACAGGAGCAAAGTCAGCCCAAGAGAAAAACTGTACTGCAGTCACCATCAAAGCCTTTTGACATCAGACATAGAGCTACAGGATTCCGAGTTTGTCCTGCTGAGTTTCAGTCTTGCTTTGATCACATATTTCCTCATTATGCCCCTATTCCTCCCCTTTGGAATAGTAATGTATATTCTGTGTGTATCTTGGAAGAATGTATTTTGATTTTTTATTTTACAGGGAATTACAATTAAGAGACTTCCTTGAGTATCAAAAGAGACTTAGAAAAAAATTTTTTTTTCAAGACAGGATTTTCCTGTGTAGCCCTGGCTATCCTAGAACTTGTTTTGTAGAGCAGGCAGGCCTTTAACTTGGAGAGATCAGCGCCCCCCCCCCCCGGGCTCCCCGCACCCCTGTGCTGGAATTAAAGGTGTGTACCACCACTACTCACCTTTGAACTTTTTTTTTTTTTTTTTTGGTTTTTCGAGACAGGGTTTCTCTGTGGCTTTGGAGCCTGTCCTGGAACTAGCTCTGTAGACCAGGCTGGTCTCGAACTCACAGAGATCTGCCTGCCTCTGCCTCCCGAGTGCTGGGATTAAAGGCGTGCGCCACCACCGCCCGGCTCACCTTTGAACTTTTAAACAGTCTGGAGACTGAAAGACTATGGGGACTTTTGAAGGTGGACTAAATACATTTTGTATTATGACACAGCCATAAGCCTATGGGGGCTGGGGAGTGGAATGTAATGTTTGAATGATAATGGTCACCATAGATTCATACATTTGAATGCTTGTTCTGAAGCTGGTGGGACTGTTTGGGAGGGATCAGAAGGTGTGGTCTTGTTGGAAGAGATGTGTAACTGGAGGTGGGTTTTCATGAGTGCCATTCTCAGTTAGTGCTCTCTCTTTCTCCATTGCCCCCGTGTCTGTGGATCAGATAGATGTGAGCTCTCAGCTCTACTGTCCCGGCTCCATGCCAGTCTACCTGCTGCCATGCTCCACACCATGATGGCCATGGACTAACTCTCTGGAGCTGTAAGTCCCCAATAAACTCTTCAAGTTGCCTTGGTTATGGGGCTGTCACAGCAGTAGAAAAGTAACTAAGACAGCGACTTAGTGTGGCTCTGTCTCAAAATATAAAAGGTAAAAGAAGGTCAATGGTAGAGTACTTGCCCAACATGGGTAAGGCCCCTGGTTCAATCCCTAGAATCTCAAGAAAGACAGCCTACAACTCTGTGCAGAGAGATGGCAGCTGAGAGAACGAAACCAGGTTGCCATGGAAACATTACATATGTGAGCCTGCTTCAAGTTCAGTAGTCTGAATATTTGCTGAGTCATGTCTGGAGGTCAGGAGGTAACTTCTGGAAATGGTTCTCTTCTTCTACTATGGGTTCTAGGAACAGGACCCATGTGGTCAAGTTTGCATGGCAACTAACTTTACCTGTTAAGACATCCCACTGGTCCAATTTTTCCTCCTGGGGGAGCAGTATATGGTATGTATATGATACGCAGCTATGTAAATGTGTGCATGTTCATGTGTGAGTTCAACACATGTGTTCCAAAGAACATGTGTGAAAGTCAGGGGACAGCTTTAGATGTCAGACTTTGATGGAGGAAGGTCATTGGTTAAATAAAGAAACTGCCTTGGCCCTGATAGGACAGAAAATTAGGTAGGCAGAGTAAAAAGAACAGAATGCTGGGAGGAAGAGGAAGTGAGGTAAGACGCCTCAGATAGACACCATGCCTCTGCTCTCTAGGGCAGACGCAATAAGTGCCAACCCAGGATGGACGTAGGCTAGAATCTTCCTGGTAAGCGCACCTCGTGGTGCTACACACATTAATAGAAATGGGCCAAGCAGTGTTTAAATGAATACAGTTTGTGTGTTGTTATTTTGGGGTATAAGTTAGCCAGGCGGCCAGGAGCAGGGCAGCAGGAATGCAGCCCGCAGCTCCTTCTACAAGACTTCACCCTTGTTTGAGTCAAAATCTCTTTGCTGTCCATCATTATGTATGCCAGGTTATCTGGCCTGCTAGCTTCTAGGGAGTCCCCATCCCTACCTCCCATTCTACTTCAGGAGTCTGGTATTACAGATATATGCTTGTTAGGCAAGCTTGAGGACTGCTGTGGATATTTGTTTAAATATGTAAAGATGTGTTGCTGTTTTACCTTGCCTGCCTAAGGCACCTGATTGGTCTAATAAAAGGCTGAATGGCCAACAGTGAGGTAGGAGATATAGGCAGAACTCATGGGCTCAAGAAGAAAGAAATGCCAGGGAGATGCCAGAGGCCAGCTAGCCAGACATAGAAGAAACAGGAAAGTAGGACATACAGAATGGAAGAAAGGTAAAAAGTCCCAAGGCAAAGCGTAGATGACTAGAGAAACAGGTTAAGTGAAAAGAACTAGTGGGTAAGCCTAAGCTAAGGCTGAGCACTCACAATAAATAAGTCTCCATGTCTTTATTTGGGAGCAGGTTGGCAGACCAAAGAAAATTCCAACTACAGAGGACCTGAGTTCAGATCCCCATAATCCATGAAAAAGCTAAGCATGGTGATGCATGCTCGTAACTCTAGCTGTCACTAGACAACTGCGGTAGCTGAATCAGTGAGCCCAGGTTCAGTGAGAGATCCTATCTCAAAACATACGATAGAGGGGCTGGAAAGATGATTCAGTGGTTACTAGCACCAGCTTTTCTAGAGGATGAAGGTTTTATTCCCATCATTTATATGGTAGTTGTCATAACTCCAGCTCTTGGTGACCTACCTACCTGATATCTTCTTTAGGCCTCCAAAGACCCTGCACACACATGGTGCAAAGACATACATGTAAGCAAAAGACCTATACACATAAAATAAGTCTAAAAACATTTTTAGAAATCCCATTGAACCTACCAGGTGTCTATGAGGTTAGAGTATCAGCACTACCACACTGGCAGCTAGCTGCCGAAAGTATTTTGTTTGAAGATAGGGTCTCTTGATGTAGACTAGGCTGGCCTTGAACTTGTAGTGATCCTCCTACTTCAGCCCCCCAAGTAGTGGGATTACAGATGGCTCAAATATATTTTCTTTGAAAAAATTAATTCAAACTTGAAACTTAAGATGCCAGCAATTGTTTTTCCAGCTGTAGCCTAAGCAGTGAAACTGGGAATCTCCCTACTTTCTCCACGTGTCTGAAGATGACTTTCCACACACAGCTGTCTGCACAGAAGACACATTTATATGTTAAGAACCACTGGTAGAAGGGGAAAGAAAGGATAATTTCTGTGAATTAAAAAAATTCATCTTACTAGAATATTTAAAGGAATCCTCTGGAATAGATGTCAGTGCTGGTTACTTCACTGGGCTGTTATAAGACATGGGGACACTTTTAATCCTGTGCACCCTGTCTACTCTCAGCACA